>NC_133023.1:36461666-36798333 GCF_048564905.1 Vicugna pacos
TTTATAATCATTTTACAATGTTGTGTCAAATTCCAGTGTTCAGCACAATTTTTCAGTCATTCATGGACATTTACACACTCATTGTCACATTTTTTTCTCTGTGATTTATCATAACATTTTGTGTATATTTCCCTGTGCTATACAGTGTAATCTTGTTTATCTGTTCTACAATTCTGAAATCCCAGTCTATCCCTTCCCACCCTCCACCCCCCGGCAACCACAAGTCTGTATTCTCTGTCTATGAGTCTATTTCTGTCCTGTATTTATGCTTTGTTTTTGTTTGTTTGTTTTTGTTTTTGTTTTTTAGATTCCACATATGAGCGCTCTCATATGGTATTTTTCTTTCTCTTTCTGGCTTACTTCACTTAGAATGACATTCTCCAGGAGCATCCATGTTGCTGCAAATGGCATTATGTTGTCGGTTTTTATGGCTGAGTAGTATTCCATTGTATAAATATACCACCTCTTCTTTATCCAGTCACCTGTTGATGGACATTTAGGCTGTTTCCATGTCTTGGCTATTGTAAATAGTGCTGCTATGAACATTGGGGTGCAGGTGTCTTTTTGAAGTAGAGTTCCTTCTGGATATATGCCCAGGAGTGGGATTCCTGGGTCATATGGTAAGTCTATTCCTAGTCTTTTGAGGAATCTCCACACTGTTTTCCATAGTGGCTGCACCAAACTGCATTCCCACCAGCAGTGTAGGAGGGTTCCCCTTTCTCCACAGCCTCTCCAGCATTTGTCATTAGTGGATTTTTGAATGACGGCCATTCTGACTGGTGTGAGGTGATACCTCATTGTAGTTTTGATTTGCATTTCTCTGATAATTAGTGATACTGAGCATTTTTTCATGTGCCTATTGATCTTTTGTATGTCTTCCTTGGAAAACTGCTTGTTCAGGTCTTCCCATTTTTTCGTTTGGGTTGTTTGTTTTTTTTCTTATTAAGTCGTATGAGCTGCTTATATATTCTGGAGATCAAGCCTTTGTCGGTTTCATTTGCAAAACTTTTCTCCCATTCCGTAGGTTGTCTTCTTGTTTTACTTCTGGTTTCCTTTGCTGTGCAGAAGCTTGTAAGTTTCATTAGGTCCCATTTGTTTATTCTTGCTTTTATTTCTTCTAGGAGAAAATTTTTGAAATGTATGTCAGATAATGTTTTGCCGATGTTTTCCTCTAGGAGGTTTATTGTATCTTGTCTTATGTTTAAGTCTTTGATCCATTTTGAGTTGATGTTTGTATATGGTGTAAGGGAGTGTTCTAGCTTCATTGCTTTACATGCTGCTGTCCAGTTTTCCCAACACCATTTGCTGAAGAGACTGTCTTTATTCCATTGTATATTCTTGCCTCCTTTGTCGAAGATGAGTTGACCAAAAGTTTGTGGGTTCATTTCTGGGCTCTCTATTCTGTTCCATTGGTCTATATGTCTGTTTTGGTGCCAATACCATGCTGTCTTGATGACTGTAGCTCTACAGTATTGTCTGAAGTCTGGGAGAGTTATTCCTCCAGCCTCTTTCTTTCTCTTCAGTAATGCTTTAGCAATTCTAGGTCTTTGATGGTTCCATATAAATTTTATTATGATTTGTTCTAGTTCTGTGAAATATGTCCTGGGTAATTGGATAGGGATTGCATTAAATCTGTAGATTGCCTTGGGCAGTGTGACCATTTTAACAATATTGATTCTTCCAATCTAGGAGCATGGAATATCTTTCCATTTTTTAAAGTCTTCTTTAATTTCCTTCATCAATGGTTTATAGTTTTCTGTGTATAATTCTTTCACCTCCTTGGTTAGATTTATTCCCAGATATTTTATTACTTTGGGTTCTATTTTAAAGGGGATTGTTTCTTTACTTTCTTTTCCTGTTGATTCATCGTTAGTGTACAGAAATGCAACTGATTTTTGAACGTTAATTTTGTAACCTGCTACCTTGCTGAATTCTTCAATCAGCTCTAGTAGCTTTTGTGTGGACCTTTTAGGGTTTTCTATATATAGTAACATGTCGTCAGCATATAATGACACTTTTACCTCTTCTTTTCCAATTTGGATCCCTTTTATTTCTTTCTCTTGCCTGATTGCTGTGGCTAGGACTTCCAGGACTATGTTGGATAGGAGGGGTGATAGTGGGCATCCTTGTCTTGTCCCAGATTTTAGTGGGAAGCTTTTGAGTTTTTCACCATTGAGTACTATGCTGGCTGTAGGTTTGTCATATATAGCTTTTATTATGTTGAGATATGTTCCCTCTATACCCACTTTGGCGAGAGTTTTTATTCATACATTGTAGTTTTATCAATAGAAGTTTGAAATGGGTTTTTTAAATCTTCCATGTCTCTTTTATTATATGTAAAGTAGTTTTAATAGCTGTTGATTGTCCATTTCTGCTAATTATAACATCTGTGTCAGTTTCTTTTGATTTCTTTTTTTCCTCATTACAAATTGAAATTTTCTTTGCATGCCTGGTAATTTCTTATTGGATGCAAGAACTTGTGATTTTTTACCTTTTGGGGTGCTGAGTATTTATGTGTATCTATCAATATCCTTAAAGCTTTTTTTTTTTTCTGAGACATAGCTAAATTACTTGGAAACAGTTTGTCTCTCTTAGGTCTTGCTTCTAAAATGCATTAGCTGGGATAAGACCCATGTATAATCTAAAGTTAATTATCTCTCATTACTGGGGCAAGAATCTTCTGGGTACAGCTCTATGAATTTTGAGACTTTACAGTCAGGTTGTTGAGAATAGGCACTAAGTACCATTCTCTCTAATCCTTTCAGATGGTTCTTTTTCCAGTCTTGGGGAGTTTCCTCACACACATGCACTGCTCAGTACTCAGCTGAATATTCATGGGATCTTCTGAAAAACTTTGAAGTTCCGCTTCTGTGCAACTCTCTCCTCTCACGTAACAAGTCCTTATGAACTCTAGGTCCCTTGGTATTCCTAAACTCTCAGCCCCATCTCTTCTAGTCAGACCATCATATCTTATTTTGTTTCCCTCTTCCTTGCCATAGGCCAGAAGCTTTCTCAAGGCTCGCCATGTTTGTTTCCTGTCTCTCCTGGATTACTCTCCTTCATTGCCTGAAATCTACTGTCTTGAAAAGCATTGTTTCATATATTTTTGCCTGTTTTTCAGTTGTTTCAGGCAGGAAGGTAAATCTAGACTCTGTCACTACATCTTAGCCAGAAGCAGACCTCTTAATGCATGGATAAAGATAAATGTCTACATTCAGCTATGAGAAAGAAGGAAACCTGCCATTTTGCAACAATATGGATGAAACTTGAGGGCATTATGCTAAATGAAGTAAGTCAGAGAAAACAAATACTATATGATCTCACTTACATGTGGAATCTAAAAATGTCAAACTCAGAGAAAGAGTAGTGGTTACCAGACGCTTAAGGTGTAGAAAATGAGGGATGCTAGTCAAAGGGCACAAACTCCTAATTATAAGATGAATAAGTTCTGGGGATCTAATATATAATCTAATGATGATTACAGTTAACAATATTGTATTATATACTTGAAAGTTGCTAAGAGAATAGATCTTAAATGTTTTCACCACACAAAAAAGAAATGGTAATTATGTGACATGATGAAGATTCTTAGCTAACACTACAGTGGTAATCATTTTGCAATATAAATGTATCAAATTAACATGTATGCATTAAACTTACACAATGTTGTACGTCAATTGTATGTCAACAAACCTGAAAAACTTATTTCAAGAATATTATTCCTGATTTGGGGGCCTTCATCTTTGGTGGCCCCTTCTCAACACTTTCTGGGAGTTTTTAGTATTCTGTAGCTCAAGGCTACTCAAAATTGTATGGACAATAATTCAAAAGTTGTTAGAAACTAGTAATAGATTATATTTTTTAATAACTTGCAGAATTTTATGTGTATTGGACGAGCCCTCCGTACCATTCGAAAAGCCTCTTGGTCTCTCTCTTCTTACTCCAGCTACTGCTGGAGTGAGCAGTTGCATTCAGACTTTGACTGGCTTTGCACAAGTGCAGTTAAACTGTGTCTCTCCTTGGCTGATGTCAAACATATTTTCTTCCTTCTTTGAGGCTTCTCTGACCAGTAGGAACCTCCTCTGCATTCACACATGGAGACCCAGAAAGTGTGAGGGAATTTAATGCACACGGGGCCACTCTTGACCAATGGGGAACAGGAAACAGTAGATAAATGATTTCCCCTCTGATCCTTGAGTAGACAGTTCCGAAACTCATTTTTTTATATTTTTTATTGAGTTATAGTCATTTTACAATGTTGTGTCAAATTCCAGCATAGAGCACAAGTTTTCAGTTACACATGAACATACATATATTCATTGTCACATTTTTTTTCTCCATGAGCTACCACAAGGTCTTGTATATATTTCCCTGTGCTATACAGTATAATCTTGTTTTATGTATTCTGCATATGCCTGTCAGTATCTACAAATTTTGAAATCCCAGTCTGTCCCTTCCCACCCCTCACCCCCTTGGCAACCACAAGTTTGTATTCTATGTCTATGAGTCTGTTTCAGAAGGAACCCTACTTCAAAAAGACACCTGCACCCCAGTGTTCATAGCAGCACTATTTACAGTAGCCAAGACATGGAAACAGCCTAAATGTCCATCAACAAATGATTGGATAAAGAAGATGTGGTATATTTATGCAACAGAATATTATGCAGCCATAAAAATGACAACACAACGCCATTTGAAACTCATTTCTTAACACTTCAAACAAGATTCCAGTTGGCTTAAGTACCAATTTTCAGTGATGGCCAATTCTGCTTTTACTTAGATTGGCTGTTTCCCTTTTTCTCTGTTTCACTTCCTTTTTGCACATACTCTGCTTTCTGGAATTACATTTCTAAACAAATTACCTGTCCACAAGCCTTAATCTTAGGATCTTCTCTTAGAGGAACAGGCTAAGATGGTAGACCATATAGGTATATTTTCATGTACATGTCAATATATTATAACAACCAGTTTTGATGTAGTGATACTAGTGAAACCTAATGAAATCAGGTAATGCTACCCACAAGACTTTTGAAAGCTTGCAGCAAATGTTGCATTTTTAAAAACCAAATTAAAAAATCAACTCAAGCATTTATTGAATGCTTTCTACATGTAAACTATTGTGCTAAACATTGTGGAAAATAGCAAGAAATATGCATATGGAACCAGAGATAATGTTTAGCAGGATGATTATTTTTATTTTTATTTTTATTATTGAAGTATAGTACAATATTATATATATGTTACAGGTGTACAATATACTGATTCACAATTTAAAATGTAGAGTTTATACTCCATTTAGAGTTATTATAAAATATTGGCTACATTCCCTGTGCTTGTAGATTATCTTATACATAATATTTTGCACCTCTTAATCCTCTACTCCTATATTGCCGCTTTCTCCTTCTGTCTCCCCACTGGTCACCACTAGTTTGCTCTTTAGGTCTGTGAGTCTGCTTATTTTTTTGTTATATTCACAAGTTTGTTGTATTTTTTATATTCCACTTATAAGTGATATACATATAGCATTTTTCTTTCTCTGTCTGACTTACTTCACTTAGCATAATACCCTCCAAGTCCATCCATGTTGTTGCAAATGACAAAATTTCATTTTTTCTTTTTATTTACTTCTATTGACGTATAGTTGATTTACAATGTTAGTTTCAGATGTATAGCAAAGTGTTTCAGTTATACATATACATACATATTTTTTTTCAGATTGTTTTCCGGTATGTTATTACAAGATATTGAACATAGTTCCCTGCGCCATACAGTAGGTCCTTGTTTATCAATTTTATATATAATAGTGTATATATGTCAGTCCCAAGATCCCAATTTATTCCTCCCCCTACCCTTCTCCCCTTTGTTTGTAACCATAATTTGTTTTCTGTCTGTACAAGTCTATTTCCAATAAGTTCATTTGTATCATTTTTTTCAGGTTCCAAGTATAAGTATTATCATATGATATTTGTCTTTGACTTATTTCACTTAATATGATAATCTCTAGGTCCATCCATGTTGCTGCAAATGGCATTATTTCATTGTTTTCTATGGCTGAGTAATATTCCATTGTATACCATTGTGTGTGTATATATATACACCACATCTTTATCCAGTCATCTGTCGATGGACATTTAGGTTGCTTCCATGTCTTGCTATTATAAATAGTGCTATGAACATTGGGGTGCATGTATCTTTTCGAGTTAGAGTTTTTTTGTGGATATATGCCCAGGAGTGGGATTGCTGGATCATATGGTAACTATTGTTAATTTTTTAAGGACCCTCCATACTGTCCTCCATAGTGGCTGTACCAATTTACATTCTCACCAACAGTATAGGAGGGTTTCTTTTTCTCCACACCCTCTCCAGCATTTATTATTTGTAGACTTTTTAATAATGGCCATTCCTACTGGTATGAGGTGATATCTCATTGCAATTTTGCTTTGCATATCTCTAATAATTAGTGATATTGAGCATTTTTTCATGTACCTGTTGGCCATCTGTATGTATTCTATGGAGAAATGTCTATTTGGGTCTTCTGCCCGTTTTTTTGATTGGTTTTTTAAAAATACATATTAAGCTGTATGAGCTGTTTATATATTTTGGAAATAAATCTCATTCTGTCAAATAATTTGCAAATATTTTCTCACATTCCATAGGTTGTCTTTTCATTTTATTTATAGTTTCCTTTGATATACATATGCTTTTAAGTTTAATAAGGCCTCATTTGTTTGTTTTTATTTTGATTACTCTAGGAGTAGTATCAGAAAAAATATTGCTGCAATTTAAGTCAAAGAATGTGTTGCCTATGTATTCCTCTAAAAGTTTTATAGTATGTGGTCTTACATTTAGGTCTTTAATCAATTTTGAGTTTATTTTTGTACATGGTGTTAGAGAATGTTCTAAATTTAATTCTTTTATAAATAGCTGTCCAGTTTTCCCAGCACCACTTATTGAAAAGACTGTCTTTTCTCCATTGTATATTCTTGTCTCCTTTGTCATAAATTAATTGATCATAAGTGTGTAGGTTTATTTCTGGACTTTCTATCCTGTTCCATTGAAGTGTGTGTTGGTTCTTGTGCCAGTACCATACTGTTTTGATTACTGTACCTTTGTAGTATAGTCTGAAGTCAGGGAATATGATTCCTCTAGCTCTGTTCTCTCTCAAGATTGTTTTGTCTATTTGGGATCTTTTGTGTTTCCATACAGATTAAAAATTGTTTTATTTTGTTTAGTTTCATATTGTGAAAAATGCTGTTTGTAATTTGGTAGGGATTGCATTGAATCTGTAGATTGCCTTGGGTAGTATGGCCGTTTTAACAATATTGATTCTTCCAATCCAAGAACATGGTATACCTTTTCATCTATTTGTATTGTTTTCAATTTCTTTCATTAGCATCTTAGAGGTTCCGGAGTACGGGTCCTTTGCCTCCTTAGGTAGGTTTATTCCTAGGTATTTTATTCTTTTTGATGCAGTGGTAAATGGGATTATTTTCTTAATTTTTTTTCTGAAATTTCATTGTTAGTGTATAGAAATGCAACTGATTTTTGTGTATTAATTTTGTATCCTGGAACTTTACCAAATGCATTGATGAGCTCTAGTAGCTTTCTGGTAGCCTCTTTAGGATTTTTTATGTATAGTATCATGTCATCTGCAAACAGTGACAGTTTTACTTCTTTTCTGATTTGGATTCCCTCTATTTCTCTTTATTTCTCTGTATATTTCTCTGTATATTTCTCTGATTGCAGTGGCTAGGAGGCCAAAAACTGTGTTGAATAAAAGTGGCAGGAGTGGGCATCCTTGTCTTGTTCCTGATCTTAGAGGAAATGCTTTTCACCATTGAGTATGATGTTAGCTGTGGGTTTGTCATATGTAGTCTTTATTATGTTGAGGTATGTTCCCTCTATGCCCCCTTTCTGGAGAGTTTTTATCATAAATGGATGTTGAATTTTATCAACATCTTCTGCATCTAGTAAGATGACCATACTGTGTTTATTCTTCAATTTGTTAATGTGGTGTAGCACACTGATTGATTTGTAGCTATTGAAAAATCCTTGCATCCCTGGGATAAATCTCACTTAATCATGGTATGTGATCCTTTTAATGTATTGTTGGAGTCAAGTTGGATTCAATTTGCTAGTATCTTGTGGAGAATTTTTGCATCTATGTTCATAAGTGATATTGGCCTGTAATTTTCTTTTTCTGTGATCAATCTGGTTTTGGTATCAGAGTGATAGTGGCCTCATAGAATGAGTTTGGAAGTCTTCTTTCTTTTGCAATTTTTGGAATAATTTCAGAAGGATAGGCATTAACTCTTTTCTAAATGTTTGGTAGACTTCAGCTGTGAAGCACTCTGGTCCTGGACTTTTCTTTGTTGGGAGTTTTAAAATTACTGATTCAATTCCAGTACTGTTAATTGGTCTGTTCATATTTTCTATTTCTTCCTGGTTAAGTCTTGGGAAATTGTGCCTTTCTAAGAATTTGTCCATTCCTTCTAGATTGTCCGTTTTATTTGCATATATTGCTTATAGTAGCTTTTTATAATCTCTTATATTTCTGTGGTATCAGTTGTAAATTCTTTTTCATTTCTGATTTTACTGATTTTTGTCCCCCCTTTTTTTCTTGATGAATCTGGCTAAAGGTTTATCAATTTTGTGTATCTTTTCAAAGAAGCAGCTTTTACTTTCATTGATCTTTTCTATTCTTTTTTTCTTAGTCTCTATGTCATTTTTCTGCTGATCTTTATGATTTCTTATATTAATGTTGGGTTTTGTTTGTTCTTTCTCTAGTTGCTTTGATTTCTTCTAACTTTAGGTTTTGTTTCTTTTTTCTCTAGTTGCTTTAGATGTATAGTTAGATTATTTATTTGGATTTTTCTTGTTTCCTGATGTAAGCTTGTATAGTTATAAACTTCCCTCTTAGAATTGCTTTTGCTGCATCCCATAGGTTTTGAATTGTCATGTTTCATTTTGCTTTTTCTCTAGGTATTTTTTATTTCTTCTTGATTTCTTCAGTGATCTGTTGGCTGTTTAGTAGCATATTGTTTGGCCTTCATGTGCTTGTGTTTTTGTTTTTGTTTTTTTGCAGTTTTATTTCTTGTAGTTGATTTCTAATTTCATAGCGTTCTGGTCAGAAAAGATGCTTTATATTGTTTCAATTTTCTTAAATTTACCAAGGCTTGTTTTGTGGCCCAGCATGTGATCTATTCTGGAGAATGCTTCATGTGCTCTTGAAGAGATTGTGTATTCTGCTGCTTTTAGATGGGATGCTCTATAAATATCAGTTATGTCCATCTGGTCTAAAGGCCTGGTTAAAGGCCTGTGTTTCCTTATTAATTTTTTTGGTCTGATCTCTCCTTTGATGTAAGTGGAGTGGTAAACTCCCTCATTATTATTGTGTTAGTGTCATTTTCTCCCTGTATGTCTGTTAACATTTGCCTTATATATTGAGGTGCTCCTACGTTGGGTGCATATATACTTAAAATTGTTATATCTTCTTGGATTGATCCCTCAGTCATTATGTAGTACCCTTCTTTGTCTCTTGTAAGAGCCTTTATTTTAAAGTCTATTTTTGTCTATAGAAGTATTGCTACTCTAGCTTTCTTTTGATTTCCATTCGCATGTAGTAATTTTTTCCATCCTCTCACTTTCAGTCTGTATGTGTCTCTAGATCTGAAGTGAGTCTCCTGTAGGCAGCAAATACATAGGTCTTGTTTTTGTATCTGTTCAGGCAATATGTATCTTTTGGAGCATTTAATCTGTTTATAATTAAGGTATGTTTACATTTAAGGTAATTATTGACATGTATCTTCATATTGCCATTTTGTTCACTGTTTTTGAGTTTTTGTAGATTTTTTTCCCTTCTCCTTTTTTGTTTCTTTTGTTATTTGGTGACTATTTTTAGTGCGTTTTGCATTCCTTTCTTTTTGTGTGTGTATCTATTATAGATTTTTGGTTTGTGGTTAGCATGAGGTTTTGGTATAGCAGTCTCTCTCTCTCCTTCTGGGAGATATATATATGTATGTATATATATATATATATATATATACACACACACATATATATATAAATAAAATACACACACACAATTGCTGTAGGTTGCTGATGTCGATTATCAAATCCATTTTAAATACCCTGCATTTGTACTCTCTTCCCCTCACAATTACTGTTTTTGATATTATACTTTACATTTCTTTTGTGTATCCCTTAAATGGTTATTGTGGACACAGATGATTTTACTGCTGCTTTTGTCTCTTAACCTTCTTCCTAGTTTGTTTGTGGACAATTTCCTACTATTACTCTATGTTTGCTTTTACCAGTAAGCTTTTCCATTTCATAGTTTTCTTATTTATAGTTGTGGCCATTTCTTTTTTGCCTAGATAAGTTCCTTTAGCATTTGTTGTAAAGCTGATTTGGTGATGCTGAATTCTTTTAGCTTTTTCTTATCTGTAAAGCTTTTGATTTCTCCATGAAATGTGTATGAGAGCCTTGCTGGGTAGAGTATTCTTGGTTGTAAGTTTTTCCCTTTCATCACTCAAAACATATCTTGCCACTCCCTTCTGGCCTGCAGAGTTTCTGCTGAAAAATCAGCTGATAGTCTTATGGGAGTTCCCTTGTATGTTACTTGCTGCTTTTCCCTTGTTGCTTTTAATATTATCTCTTTATCTTTAGTTTTTGTCACTTTAATTATAATATGTCTAGGTCCTCTTGGGGTTGGTTAATCCTGTATGAGACTGTGCTTCCTAGACTTAAGTGACTATTTCCTTTCCCAATTTAGGGAAGTTTTCAGCTATTATCTCTTCACATATTTTCTCAGGCTCTTTCTCTCTTCTCTTTCTGGGTCCCCTATAATGTGAATATCAGTGCGCTTCATGTTGTCCCAGAGTTCTCTTAAACTATCCGCATTTCTTTTCATTCTTTTTTCTTTTTTCTGTTCTGCAGTAGTGATTTCCACTAATCTGTCTTCTAGCCCACTGATCCATTCTTCTGCCTTATTTAGTCTACTCTTAGTTCCTTATATTGTAGAATTTTTTCAGTTATTGTATTCTTCATCTCTGTTTAATAAGAGTTAGAAGTCTTTGGCTCTTTATATTTTCTAACTTCTTACTCTGTGCATCCATAAACCCCTCAAGTTCTCTGATCATCTTTATAATCATTACACTGAACTCTTTCTCAGGTAGAGTGCCTATCTCTACATCACATAGTTCTTCTGGGATTTTATCTTGTTTCTTTGGAACATACTCTTCTGCTGTCTCATTTTGTCTAAATTTCTTTTGATATATTTATGTATGTGGGAGGTTAGTTACGTTTCTCAATCTTGGAGTGGAGAAGTGGCCCTCTGTTGGATACATCCTTATGCATCCCAGTAGAACACTACCCTCTTATTACCCAGGGACCAGGGGCCAGCTCTTCCCAGTGTCCAGCCTGCATTTGTGGACTTGTTTCACAGGCTGTGGGATTGTACTTACCTTGCTTTTGGTGTCTGCCCCCTGGTGGAGTAGGCTGGTCTAGAAGCTTGTGTGGGCTTCCTGGTGAGAGGGGTTGGTGCCTGCCCAGTGGTGGGTGGAGCTGGATCCTACTCCTCTGGTGGGCAGGGGTGTGTCTAGAGGCAGCTGTGGGCTCAGGAAGTCTTTAGGCAGCCTGTATGCTGATGGTGGGGCTGTATTCCCACCCAGTTAGTTGTTCGGCCTGAGGCATCCCCCACTGGAGCCTACAGGCTGTTGGGTGGGGTCAAGTCTTGGTGCTAATGACTCAAGCAAGATGGCAGCCTTGAGGAGAGTGCATGCAAATGATTACTCGCCATTATATCTGCCATCAGCTTTTATGTCCTCAGGGTGAGCCAGAGCTGGACCCCACTTCCCCAGGAGACCCTCCAAAATCAGCATGTAGGTCTGTCCCAGGTTTCTATGAAGTTCCTGCTTTTGCCCTTGGTCTCAGTGTGCATGAGATTTTGTGTGCACCCTCTAAGACTGATGTCTCTGTTTCCTGCAGTCCTGTGGAGCTCCTACAGTTAAGCCCCACTGGCCATCAAAACCTGATGCTCTGGGGACTCCTCTTCCTGATGACAGACCCCCAGGCTGGGTACCCTGACTTGGGGCTCAGAGCTGTCACTCCTGTGGGTAGAACCTCTGCAATGTATTTTTTCTGCAGGTTGTCAGTCGTCCACCCAGGGGGGTATGAGGTTTGATTATATCACAAGTGTACCATCCCCTCCCTCCATTATCTTGTGGTTCCTTCATTATATCTTTAGATGTAGATCTTTTTCTGGTAGGTTTCAGTCTTTTTTTTTATTATCAATGCTTGTTCAGCCGTTAGTTGTAATTTTGTTGTGTTCATAAGAGAATGTGAAATCAAAGTCCTTCTACTCCGCCATCTTAATCCAGTCATCCAAATTACCTTTAAAAGACTTTAAACCTGAAAATCACCTGTCTCCAAGGTATGAGTCTCTACTTTTTGAGAAAGGAAACTTAGAAGGCTGCTGAAAAATAGCTCTGATATCATATGGAGTCTTCAGATTCCCTACTCCTCCTTCAGTCTAGTGTGTGTCTTCTGGACATGTCTCTTCCAAATGTTAAAATAATGGGTCTTGAGAACAGAGTTCTTACATGGCTCACAGTCCAAACACTTTCCAAGGCTGCCACCCCATCTTCCCTTGGCGCCCCAGCAGGCTATTCCCTCCAACCCAGAGCGCTGCCATGTGCAGAGGCCTATGGTAGGCCACTGACATGCGCACAGGCAGGTGAGCATGGGGCCTGGTGGGTGGGGCCGGGTTGTTCCTCCTCCACCACCATCTCCTCCTTTTCCTTTATCGCTGCCACCACCTCCCAAATTCCCTTCTATTTTATAGCTGAATAGTATTCTATTGTCTATATATACCACATCTTTATCCATTCACCACCTGTTGGTGGATACTTAAGTTGCTTCCATATTTTGGCTATTGTAAATAATGCTGTTATGAACATTAGGGTGCATGTATCTTTTTTGAATTAGTGGTGTTTTGTTTTGTCTTGTTTTGTTTTGTTTTTGATGTATACCCAGAAGTGAAATTGCCAGGCTATCTAATAGTTCTATTTTTAGTTTTTTGAGAAACCTACCTCCATATTGTTTTCTACAGTGGCTGCGCCAATTTACATTCCCACCAACAGTGTATGAGGGTTCCCTTTTCTCCACATCCTCACCCACATTTTGTTATTTGTGTCCTTTTTGATGACAGCCATTCTGAGAGGTATGAGGTGAGGATGCTTACTTTTTACATACAAAATTAGAGCACTTACCAACTAAAAATTATATAATTATGTAATACACCTTTAAAAAGGTACATCATCTGCTTTTGTCTTGAAACAACGACAAAATAGACAAAACAGGTGAAACTGTAGCTTTCAAGAGATTAGACATTAACAAGGGCAGTGATCTCTGAGAGGAAACAAATGAGGTTAACCCTATTGTTTCCGAGCTTACAGCCTGGAGACACTTTCATAAATGTAGGGAAAAGGATCTCAGGCAGCGGCTAGCATCCTCCCTGAGTTGAGTAGACAAAGCTCGGACTTCAGAGAGGTCAAGGAGAAACATTCTCAAGGCAGACTGTTGGAAAAGAGAAATACACAGAGATAGAACGCTAAATATTTGTAGAACGTCCCAATTAAGTCTTCTGTTGAGTATTGCTCAGTGTATGCATGTGAGGTAAATACTTGAGGCCAGGGAAAGAATCAGCCAAAAGAATTAGAGGAAAAAAATCTTGAGGTTACATGAGGCCAAGAATATAGTTCCTCACATTAATTTTCAATTGCTGTATAACAAATTACCACATACTTAGTGACTTAAAATAATACCCATTTTACTAGTTCACAGTTCTTTAACTCAGTAGTCTGAATATGGGTTAGCTGGGTCCTCTGCTCAGGGTATTACAGGCTGATGCCAAGGTGTTGGATGGGCTGGGTTCCTTTTCGGAGGCTCTGGGGCAGGACATACTGCCAAGCTCATTTGTTGCTGCCAGAATTTAGATCCTTGTGGCTGTTAGGAATGAGGCACCATTTCTTCACTGGCTGTCAGCAGGGGTTGCTCTTATCCTAAAGGATGGTCGCAGGTCCTTGCCATATGGCCCTCTCCATCTTCAATACCAATGAGAGAGAATCTCCCTCACGTTGATTCCCTCGCATGCATCAAAAGTCTTCTTCCAGGAAGGACCTAGTCCTTTTTCCGGGCTCATCTTGTTTAGGTCAAATCCATCCAGGGTAATCGGCCTTTTTTTTTTTTTTAAACATCAATTATTTAGTATAATATAACTCAGTCATCAGAATGATTAACCCATCATAAAATTCATACCCAGACTCAGTGGGGAGGGGATTATATAAAGGTGTGGGCCATTGGGGGTCATTGTAGAATTCTGCCTACCACATTCTTGCTCCCAACACTACAGAGTAGAAAACTTCATTAATGATGGGGAATTGGGTGGAGTGCTCAGAAGGGTTGGGCCTCAGTATTGTGGAAAAATTAGCCCTAGACTAAAGGCTGTTCTTTTCCTGTCTAACAAAGCTTAAAAGCATGACCGGAAAGGATGAAATTGTTTCCAAGTAACTTCATCATACCCACAAAACAAAGCTCAAGTGTGTTTATAAGAACACAGATATATCTGTCACCCACAAAGTGAAAGTTGAAACTTCTGGCATCTAATAATATAGCAAGCAGGAAGGTATTATTGATAATGGGGAAAAAAATCAACCACTCTAAACTGACATAGAAATTGCACGGATGATAGAATTAGTAGACAAGGACGTTAAAACCATTATTACAACTGTATTCTTTAGGTAGAAGGTAGAGGAAAATTTTAACATGTTGAATAGAGACATGGAGATATGAAAAGACCCAAGTCTAAGAACAGTACATGAGATGAAAAATATGATGCATTGAATTCATGGCAGATTACATTATTTCAGAAGAAATTATTAGTGAACTTGAAAGACCTTTCAAAAGACAAAATCCAAGGCAGATAAGGTGACCAAGGTGGTGGTGGAGGAAGACCCCGAGCTTAGTTCCTCTCACGGATATACCAAAATCACAACTATTTACAGAGAAACTATGTGAACAACCTGAAGGCAAAAAAGATTTTCCACAACTAAAGATACAAAGAAGGAATCACAAGATGGGTAGGAGGGGAACAAATGCAGTATAGTCCAGACCCAAACCCCCAGGTAGGCTACTGCAAATGGGAAAATAATCACAAGTGCAGAAGTTCTCCCCAAGGAGACAGGGTCTGAGCCCCACATCAGGCTCCCCAGCCCAGGGCTGCTGCACCCGGAAGACAAGTCTCCAGGACATCTGGCTTTGAAGATCAGCAGGGCTCATTTATATACATGAAAGTGTGAGTGCTCACCTCTTAAAGGATTGTGCACAGGCAGTAATTTAAAAGGAGCCAGGGTCAGTACCACTCGCTGTTCTTGGAGAGCCACCTGCAGAGGCAGGAGGGAACTGGGACCCCCTCCCCCCCACCACCGCCCCGAGGTTACAGATGCTGGTGGCAGCCATTTGGGGAAGCTCGATCTACAATGAAGACACTGGTGCTAGCAAGTACCATTTTGGAATCTCTCTAGCCTATTACCACTGGAAACTTACCCACCGACCAGCAGCCTAGGACCAGCACTGGGCCAACACAATCGCTACCACCAGTGGGCTGACGCCTGCCCGCAGAACCTTTTGGGCTCCACAGCCAGCCACACCAGATCCAGCGCCACCCACCAGGAGGCCATCACCAGCCCTGGGACCCAGTGGGCCTTATAGCCAGCCATGTTGGGAACTGGCACCACCTACCAGTGGGCTGGCAGCCAACCAAACTGGGAGCTAGCCTTGCCTACCAGCATGCCAACAGTAGTTGGCTTCACCACAACAGAAAGTCCCGTGCAGCCCACATAGGAGGCACCCTTGAGCAGATAGCTCTGATGACCAGAGGGGAGTGTGCTGCTGGGCCCCACAGGATGTCTCTCATGTCAGACCACTTCTCCAAGATCAGCAAACGTAACCAGTCTACCTAATGCATAGAAAAAAAAAGAAACCATAGAATTTGGCAAAATTAGGAGACAAAGGGATATATCCCAAATGAAGTTCAACAAGACATAACCTCAGAAAAAGAACTAAATGAAGTGGAGATAAAGCAATCTATGCAGTAAAAAGGTCAGGGTAATGATCATAAAGATGCTCAACAGACTCAGGAGAATAAACACAGTGAGAACTTTAACATAAAGGAGAAAAAAAACAGAACTGAAGAATATAATGACTGAAATAGAAAATACACTAGAAGGAATCAACAGTAAATTAGAAGACACAGAGGAAGGATTAGTGAGCTAGAAGACAGAGTAGTGGAAATCACCCAAGCTGAACAGCAAAAAGAATGTTAAAAAAAATGAGGCTAGTTTGAGAGACATCTGGGGCAATGCCAGGCATACTGACATTCACATGATGGGGGCTCTAGAAGGAGAAGAGAGAGAGGGGCAGAGAACATACTTGAAGAGATGATACCTGAAAACTTACTTAATCCGGGGCAGGAAACAGATATCCAGGTCCAGGATGCACAGAGAGTCCCAAACAAGATGAACCTAAGGAGGTCTACACCAAGACACATCATAATTGAAATGGCAAAATTAAAGACAAAGAATCTTAAAAGCAGCAAGAAAAAAGCACTAGTTATGTACCAGGGAACTCCCATAAGACTGTCAGCTGATTTTTTAGGAGAAACTTTGCAGGCCAAAGGGGGTAGCATGACATATTCAAAGTGACAAAAAGAAAAGGCCTACAACCAAGAATACTGAACGTGGCAAGGCTACTATTCATATTTTAAGGACAGATAGAGTTTTACAGACAAGCAAAAGCTACTAGTTCAGCACTAATAGTTCAGCATTGTACACAAGAAATGTTAAAGCGACTTCTCCAAGTAGGAAAGAAAGACTACAACTAGAAATATAAAAATTACAAAAGAAAAAGTCTCCTTGGTAAAGGCAAACATACAATAAAGATAGTAAATAAACCCCTTATAAAGCGAGTAGGAAGGTTAAATGACAAACATAGTAAAATCACCTATATCCACAATAAATGGTTGTAGAATATCTTTTTTGTAAAGATAGGATGTCAAAAAATATTAAATGTGGGGAGGGATGCAGGGTCTTCAGAATGTGTTTGAACTTATGAGATCATCAACATATATATATGTTGTTACGTATGAACCTCATGGTAACCACAGACCTCATGGTAACCACAGACCAAAAGCCTGTAATAGATACAACACGCAAAAAAGAAAGGAATCCAAACATAACACTAAAGATAGTCATCAAATCACAAAGGAAAAGAGTAAAAGAAGAGATGAAAAAACTATAAAACAACCCCAAAACAATTAACAAAATGGCAATGAGGACCTACCTATCAATAATCAATCAATAATTTAAATGTAAATGGACTAAATGTTCCAGTCAAAAAACAGTGGCTGAATGAATACATAAACAGGACCCATATATATGTTGCCTACAAGAGACTCATCTCAGATCTAAAGACACATAGAATGAAAGTGAGGGGGATGGAAAAAGGTATTCCATGCAAATGGAAAGAAAAGCCAGGGTAGCAATACTTAGACAAAATAGACTTTTAAATAAAGACTGTAACAAAAAACAAAGCAAGACATGACAAAAACAAAACGACAACCTATGGAATGGGAGAAAATTTTTGCAAAAGATGAAACTGACAAAGGCTTGATCTCCAGAATATATAAACAGCTCATACGACTTAATAAGAAAAAAACAAACAACCCAATCCAAAAATGGGCAGAAGACCTAAACATGCAATTCTCCAAGGAAGAAATACAAATGATCAATAGGCACATGAAAACATGCTCAATATCACTAATTATCAGAGAAATGCAAATCAAAACTACAATGAGGTATCATCTCACACACAGTCAGAATGGCCATCATTAGAAAGTCCACAAATGACAAATGCTGGAGAGACTGTGGACAAAAGGGAACCCTCCTACACTTCTGGTGGGAATGCAGGTTGGTGCAGCCACTGTGGAAAACAGTATGGAGATTCCTCAAAAGACTAGGAATAGACTTACCATATGACCCAGGAATCCCACTCCTGGGCGTCTATCCAGAAGGAACCCTACTTCAAAAAGACACCTGCACCCCAATGTTCATAGCAGCACTATTTATGAGAGCCAAGACATGGAAACAGCCTAAATGTCCATCAATAGATGACTGGATAAAGAAGAGGTGGTATATTTATACAATGGAATAGTATTCAGCCATAAAAATGACAACATAGCGCCATTTGCAGCAACATGGATGTCCCTGGAGAATGTCATTCCGAATGAAGTAAGCCAGAAAGAAAAATACCATATGAGATCGCTCATATGTGGAATCTAAAAAAAAACACAAACCACAAAACAGAAATACAAAACAGAAACAGACTCATAGACATAGAATATAAACTTGTGGTTGCCAAGGGGGCGGGGAGTGGGAAGGTATAGACTGGGATTTCAAAATGTAGAATAGATAAACAAGATTATACTGTATAGTACAGGGAAATATATGCAAGATCTTGTGGTAGCTCACAGTGAAAAAGAATGCAACAATGAATATATGTATGCTCATGTATAACTGAAAAATTGTGCTCTACACTGGAATTTGACACAACATTGTAAACTGACTATAACTCAATTTAAAAAAAAAGGATATAACATAGTGATAAAAAGATCAATCAAACAAGAAGATATAACAATTGTAAATATATATGTATCTAACATAGGAGCACCTACATATATACAGCAAATATTAACAAACATAATAGAGAATACATAACATACAGAAACATAAATGAATACAGAAGGCTGAATGTAACTTATACGTGGATTTTTGACTGTGTGGAGGACAATAACCACAACCCCAGCATTGTTCAAGTGTTGATTATTCTACACTGTACCATCACTGGAAGGTAGATTGTGCTAAGTTAAAAGTATATGCTGTAAACCCTAAAACAACCAGTAAAATAACAAATTACAGAGTTACAGTGAAGTGGTCCAGAATAAGTCACTGTAGCATAAGAAGTATTTTGAGATGAAGCCACTTGATTTCCTGAAAATCCTTATCTGCCTAAAAGCAGAGCCTTCCCCAAAGAATCCAACTGTCATAAATTCCCACCCAAGGAGCAACTCTGTATTCTTCACTTTTCAGAGAAAAGTTAGCACCACACCCAGACATTATCATAAAACTATCATGTCTCCTATCTATTTTCCTAAGTGCCTATTTTTTACCCAAAAAAAGTCTTTTGTTTTTCTGTAAGTGCTCTCCCCCCACCATACCTTCTAAGAAGTCATTTGTTCTCCCAGAAACACCTCTCTGCCCCTCCTCATCTGTTGATGGTAAATAAGCCCCTAATGGCCAATTTGACTCACATGTCTTTGTGTGTCTGTAATTAAATCTTTTTTTCCCTCTTGAAAATCTGTCTTTTTCATTTTAATTTGCACGCCCTCAAGTTATAAACCTAAGAGGGTAGAATAAAAGTTTTTCCTCTCTGACAGTAGCTACTAATCCACAATGAGATAAAACAATGAAAAAAAAAACGGAATAATCCAAAAGGAAGAAAAAGGAAACAAGGGGAAAAATGGACAAACAGGAAACTTAACAGCAAGATGATAGACTTAAATCTCATCAATCAATAATTACATTAAATGCACATAATCTTAATGTATCAAATAAAAGGCAATTGTCATGTTGGATTAAAAAAAGCAAGACTCAACAAAATGCTGCCTATAAGAAAGGTACTTTGAATGTAAAAATACATATAGGTTAAAAGTTTTAAGACAGAAAAAAATATACCACAGTAATAACAATAAAAAGAAAGCTAAAGTGGCCTTACTATCAATGTAGATTTTGGAGCAAAAAAACATTACCAAAGATAAGAAACTTCATAATGATAGTCAATTCATCAAGAGGACATAAGAGTCCTAAATGTTTATACAGCTAATAGCAGAGTTTCAAGATACATGAAGCAAAAACTGAAAGAATTGTAGAGAAAAGTAGACAAAATCATAATTATAGGCAGAAATTTTAATACCCTCCCCTTAATAATTGTTAGACCGAGTAGGCAGAAAATCAATAAGGATATAGAAGATTTGCACAACTTGATCTAACTGACATTTATAGAATATTCACTAAAGAAGTACATAATAAACATCATTTTCAAGTGCATATGATGTGTTTACTAAGATAGACCATATTCTGAGCCATGAAACTAGTCTCAGTGAATTTAAAAGGATACAAGTCATACATGTATGTTCTCTGACCACAAGGAATTAAATTAGATCATCAGAGATCTTTTGGAAAATCCTCCAATATTTGAAACAATAACAGACTTCTAGATAACCTGTAGATCAAAGAAGAAATCAAAGAGAAATAAGAAAGTAACTGAATGAGTAACTGAACGAAAATAAACACAATGTACAAAATTTGCGGGATGTTGGTGAAGCAGTATTTATGAGGATTTTACAGCACTAGAAGCCTACATCAGAAAAAAAGCCCTCAAATCAATGACTTCAGCTTTCACACTAAGAAATTAGAAAAAGAGCAAACTAAACCCAAAGTAAGTATGAGAAAGGAAATAATAATGAACAGAGCAGAAATCATTGAAATGGAAAACAGGACACTAGTGAAAGTTAAGGAAATCATGAGCTGCTTCTTTGAGATCAATAAAATTGATTAATCTCTAGCCAGAATGATCAGGAAAAAAAAATAGAGAAATTGCCAATATCAGGAATGAGAGAGGTGACATCACTAAAGCCTCCTCAGATATTATAAGGATAATAAGTGACTACTATGAACAAATTTAAGCCAATAAATCCAACAACCAAGATGAAATGGATAAAGTCCTTTAAAACACAATCTATCAACGCTCACCAAAGAAGAAATATATAACCTGAATAGCCCTATATCTACTAAAGGAATTGAGGGTGTAGTTTAAGAAAAACTTCCCACAAAGAAAACTGCAGTCTTCACTGGTTATGTTTAAGGAAAGAATAATACCAATTGTACACAAACTCATCCATAAAACTGCAAAGGAAGGAATATTTCCCAACTCATTCTATGAGGCCAGTGTTGTTACCAGGAAACCAAAACTAGAGAAAGACATGACAAGAAAACTACAGATCAATAAGTCTTTGTGAACATAGGAAAAAAATTCAAGCAAGATTGTAGCAAATTAAACCTAGCAATATATAAAGATAATACATCATGACCTAGTAAGTTATATTCCAGTATTGCAAAGTTGGCTTAACATTCAAAAGTCAATGTCATTTCCAATTTTAAAATGGGCAACAGATTTGAGTGGACATTTCTCCAAAAAGATATACAAATGGCCAACAAGGACATGAAAAGATGTTCCTCGTCATTAGTAATTAGGGAAGTACAAATCAAAACCACAACGAGGTACCAGTTCGCACCCACTAGGATGGCTATACTTTTTAAAAATGGAAAATAATAAGTGTTGGCAAGAACAGAAAAATTGTAACCCTCGTATATTGCTGGTGAGAATTCAGCCACTGTGGAAAACAATTTGGCAGCTCCCCAAAAAGCTAAACATAGAATTAGCAAAATTTAAACAAAAATTATTATGATCATCTCAAGAGATGCAGTGAAAGCATTTGACAAAATCCAATATCCATTCCTGATAAAAGAAAAAATCTCTCATCAAAGTAGGAGTAGAAGGAAGCTTCCCAAAACTGATCAAAGACACCTTTGATTTAGCTAAATCATATTTAATGGTGAAAAGCAATGCTTTCCCCCATAAGTTCAGTAACAAGCAAAGGATGTCCACCCTCACCACTCTATTCAACATTGTATTGGAAGTACTAGCCAGTGTAGCAAGACAAGAAAAAGAAATAAGAGGCATCCAGATTTGAAATGAAGAAGTGAAACCTTATTTGTAGACTAATATCTATATGGAAAATTTGATCATCTGTGATCATTTATATGGATTGTCTATGTAAAGAATATATCTACCAAAAAAGTCACAAAAATAATAAATGTATTTATTTTGTTTGAAGGATACAAGATCATTGTACAAAAATCAGTCTGTCTTCTAGCAACAATCAGAAATTGAAATTTAAAGAAACTGCCATTTATATTAGAATTAACAGGTATGAAATATTTAGGGAGAAATTTGTCAAATATGTGCAATACCTGTACACTAAAAACTACAAAACATTGCTAAGAAAGGAGCCTTAAATAAATAGAGTGATATACTGTGTTCATGGATCAGAAGACTCAATACTACTAAGATGTCCATTTTCCTCAAATTGATCTGTAACTTAAGTGCAATTCCAATTTAAACCTAGCAGGATGTTTGAACTGACAAGCTTATTCTAAAATTCAAATGGAAATACAAAGATTTAGAATAGCCAAAATGACTATGCAAAGAAGAGCAAGACTGGAGAATTAACTCTACTGATTTCAAGACTTCTTATAAAGCTACAGTAATCAAGACAGTGTGATATTGGTGTAAAGATTAAACATAAATAAATGGAACAGAATAGAAAGTCTAGTCATAGGTCTATCTCTATATCAACAGCTGACTTTCAGCAAAGTACAAAGGCAATTCAGTGGAGAAACAGTAGTCTCTTTACAAATGGTACTGTAACAACTGGATATCCATATGCAAAGAAAGAAACTTGGAGCCATACCTCACATCTTAACAAAAATTAACTAGAAATGGACCTAATGAAAAATCTTAAAAACTTCTAGAAGAAAACATGAGAGAACCCTCGTGACCTTGGTTTAGGCAAGGATTAGATAAAACATCACCAGCACAATTTAAAAAAGAAATTGATAAAATAGACTTAATCAGAATTTAAAACACTTGCCCTCCAAAAGACCCTGTCAAGAGAATAAAAAGACCACTACGGTCTGGGAGAAGATATTTAGAAGTCACATATCTGATAAAGGACTTGAATCTAGAACTTATAGGATACTCTCAAAGCTCAGTAAGAAAATAGACAACCATAATAGGGTATTACTCTACATCTATTAGAATGGCTAACATTGAAAGGATTGGCCATACCTAGTATTTGCAAAAATGTGGAGGAACTGGGACTTCATACAATGCTGGAAGGGAAGTAAAATGGTACAATCACTTTGGAAAACACCTTGTCAGTTACTTAAAAAGTTAAACATTGTTAAAAAGGAGACAGCGGGCCCAAAATGATGTGCTAAACCCCATGTCAGCAAACCAAGACTTTAATACCCAAACTATTTGCAGTTTCAACCCCCCAGGAATGTAACCTTTAACCAGTCAACCTGGAAGGAATCACCTGGTCAGCACAGACTACCTCAGTAGTAATCTACCTGACAGGTCCCTTCTGTTTCCCTTAGGAGGGTAACCTTCCTGAAACGATGCATTCTTTGCTAATAATTTCCTTTTCCTGTCTCTTTCCTGCCTTTAAAAAAACCTTTCCTTTTCTACAGCTCAGTGGAGCTCCTTTCTATTTGCTAGATGAGATGCTGTCCAATTCATGAATTATTTAATAAGGCCAATTTGATCTTTAATCACTTTTGTTGGATTTTTTGTTACTTAACGTGTATCTACCATTGGAACCAGCCATTTTACTCCTAGGTATTTACCTAAGAGAAATGAAAGCATATATCCATATAAAGACTTGTGCACGAATGTTCATAGCAGCTTTGTTTGTAATAGGTAATAACTGAAATCAACCCAACTGTCCATAGACAGGTGAATGAATTAAACTGTGGTATGTGCATACAATGGGATACTACTTAGAAATAAAATAAAATGAAATATTGGTACATGCAACAACATGGGAGAATTGCAAAATAATTACACCGACTGAAAGAAACCAAAAAAAAAAAAAGTGCACACTATATAATTCCACTTATAAAATTCTGGAGAACACTAACTTTTCTGCAGTGACAGAAAGCAGCTAAGTGATATGGGAGATGGTGAGAATACACCACCCTCTTTGGCATAAGGAATATTTTGAGCTGATTATTTTGAGAAATAATCACAGCAGACTCAGGAGAAGCTTTGAAAAGAGAAGCCACCCTTTTGTAAGGGACATTTACATCTATAATAGAAATCTCCATTTATAAGGGCATCTCCCTCTCTGTACCAGGAAGAGGATGGCTCAAAATCACAAGAAACCCCTATTAATGAAGAAGGCACTGACTTATATCTGCAAAACAAACTCACCCTTGTTTACCTTGCTTTTCCTGGTCACCTCCCCAAACTGCTCCCCTCTCCGGCCCCCAAAACACTTCTCTTTTGTCTTTAGTCGAAGATGGTATTTAAGGTGGTGGCTTCAATCACCTCGGAAAGTTAGTAATTTTTTTCTGGATCCCTCTCTGGCATACATGAGGTGTACATGTTAACTTTCTGTTTCTTTTTCTCTTAATCTTTTATTACAGGGGGTCTCAGCCAAGAACTCAGAATGGTAAGAATGGTAGATGGAAAATAATTTTTCCTCCCCGACAATGGGGACATGGAAAGAGATTTCAAAGAGCGTGAGGAAATTTGGGGGAATAGGTTCAGGATCTTGATTGGGATGATGCTTCACAGGTAGATGGATGTGTCAGTTTCTCAAATTGTACATTTTAAGATGCACAGTTCATTGCATGTCAATAAAAAGCTCTTTAAAAAATGTAAGTAATACACTAGGCACTGTGCTTCTCAGACAGCACACTCCCCTTAGCCAATCTTAGCTAAGCTCATAATTAACCACCCACACCCTGATGACTCTCAAACATGCCTCTCCAGCCCTGGCCATTCTGCTGAGATGTAGACCTGTTAATCCAGTTGCTTTGTCAGCATCTCCCTTTACCTGTTCCACAGGCACCCTAAATCCGCAAGCCCAAGGCAGAATTCTTCATTCCCCCTCCAACCCGATTTGCCCCTGGTATATCCCAGCACAATGAATGGCAACACCACCTACCCGGCTGCCAAAATGACCCAATCTTAATTTTGATTTCTTCTCCCTTATCTTCAACATCCTGAATGTGTCCTGGATTTATCCACTCCTCATCGACCTCACCACCTCACTGACATGACATGAATCCAAACCACCCATCACTTCCCTGGCAACAGCCTCCTAGTCAGACTCCTCGCTGCCAAACCCACTCTTGTAGTTCACACGCACACAGCAGCCAGAGCTTTTTAAATACAGACACGATCTTTTCGTTCTCCAGATTAAAAATCTTGCAGTCGTTTCTCATGCCCTTAGGATGAAGTTCAAACTCTTAAATGTGAGTTACACACACCAGGTGGTCCCTATTCTCCTCCGAGTCCCTCTGTGACTGTCATCTCTTGCCACTTCCCTTGCCTCTTGCCACTCTCTGTCTGTGGCAGTCTGAAATTACTCGTCATCTCCTGTTCTGTATTCAGTGAGTGGCTTCACAGCAAGAATGGAGAACAGGGGTAGCAAGGGAGAAAAAAAGCCAGCAAAAGTAATTTTTATCAAGTTCCTATTTCCGGCAGCTGTTCCCCTCTAGGGGAAGTAGGAAAGTGGAAAACACAGAGAGACGACTTTGGTGGAACAGTTTCTAAAGGAGAATATATTTTGTGTTTTTCACCCAGCCATCAGTCCCTCTGGATTTTAATATTACAGTGGGGTCATAACAAGCATTTCCGCTATTGTTGGCTTTACACAGAAGCGAAGCAGTGCTCAGGAAGCTGGGAGATGGATGAATTGTTGGTTTGATGTGTTTGAACCATTCACCACTGAGTTAAATGTGCATATTCTGTTCAAAATAGACAATGGGAAGGGGCGGTCCCCGTTTCCCTCTATAACTTGCATAACATCAGGCCTCACTGCTTTAAACTAATGAGTATTTAGAAGTAAAGGCTCCTACTGATTCTAGCCAGTCATTAATTCTCTCCTTGCAGAGCCACTGTGGAGTTTTTCATCAGCCACATTTTTCAGCCGTTTCCAGGTGCTTCTGAGCAGCAGCGCTGACCCTTGGCTTCCCGTGCCACCCACCAGACACATAATGGGCTCGAAAGTCCCCTTGGAAGGAATTTTACGGGGGTACCAGGAACAAATGCAAAGATGTACATTCTTGTCTTCAAACTCTTGGTCTGGGGAACTTATTGAACTTGAATGAAAATGTTTATTTAAACCCATATATAACCTGGTAAGAAGGTGACGGGGGAGGGGGGTGAATTACAATGTCTCTGAAACTAACTGCACCGTCAGCGCTACTTTGTAACAATGATGCTTGCTCCATTATCACTCCGGGTTTATGTGCTCAATAGCTTCAGTGATCTTGCCTCAGTAGGTTTTCTGTTTTTACCCATCACATTCTCTGGGGAACTGAAAAGCACAGTGTTTCTGAAGATGTTCAAACTTGAAGAGACTCATTTTGGAAAAAGGTCTTAACCTGCTTTTAACTCGAAGCCATTCAGACTTTTGCCCAAACAAGTATCACTTGAGTGTATGTCTAATATCATTTTGGAAGCTGTTTGTCTGAAAGACCATTTACAGACCAATTCTGAAGGCTATTCAGAATTCAGGAATCTATATTCTTAGCTAAAAAGAATCTACATATAATTGGGAACGTGACTATTCATTATTCAGTGGACTCTGCATTATTAAGCATCATAAATATTTTGTGGGAAACCCTAGTATTTCATTAAGCTAGTAGAGAAGACTCGAACTGCCAAACTTCCAGCGAAATTATCACGTATGGAACAAGTGGAAAAGGCTGTGAAGCAATCTTCAAATTAAGATAATCCAAATTGGAAAGGCAAGACTGTTTTTTTTTTTAAATTTGGAGAGGTTTCATTTTGTTCGTCGATAATTCCCTGCTATTTGAAAGGAGGAAGGGCACTTTAAATATCCTAAACTGATGACTGAGCTATCCATAAAGCCTGGAAGCAATACAACCCCCCCTCTCCCCCAAAAAACAAACTTCAAACAAAGACCAAGAATGGTGTGTTTGACGTTAATTGGATCAGGGGCAATAAATAGACTAAAGCAGGCAAAATGTTTAAACGATAATAATACTTAAGTTACAGCACTCTTTATCTTCTCTCTATTATAAGAATTCAACTATTTTAGTAAGCATTAAAGTCAACCGATAGACCTATACATGTTGCTTTTCAAACGGTTAAGTCCAAACAGTTCAGTTGGGTTTAAAGTGGGGGGAAAAGGCAAAAACAAAACAAGAAACCCCCCAAAACCCCACACTGGAAATTAGCCATCTGCTGACATCCCCACTTTCCAACAATGACTCAGCAAACCATTTAATGTGAACTTCAACAGCTTTTCATCAGGTTCTTATGAAAAGACATGATTTGATTGGGGCTTTCAAATGACTTTATCAATCATTCCCAGGGTTCCAGGAATATTAAAAAAAACAATTAGTTCTTAGTACAAAAGGATTGCCTATATTAACCTTCAACTCACCCTGACATCCACCGGCAGCACCTGCTTTTCCATCAAAATGAGAAATATTAGCAGCTAAAAATACAAGTATATACAAAGGTTATGAAAGTTCTTTAAAAATTATTATCCAGGAACAATGGTAAGAGTAGGGATTTCTTTTTTTCAGAGGAAAGAGAAGAGGCAGCTAGCAACTTAAGTGTACGCAAAGATGGTGAAGCTTAGAAGTTACTACTCTGGAATAATGGTTAATAGTTGGGATTTCTCTTCTTCAGAGGGTAGAGGAGAGACAGAAATTACAGCCATCTTCTCCACATCCCCCAAAGATTTGAGTCACAGGGTTTATTTGTGCTGAAAACCAGAGTTATCTACTGCTTGAAACCTAAGCAGACTGCATCAGCATTTCAGGACCACCTGGGACCAAGGAGGTGGGGGCCGGGAGATTTCCAGATGGATTGTAAGACAATTCATTGATATTTACATAACGGGAATAAATGTTTTTCCTAAGATAGCATTTCCCTTCAGTGCCTTGAGACCACCAGCAAGAGGGAGGTGCAGAAATTCTATTAAATTAATAGTCTTTGTTTTTATGGCTTTGCCATTTATTAACTAGTGGGAGCTGTTTATTGGGTCATAAACTTTACTAATGGGTATATTATCTCTGAATTATAAATCTCCTTCAGTATATGGCTTAGTTATAAAAAGAATAATTATTTAAAGTATCTGTATGGCTGCAGTGCATCATGTTTATTGGCATGATTTCTATAATGACCATTTACTTGCTAACTGTGGGCTCGGACTGTGGATAAGCAGGGTGGTGACACGTCCATGCAACCCAACAAGCAGTTGTCATCCTACAAACTCAGGAGCAGATCACTGGCTTGCTTCCTTCCTTTTTCCCCCTCCTGCTTCTCAAATGAACTATATTACAAGGCTGTTCAAGGGCTAAATTATCTACAGATTTAAAATCTTGAGGGAAAGACAACTGACTGAAGAAACGGAATAGGTAAGTGACAAATGTGTCAGCCTGAAAAGTTCCAGGAAAGTGTCATCCTTCTAAAAGCTTGCCTCTCTGGGGAGTGGAAAATCTTAAAGTGACAAAATGGCTTGGCACTGTCAGTTGTCTTAAAAAAAAAAAGAAAAAGAAAAAGCCTGGGACAAAAATCAAGAAGTCAAAATTAGATTTTATGGGTAAATGGTTCTAGGATATAAATTGAGTGTTCTAGTTTACTGGAAAATCCTATGGGGTCTATTTTAACGATGGCACATATAGAATTATCCTAGGTTTGTATCTAGAAATAGTTTATTGGTTAACTTCCATTCTTTAAAAAAATGAAAGAGCCATTGTTGTCGAGCAAATTGGTACATCTGAGTGCCAAGAGACCAGCTCATTTCTAGGCCAAATCCTGTAAATGTGGAGAGGAAGAATAATGAGATGGAAGGGACCCTTGAGATGTCATCAGTTCCTCTTCCTCCCTTCAGAGCAGTCATGAAAGTCAACACCCAAGTCCCTTCTCCACACGGTTTCATTGTCTCTGAGAACACCAGCCAACTGGATTTGTGATACCCAGCACACAACACTGAAGGATGGGGTGGACTGACAACCTTCTCACGATGAATTCCCAGAGGTCCATGGTTAGGAGGTGTAATCAGATATACACTATGTGACAAAAGTTCTGCTGTGACTCATAATGTAGAGTCCTAAAAGAAAGAGAAAAATAGAGAAATGCAAAAGGGAAATGCGCTGGAGTCTTAGAATATGAAAACCCCTGGGGTGGGCGGTTATTTGTGTGTGGAGAATGAACCAAGAGCTCTCTCAAAATCTTCAGCATTCACATCCTTAAATATTTCAGACATCATACATTTTTGGTCATACTGTAATTATATACACATGGACATATTCCTATGTTAACAAGCTAACTTTATATTTTTAATGCCCTTTGACTATCTAAACATTGCATATGTTTCAATCTCTCCCTAATTTTGTGTGTGTGTTGTAGGGGGAGTTCTTCCCATAACTTTGCTCATTTCAGAAAACAAATACCTTCACTCGACAGAAGTTTAAGGATTATTTTGAAAAGGTGGGTTGCTACGAAGTTTAATTATATAAGTAATAAACACATGTCAAAAAGATTTCAAACAATGTTTAATAAGATAACTTTTTGTGCTGATATAATTTGATTTTATATTGTCATATATAGCTGTCAAAAGTCAGTTTCTTTTTGTGTTGTAATGAATCATGTTGGCTAGAAAGTTACAGTAAGATTCTTGGTATTAATAAATCATATAATAAAAATGTTCCTTTCTTTAAATGGCATTTTTAATAGTGCTGATACATCAGCAATATCGTATGATGTTCTGAAAAACTAACATGACAAATGGAGATTAATTGCAGTCTATGGGATTTTAATTCAATATGAACTTTGTTTCTTTTTGTTTTTAATGGAATTATAGCTACTGAAACAGACTTGGCAAAAGTAGAGCAGGAAATCAAAGGGAGGTAACCAAAGCTGCATGGTTACT
Source organism: Vicugna pacos (assembly GCF_048564905.1). Taxonomy (NCBI): domain Eukaryota; kingdom Metazoa; phylum Chordata; class Mammalia; order Artiodactyla; family Camelidae; genus Vicugna; species Vicugna pacos. The sequence continues at coordinate 36,491,608 of NC_133023.1, forward strand.
CCTCCTCTAAGCCAAACACATCCTTTAAAAGCTTTAAATAGTTAATGCATTTCGCAGGAATAGGTGATGGCATCCCGAGCCACTCCTCTTCACATCTCTGGGAAAGAAAACAAAGATGGACATAATTAGAACGACGTGGCAAAGTGCAGTCCCGTAAACGCAACATCAGATTGTTCCTTGTCATCACGTGAGCTCTTGGTAAGTAGTTTATTTTCAAAGCAGACGTTTCGACCATCCACTTTCAGATCATAAGGACTCTGTGGGAGACTGGATTCCTGTGCGCAGTCCTTTGCCCTCCTCCCTGTGTTAGAATAATACTCTGTTCTCTTTGCCATGTGACTTTGCAGGACCTCCTATGGAGTCGATTTTCCTACCCCTTTGACTCGGCGTTTGCCCCATGGCTGGCTTCGTCCTATGTAATGTTAGCAGATACACGACAAGCAGAGTCCCTGATGTGCGGGCATGATTTGGCTTGGCCGTCGCCATGCGATGAACATGGCCCGAGGTGCTACTTGGTCCCAGAATGACACAGGTAGAGCAAGGCCAGCAGATCTACAGGCCCGTGGACAAGAAAAATAAACGTGTGTTGTTGTGAACCACTGATGACTGGGGGCGGTTACGCAGCATTACTGCAGTGATAGCTCCCCCTTCACTTTATGAAGAACCTAGTTTTTAAAACTCAAACTGCTAGCTGTACTGGCTGCTGGGTTACTGTTGCATCAATCTACCAATGAGATGAGCACTGAATCACTCATGGCATCTTCTTGGGTAGGGGGAAGCTACTTTACACATATACACATATGTATAAAAATATGTACACACATGCTTTATATATACACACTGTATATGAAACAACTGTGTATATATTTGCTAATTTTAGGAAATAAATACCTTCACTAAAGAGGCTTAAGAATTATTTTGATAAGGTGGATTGCAACAAAATTTAATTAGAGGTAATAAACATGTCAGATTTCAAAACTCTTGTATACACAGATGCACAATATGCATACGCACACGTTTTATTTATGCTGTAATGGTGAATTAATATCAGTGGCAGAGGAGAGGGGGCTGAGTCCATAACTATGGCTGCTTATAGTGCTATTGTCAAGGTTAATTGTTGTATATAAGAGGTGTTGTTTTTTCCCTAGTGTTACATTAGTATCCAGAGTCACAAGGAGTCATGGCAACACAGGTAAGGGCTCAATACTTCTAGGTGATGGGACTGTGAAGCAAGCTGAGTGAGTAATGTTTCACCGGGGCCTTACAGGATGAGGAGCACTTCAGTAGGGGACTGAAGGGATGAAGGGTGTTCCAGGCATGGAGAACAGCGTAAGGCAAGGCCCGGAGACCTAACAATCTATTTTCAAGAAAGGGTGAGCAGCTCAGTGGATCGGGGGTACACAGTGGTGAGAGAGGCAGTGGGAAGGAAAAGATGGGGCCAACCTTGGGCTTTCTGTGCTAGGTGATACTCTGTGCTGTGGCCAGGGAAAGTCACTGGGGGGTCCCAGCCAGAGAAATCTGATGAGGTATTAATTAGCACTGTAGTTACGAAAAGTCTTTGAAATGAATATTCTACTTATAGAAATATATCATTTAGAAATAATTAAGCATATGTACAATCATTTCACTTCAAGGATGTTTGTTAATATTGTCTCTAATAGTGAAAATTTAAGACAACCAAAATGTCCAACAATAAATATTAGGTTAGACAATTTCACTTTATGCAATGATATGATATTTTACCCATTTAAAAAACATTATGGGACTAACTATTGAAATGAAAGTGCTTATAATACAGAGTTGGGGAATAAAACAAGTTTTAAATGAAAAAAAAAAAAAGAAATAGGTAATTCAGTGGATGCATGAAGAATGAGATGAAGGAGGAACACCACTTTGGAAGTTACTGCAGTAATCCTGGGGAGAGGTGGTGACTGTCTAACCAGGGCAGCTAGGCTGGGGTGAGCAAGAGTGACATCTGAAAGATTTGGCTCCCACAGAACATACAATGCCCAGAAGGTGACTGATGTGAAGCAGTGATAAAAGAAAAGGGGATACATTATGGGTTGAACTGTGTCCCCTCCAAAAAGATATGCTGAAGTTCTACGCCCTGGATCTCAATGTGACCTTATTTGGAAACAGGGTCATCGCAGAGGTAATTAGCCAAGATGCGGTTGTACTGGAGTAGGGCAGACCCCCTAATTCAATGTGACTGGCGTCCTTATGAACAAATACAGCTAAGGATGGGTCTAAGACTTCTAAATTTAGATAACAGTTGATGATGCCTGTATTAATTTCCTAGGGCTGCCACAACAAATTACCACAAACTGAGAGGCTTAAAGCAACAGAAATGTATTCTGTCACTGTGCAGGAAACCAGATGTTGGCAGGTGTTGGCAGGGCTGGTTCTTTCTGGAGGCTCTAAGGGTGACTGTCCCATGCTTCTCTCCTAGCTTCTGGTGCTTGTTGGCTATCCTTTGAGTTCCTTGGCTTGTAGGTACATCACTACCCTCCGCCTCTATCTCGCTCTTTCACATGGCCTTCTCATCAGGACACCAATTACTGGATTTACGGCCCACCCTAATCCAGTTGTGACCTCATTTTAACTTTTAGTAGCTGTTTTCATTATATCTGCAAAGACTATTTCCAGATAAGTTCACATTCTGAGGTTCCCAGTAGACATGAATTTTGAGGGGACAATATTCAACCCAGGGCAATGTTATAAGCAAGATAAGGAAAGCAGGAAGAAGTAGAGTGTTAAACATTTTTCAGTGGAAAAATAAGGATGAGAGGGAGAAATGAAGTTCAATTTTGGACATTTTTATTTGAGGTACTCATAGGACATCAAGGTGCAGATTCTGGTAAACACCTGGAAAATGGGGTTCTGCAGAGCAGAGCTAGAGTCCAGAACTGTGCAAAGATGCGGAAGTCACTGAAACATGGGTGACATGTAATACCATGGTAACTAATAACACTGATGCCGAATCAGAATAGCACCAAGTACTGGCATCTCTAGCTAAGGCATAAAGCCTTAATTTAAGGTATGATTGATGATGATGAACTAATTGCGTGCAGACTGTTTTAGGATTATAGGAATCTTATAATCATCTAGTAGTGATGATAACGATGAGCAAATGTATTGGAATATTCACTGTATGACAAGTACTCTTTTCAGTGTTTTACAGGTATTAAGCTATTTAATTACTGGAATTAAAAAAACTGATCAACAGAAACTTCAATTAAACAGTCAGGAGACCAGAAGGGGACGCTCTCATGCCCTGCGGTGACAGCAGAGCTCAATGGTTCTTGAAGAAGTAAGGTTCCTTTCCTGGCAAGGACTCAGCCAATGAAACGCCATGGCCTCATTGCTGACTACAGCCTTCCCCACTGCCTTTTCCTCTCTGTAAAAGTGTTCTCCCCTCGCCCTGCAGGAACTTGCACGTGGCTCACCACGGTGGCAGACCCCGGAATGCCAATTCTCTGCTGATCCCAAATAAACCCATCTTCCTGGAGAAATACCTGGCAGTCTACTTGTTTTTAGGTCAGCAGGAGAAAACCCTAAGAGGTAGGTATTGTTATGATACCCACCATCTACAGAAAAGGAAACTGAGGCAGGAGAAGGGTTCAGTAGCTTGTCTAAAGTCTAATTGCCAATAAGGGGAGAAGCTTGGACTGTCACCCCAATATTAGGGCTCCAGAGCTCTGCTTATCTGCTGGGCTACCCTCCACTCCCAGGAAACACGTGGACCTATTCAGAAGCAGCTAGCTCTCATCCTACGAGGCTACATTTGGTCCCATCATATTCAACAGGAAAAGTTAAGTAGAAAAAAAATGTGATTCTCGAGGTGACGCTACACTTCTCTCTCAAGAATGCTTCCTGTTGGATGTCAGAGGTTAAGCCCAAACCGCCAATAATGAGCTGTGTAGAGAAGGAAATGACCGTGCAGATGGATGATGGCTAAACCAACTCCTAGGGCGCGTCCTGTGCAATTCATACTACGTGGAACTTAGTGAAATGTCCTTCCTATCCCCCAAAAAGGTAAATCATTGTGTGTCTGTGTGTGCGCATATACAAAATGTAAATTTTGTGTGTGTGTATATACATACGTACATGTACACACATATATATTTCTTTTTAATCAGTGAAGGCTGAGATCAGTAGTCATTCAATTCAACTATTCAACATGTCTTGAAAGATTTCACAACAAAACTTAAAGCAATTTTCACTCTTGTGAGTGGTTCAGTAGTCCCTCGGCATCTATGGGGGCCTGGTTCTAGGACCCTTTGCAAATACCAAAATCTGAGGATACTCAAGTCCCTTATATAAAATGGTGTATAGTATTTGCACATAACCTATGCACATCCTCCTGTATACTTTAAATCATCCCTAGATTACTTATTATGCCTAATACAATGTAAATACTATGTAAATAGTTGTAAATAACGGTGTAAATGCTATGTAGTAGTTGGTGTGCTACGAATTCACGTTTGGCTTTTTGGAACTTTCTGGAATTTTTTTTCACCAAATACTTTTGATCCATGGTTGGTTGAATCTGTGAATGCAGAACCCATGGATACAGAGGACTGACTGTATTTTTAAATTTTATCATGTTATAGAAAAATACAGTGCAACTATATGCATTCAGAATCACTATTCTGATAGGGTTTTTTTTAACCAAAGTTTTTAGTACAAAAATAATAAAGTACATTATGCAACTCATAACATTACAGTGCAATTATCTGGGGAATGGATTCTCTTATGAAACAGGTCAGTACTAGAAGATCCTTCCTCACACCTTATTAGGCAGCAAAAGTTGCTTTTTGAGCAAGGAATCATGATTTAAATCCTAACAACAAAAGAGAAAGAAATAGAAGAACTTACACTGGAATAATGATAACTCAAGAATTTGGAGATGAGAATTAAATTTATTGGCAACAAGCCAGGCTTGGGCACAATGAAACTCAAGTTAATTATTCTGAGATTTTAAAATAAGGATAATTTAAGATGAAAAACTAATATAGGGGAGCAAAATTTGCCATCCCAACATGTGTCTCTTTGGCATGAGAAGTTGATTATTTTTAAGAAACAAAAGACTCAGGAAGAGCTTTGACCTCCCCTTTAACTACCTAAACGAATTTAGAAAAAGGGCCTATTCAAGAAGGGAGCTGCCACCATAGGTAACTACATGGGTGTAGACAGGGAGGAACCTAGCAAAGTCTGTTTGTTAAAATTCCTCTCTGGGTCCCACTGTTTCTGCCTGGCCCAGCAAACATTTGTTTACCAAAAATTTGCTCTTTTCATCTTCCTGTGAATTGTCTTCCTTCCCTTTGCAGTCCCAAACCCCTACCTGCTTCTTAGTCAAGAATGACATATATACCTCATTTTGCCTGTCTTTGGAATCTCTCATGTTTATATGGATTCCCTGTACGTAATAATTAAATTTTGGGTTTTTTTGCTCCTGTTAATCTGTCTTAACATCATTTTATTTGACCAAGCAAAAGAATCTAGAAGGGTAGGGTAGGGGGAAATTATCCACCCCCACTAACTATAACAGGAGTCCATTTCTTTTAATCCTGGTCACTTTCCAAAGTGGCTGCATCTCTGGGGGAAAAGTGAGACACATGTTGGGGTGGCAAATTTTGCTCCCCTACATTAGTTTTTCATCTTAAATTATCCTTAATTTCAAATCGCAGGATAATTAACTTGAGTTTCATTTTGCCCACGTCTAGCTTGTTGCTAATGAAAATCGCATGGTTCACACAGTGCTTTCCTTCCTGACTGCTCAAGCCCCACTGTGCCCTGTTTCTAAAGTCAATACCACTCCCCTCAAGTTTATTTCCCTTGGTCACTTTTCTCTAGGTTCCGGGTGGGAGTGACTTTTTCTGCCTAAATATCTGATAAATGCTACAGGCATATTTGCACTGCTTGAGGAACCCCAAATCCATACTTTGGCAACATGATATGGTGATTTATAGTAAGAAATATCTATTTGGTCTTGTCCCCATTTCTGGCACTGAGTTCTTAAAACCCTTGGAATTTCCCAAGTGATTGAGAGTGATAGTCTCTTGTTATGTTAATGAAACATTTTCGAAAAGCACCTAAGGATGGGGCTGGTTGCCAATAGAGACAAAACCATGTGATTAGAGGCTTGGAACTTTCAGCCCCCCATCTTGAGGGAGGGCAGAGGGGCTAGAGATTGAGTTCATTCACCAATGGCCAATGATTTAATCAATTGTGCCTATATAATGAAGCCTCCATCAAAAAGCCAAAAGGATGGGATTTGGAGAGTTTCCAGGTTGGTGAACACGTGGAGATGTCGGGAGAGTGGTGAGCCCAAAGAGGGCATGGAAGCTCTTGGCCCTTTCCCCACACCTTGCCCTATGCATCTCTTCCAGCTGGCTGCTCCTGAGTTATGTCCTTTTATCTAGTAAGTAAAATGTTTCTCTGAGTTATGTGAGCAGCTCTAGCAAATTAATCATACCCAAGAAGGAGGTCATGGGAACCTCCAATCCACAGCTAGATGGTCAGAAGCCCAGGTGATAACCTGGACTTGTGACTGGCATCTGAGGGAAGGGAGGCAGTCTTGTGGGACTGAGCCCTTAGCGTGTGGGATCTGAGGCTATTATTTCCAGATAGACAGTGTCAGAATTGGGTTGAACTGTAGGACACCCAACTGGTGTTGAGAATTGCTTGGTGTGGGGAAAAAAAACCAAACTGGACTTGGTACCAGAATTGTAGCTGATCACCAATTTTAGGGTGATTTTCACAGGTACTAGGTTAAATGGACTAACAGGAATCAAATTGGGATCCAAAGGCAGTAGAGGAAGCGAGAGATAAGACTTACTTAAAGAAACTCAGGGGCTGGGGCATCAGTAAAGTAGAGGGAAAAAGTATCTTCTTCTTAATTTTTGCCTGTAATCGGATCTGCCTAAAGGAATCTCATGGCCAATCTCTTTGTAAAATGGAGGTCTTTGGGAATATGAGAAATCCCCATACTACCACTGCCTAATTGTTCTAACTGCTCTGCAAATGTTCCCAACATTCCATAATATTTATGACTGGGCAGTGAGTTAAAATATTCTTTGTCCTCGTTGATCTTTTATTCATCCCACACTACAAAATTCGAAGAAGACTCCAGATCGTATTGTTGCCCAGCTATGCCTGTGAGTTTAAGGTGGTAATAACTGCACAGTAATTTTACAACAGAAGAGCTCTTCCACAGCAGTCAATCCCTCCCGTTCCGGAGGAGGACGAGCCTGCTTGTGTTTCTGTAAAACAGCCCGCCTAACGGTGCACATTTGGAATGTCTGGCATCTTAAATATCTATGTTTAGCAGCGCCTCCCAAACTGAATCTCGCACCCTTTCCACTCTGGGGCACACCAGCCTGACTTATAAGCACCAGCACCTGCATGTCTTTGCAGAGGGCTTCCCTTTGGCCTCTGAGGCCTGCTTTGGCTGCCCCTGTGCCTGGAAATTAATTAATTCCCCCCACTTCAGGAGCAGCTCTCAAACAATGACCTACAGGAGTTGATGGATGAATACCACAGGTTCCTTGCACTTTGGGTGGGGTAACTAACTCTGAGGTAAATATCAGACAGACACTGGATCCCTGTGTTTTTCAAAGGCACTGAGCCCCAGTCATTCATTTTTACTGGTTTGAGAATCTGCCCTGTATTGGCTCCTTCTCTTCCATTTCTCACTTCCCTACTCCCTTGCTCGAGTTCCCTTCATTTCCTCCAAAAAACTATTTACACTCAAATCCTTGTCTTCAAGTCAGCTTCCAGAAGAAGTGAAACAAAAGATACTCTGCAATTTTGCATTTATCAAAAATAATAAAATGTCTAAGAAGGTGACAGTACAGCTTGGAACACAGCAACTTCTTGACAAACTATGGATGGATCCAGAGTCTCCAGTGTGACTTCCAGATAACTCTTAGAGATGGTACCCAGATCTCAAAACAAAACTCAATTTAATCTAGAGCATAAACAACATGTGCCAGACAGCATTTTCTGGACGAAGGAAGAATTAGGAAATGCAGAGTGAAATTCAGCAACAGTGCAAAATCAGGACTCTAAAATGGCTGGAAATCATTGTCTGCAAGAGGGCCCATGACATCTTTCAATCTGGCTGTCACTAGAGCTCCTTAAGATGTCAAAGAAGCTGGCACTAAATTACTCATTCATCAGTGGTGAAAAAGTGTGGCTGTCGATCTGTAAAATGTAAAAGCACGTAGCCTTGAAATGGGAAGCAAAGATGGCACTGGATGGAAACCCGGTAAACAGCAGCTGCCCAGTGAGAACAGCAAAGCTGTGTGTGAGCTCATAGGCCCTGGATTTATTTGCTTTGACATTTTTAAAAGGAAATTTAATTGGATTATGTCTCCTTCTAGTTTAAAATTTTCTACTGTAGTACTGGCCACCAGATGCATGAGGGGAAGAGATCAGGAGCCAATTAAATTCCACGCTTCACCGAAACAAGGTTATTTTTATTCCTCCCAAATGTAAGGCTGATAGAGTCATGTTAGTGATTTCACTGTTACTCTCCCTCCACTCGCTCAAAAAAAAGAAAAGAAGGACTTTTTTAATGGAAAATAAGTACGAATTTGTAGAAAAATCCAGTACTGTGTGGGGAATTCAAATGGTAGTTCTCTTGGATTTTCTTCCTTCTACTAGGTTGACATGACCCAGCAATGAATAGAATTGACAAAATCATAAAAACAACTAAATTTCAGTAGATCAGATTGAAATTAGTTTGGGGAAGAAATTTTACAAATGCTTGTTGAGATAAATCAAGAGCATTCTGGTGACATAAGGAAAAGCTCATTTATCAAACCAGGAGATTTGCTTACGTTCCTACCCATCCCTACTGCCATGTCAATGTTTCACCGTTACTTCTCTTTGCCCTAGACAAGGCTGGCTTCAATAGAGTTGTTATCTGTTTGAGTGTAGCTAAAACACAGTTGTAACTTTTAAACAAGAAACCTCTTCTTGAAATTGCATTATAGGGCAAGTAAAGTTTTCAAAGGAGACAAAGATTTATTTTTTAGCTTGATTGATAGGCTTATTCAAACAATGCAAATTGACATCATCCAGCCCCTTAAATCACAGTGGATTCCGGCAGTATCGTTTCCTATTCGGTCATTGCTTTGTGTTATGTAATGGGTATATGTGTTTACCAGTTATTTTTAAAATCTAATGAGAATGATTAATAATCTTTTATTTCAACTGTTACATTAACTTCAAATATTGGAAATAACTTTGCTTATTTAAAGAGTGGGCACTAGCCCCTAACTATATAATCTTGAATGCCTTTGAGTCTTAGCTTCCTATCTATACATTGGGAATGACACTTATTCTCACAAGGTTGCTGGGACAATAAAATGTCATGCGGTATCTTACCCTCTAAATACCAAAAGGAGATCCTCAATAATTAGGTTGTCCAAAGATGTATCCTCAGGTAGATGTACCTGACTGCCCCCTACTGCCCCACTGCCGGGGCTACATCCTGTTGTGACGAGAGAACTTTAACAGCCAACTGCTAGAAACCTGTGCTCATAAAGTGAAGCCACATCCCATTTTGCTCAGAACCGTCAGAAGATAAGACGCCAGTCATGCCGTGCAAGTTAAAAGTTTATATGAGAACCGATTTAGTGTTATTTTTTTAAAACGTGACTTCTGAGATTAAGCAGGCAGGCTCGAAACAGCGGGACTTCTTTTTTGCCAGTTTTACAGCAACCATCTGTGAGCAAGCACAATAGAATGGAAATGGGGGCTCTAGGCCGTGACAGCGCCGGGGGCAACATGCTGAGACCACAGATAGTCACATAATGGAGTGAGAATTACATTACAGCCCCGATGGCTCAGCACGGGCTGCTGTGGGGGCCAGGCAGACGCCCAGCCAAGGGAGCTCCTGAGAATCCGGGCCCCAGGCCCCCGTCACCAGTCATGGTGGGTGACGGTCAGCTTCCACCCGTCCACACAGGGAAACCTCTCACCGAAGGGCAGCAGAATTAATCTAAGCTGGACTAGCAGGAGCCACAGTCCTCTTGGTAAGTTTTGCTTGTTGCTGGTCGCCAGTCCTGTTAGCTGCTACTACGTAACCACCCCACGGAGGTGAGTGTCACCTGAGTCGGGGGAACAGTCCTGACAGCCAGCAGACCAAGCTCCAGCAGCTGTCTGTCTGTCTGTCTGGACTGGGCCTTATACCCTGGCTGGGAGGTGCTCACCTGAGCCCAAGTTTTTATTCTGGTAACAGACTGTGCGGGGTCATTCTCCACTTGCATCTAAAGATCCATTTTCTGTCCCTCTCACCAAGCTCTCTGCCCTGGGAGGCTGACCTCTACACATCACATCACATCTTGAGCTTCCTTGGCCTCTGGCTTCCGAGCAAGTCCAGGCAATGGGAATAAGCAAGAGATCAAGATACTGATTCCACTTTCCCCCTCCCTGCCCAGCCATGGTTTGGCTCCTCTACCTGCTGCCACTGCTCCAGCTCCTCCACTTGGGTTCCAGTCACACCAGTCCCTCCCTGCTTCTCCAGACCTGGGGATGGTAAAAGCTTTCCACTCTGGCTAGGCCCTGAATGCTCCATTACCCTGACTGGTTCCTGTATCCCTCCCTACTCCTCTGTCAATAGTTCCTTCATTAAGTCCATATCACGACTCCTCTAAGTGTCCCATGTGTTTCCTGCTAGAACCTTGTTGACATAGGGACTTTAGCCTACTCTGTCCCCTGGGCAGGGCTGAAAGCTTGGTTCAGGCCTGCTGACTGGCTCCCTCTGCTTGCTGAATAGTGCTACCTTCAGGATTCCCCATTACTGGGCTCCCTGTCTTGGAGAGAGCCCCCGATGCCCCACCCTTCCAATCCCACATCTTGTGTATCAGACCACCCCTCTACTCAGCCTCTGCTTGGCTGAAGCCCATGGTCCTCTTCCTTGTTTTTTTGTCCTTCCCTGCTCCCATGCACTGTAGTTAATCAAGCTAGGGAAGGTGTCCCAAGTCCCCACCCCTGCCATCCATCCTATCCATTAATGCTGATGCAAACAGAATTGGTGTTTAATCTGGTCTTGAGACCTGCTCAGCCTTCATTAGTTAAGAAGTCTCTTTTCATTTCTCAGTAAGATCCCCGGTTCAGGGAAGAGACCCTTTTTAGGACAACCTTCAGTCCAAGAGTAAAGACATCCAGGTTTTAAGTGGTAGCTGGTGCTGATAACTTCTAGAGAGCTGTTTGTGGCATCTCTGGACCTTCAGCCAGAGTCAGCCTGCCCACGTCATTCACTGGAGGTGGTGTGCAACTGCCCCACCACTGGCCTCCACCTGGGCCCTGCTGCCACACAGGGGCTCGGCCTGCCAGTTCTTGTTCTCCACAGAACTTTCACTTGCCATGTCACACTTAAGGCTGGGTTGCCTTCACAACCTGGTGGATCTTGTCCTGAAGTCCCACATGGAATTTTTTGGCTAAGGCAGATTCCCCAAGTGTTGGCGATCCCCAAAGCTCCAAGGGAGAGGTTTTCTTTGCCCAGCTGGGGCCCACAGACCTACACATCTGGTCTGACAACTCTAGCACAACCCCTCCTCTCCTATCAGTTCCCTGCCATGGGGGAAAGATCAGACAATGACAGAGGAGCAGGTGGGGGAGAAGGCTGTGCCACAGGCCAGGCCCCCAGCTGGTATCAAGAACAATCAAGGGTGGTAGGTTGCCCTACATGTCTATCAACAGATGACTGGATAAAGAAGAGGGAGAGAGGTGGAGAGAGGGGGGGAGAGGGAGAGAGTGAGTGTGTGTGTGTGTAATATTACTCAGCCATAAAAAGGTATGAAATAATGCCATTCACAGCAACATAGATGGACCTAGAGATTATACTAAGTGAAGTCAGAGAGAGGCAGGTATCGTATATCACTTATACGTGATATCTAAAAGAATGACACAAATGAGCTTATTTACAAAACAGAAAGAGACTCACAGACATAGAAAACAAACTTATGGTTACCAAAAGGGAAAGGGGTAAATTAGGAGTTTGGGATTGACATATATAAAATAGAGAACCAACAAGGACCTCCTATATAGCACAGGGACTTATATTCAATATCTTGTAATAACCTATAATGGAAAAGAATCTGAAAAAGAATAGGTTTATATATATATAACTAAATCACTTTGCTGTCCACTTGAAACACTGTAAATCAACTATACTTCAATTTAAAAAAAGAGTGGTTGGTTGCCAAGATATGATATACCATCCAGAATCCCGGTGAGGAAGGACTTGGTGGCCCACCTGCTGGGAGACCCCTTCAGGGATTGCATTAGCTACAGAGCTGTCTTGGCTACAAAGAGCCACGCTACACAAGGTCATAGTCCTTTCTAAACCAACCCACAGGGATAAAGTCCAGGCTATTTTGGCCCAACTCAGGACAGCTCTGAAAGGTCATTCTAGCTCCAGAGTTCCCCGTGGACCAGCCAAGGCTGTCTTTGGCCCTGCATCACAGTTCAACTTCTCTCTGTGGCCGTCCTGTGTCCTTCCCCTCCCTGCCACAGGTATTGAGCCTAAGGACAGTCCTGCCACATTAAACACCTGCTTCCCGGAGAACCCAACCTGTGACAGGCTCTGACCCAGAGTGTCTCAGGGCATTATTATTAGATATTAACACTTAAGTACACTTACATGGTTCAGGAGACGCTATACTTTTCATCACTCATTCTACTGTATGAATGATGAAATAGTATGCTCAGCCCATTCACACTAAATATTTTCACATGAGACTCACTGGTAACATTCCCAAGCTATCTTATATCTCCTTTATGAAACAATAACATGCTTAGGAATGCCAGAGTGCTTCAGACTCTGGAATCTAGTTAAGTTCTCATTATTGGTTAAATTGATCAGGTGCCATTTTATAACTATGTTCTTCCTTTTTTTTTTCCCCTTTTTTTAAAACTGGCTGAAAAAGAATGGCCCCTTTCAAATGTCTCCCACGGACTGAACTGCTGCTAGGCTTGATCAGCAGAGTTTAACCATTTTTTAAAATTGAAATATAGTTAATTTACAATGTTGTTAGCTTCAGGTGTACAGCAAAGTGATTCAGCTATATATGTACTTTTTCAGATTCCTTTGCATTACAGGTTATTACAAGATATTGAGATATTCCCGTGCTATACAGGAGGTCCTTATTTAACTATTTTATACATAGTAGTATGTATATGTTAATCCCAAACTCCTAATTTATCCTTCCTCCTCCAGCCCGCTTTTCCCCTTGGTAACCGGAAGTTTGTTTTCTATGTTTGTGCAGCAGAGTTGATAAGGGACCCTAAGAGTAAAGTTCTTCTCACCATAAATGAGTACCAACTGGAAAAGCCTACGTACGTACTGCTGAAGCACATGCCCTTTCTGATGCTACGTTCCTCTTCTCTTCTCTTTAAGGGTAGAATCACTGATCTCAGCCTTGGAAGTTTGACTGCTCAACGCCCAGCCCCCTGACTTGAGGACGTAAGACATGTCCATTTTATAAATAATAGTAATAGGTAACATTTAGGCCCTTACTATGGGACAGGTTTATGGTAAGTGTCTCTGAAAGGCTATCTTACACGAAGTTACCAGTTTGTCATAGATCTAAGGTTTTGAACTCAGTTTTATGTGATTCCAGACCTTTTACTCCATATCGCCTCTCTAAAGCACCAGAGGTCCATGGCTCACTAACTGTCCCTGTTGACAGAGGAGGTGAGAGATGAAATGGGGGAGAGGGTGGTTAAAGGGAAAGTGGATCTTTGGCCTTTCCATTCAGTGGCTCCTTTTCCAATGTGGCTGGTGATCCTTTTATAGGTCGTTAAATCAATTTAATGGGTCAGGAACTATATTCAAGAAAGAAGGGGGGAGGAAAGAAAAAAGAAAGGAAGAGACAAAGGAAAGAAAAAAATCAAACAGCACCACATCTAGTAGAATAGCATTGTTCCATTCTGTACGGGCATGCTGGGTTGCTATGAAAAAATGTCTTTCTTAGAAACTGTAGGTTGTAGTACCAAAAGGTAATTAAGTTTCATTCAAACTCAACAGTCATTAGGAAAATAAAAATTAAAGTAATAAGACACCACATGTTTTCAGAAGCAAAAGTCTAAAAATAACTGAAATGCCTATCAGTAGAGAAATGGATGAATAAATTATACTGTATCCATACTACAGTATTAAAGAATGGCTTAAGTCTACACATATTAAGCTAGAAAAATGTCCTGTGGTGTACTATTAAGAAAAACACACTGTGGATAAAATGCATGTGATATGATTATATTTTTATGCATTAAATGCTGTAACTCTCAACATGTAGGTAAATGTCTGGGTGGTGGATTAGGTGGGATGGAAAAGGAGAGAAGGAAGGAAGGAAGGAAAAAAGGAAAGGCAGTTGCTAACTAGCAAAAATAAGTATGTGTATCACTCAGGCTCCCGTAGGAAATAGAGGACATGTGCAAAGTGTGTAAATTGAGAAGAGTTTAGTAAAGCAACTCTTGACAAAGTTGTGGGAAGTGTTTAGAAAAGAAAACCAACATGGAATCCTCTAATCCTTCAGGCACTGTAGCAACAGGGAGCCATTCCCACCACCAGGGGCTGAAGGCGCATGTGCAGGTGGTCGCCAGGGTCAGAAGGCAGCCATATGAGGAGAACCTCCAGATAGGTGCTATGGACCCTGGTAGCAGGGGGCAGTCAATCTACTGTGACTGTCAGGGAGGGAGATGATTTCTTTGTTCTCCCACCCTCCACTCTCCTGCCTGTGCATCCCACTGGCTAACCCAACTGGAGGCCAGAGGGCTAGAGGACCCATCGATGCAGCCCCCAAAGATCAGCTGCCTAGGACTCAAAGCAGGGTGGAGGGGGCACAAATGGATGATAGCCAACACGAAGTGAAAAGGTAGAATATGAACTCCATCTATCATTTTTCTTTTTACATGTAAAAATTAAATATTTGCATGCATAAGAATTACAAGGTTACCACAGGACAGTATTTGTCTTTGTGATGGTATCTTGGACTTTAGTTAATGAAATCCAGTATCTTCAATAATGATTATATTTAAGAGATTAAAAAAAAAAAACTCTGCAGTAAAAAAAAGACCTGAGTTAAAATTCTGATTCTACAGTCACTGGCTATTCCTCTAACTTCCTCATCTCTCAAAGGGAAATGATAAAAGTACCTACGCTCCTAGGGTTGCTATGAGGATTAAATGAGCTAATAGATTTTGAGATCTTAAGAACAATGCTTGGCGCATAGTAAACGTTTTAATTGTTTGCTGTTATTATGGTGACGGTGGGAGGTCAAAAGTATCCTAAGGGGATCTACTTGTCTCCCTGCCCCCTCTCCAATCTACCCACCATCCAACCAGAGCAAGCTCTCTTAAAGGGCACACGTGATCATGCTGCTCTCTTCCTTGAAATCTGTCCATGGTCTCCAGACCTCACAGGACAATACTCAGCCCTCACCCTTGCACGAATCTCTGGCCTCATCTGTCTCTACTCCCCTTTTTGTGCCTTCATTCCAATCCCACCAGTCCTTTCTGGTTCTGCACAAGAGCCATGCTGTCCCAGAGCCTCTGCTGGAAATGCCCCTGGGCATACATACCATGCCACTTTTCCTACCTTGCTAACCCTAACTATTCATCACTGAAATTTCAAGCATCACCTCCCCTAAGACTGCCTGTCCCCCTGGCTCCCAGTCTGATATATAAGCAGCTTTCTCCTCATTCCATTACATCCTATCTAGGCTGCATCACGCCATACCCCTGATCATGAGTGTATTGATTCCCTTATCAGTAGTGGGTCCCTCAAAGGCAGCAATAATGACTGTCTCTAGACTCCAGCACACAGCACACAACCTGCTGACAGTGAATACTTAACCATGATTTGTCTGAGAATTAAATTCATAAATGAATGAGTAAAGTAACCGCCCCAAAGTCACTCAACAAAGTTAAGCAGCAGAGCCAGATTTCAACCCCAGCTTTGTTTGACTCCAAAGGCCACCGCTGTCTCCCGATCATCTGGAAGTTCTAAGGCTGCCCGACACTCCAGAGTAGCTGCGTGCCTGAGGGAACTCCCAGGGGCCCTGGACCAGTTCAGGCCAGAATGAGCTGGTCAGCAGAGACCGGGAGGAATAAATGCCTCCTTTCTGGGAGTGTCAACCCCATGACATTTGCTTTATCGAGGGACTTTCCCAAGAAAATCAATTTCTGGAGCATGTTAAAATATAAACAAACCCCCACCCACCCACCCACTCCCTAAAGACAATTGGTCCAAAGAGCTCTTTGAGAATTCAGACAATTCCACAATGTTGAGAGCACCATCTGATCACATGAACTTTGTTTTCCCTAACCAAGCATTCTTTCACTGGATTTTTGTTTTAAATTTGGCTCCGCTATGCAATCTGTATCCCCACACTATATGGTTTTTACCCAAGGCAAACCGGTGTGCACGGCCACAGATACTCTGGGGATTCCTGACATATGCACCATTTGAGATTTGCTCTTGTGGCTCATGATGGTATTGCCAGACTCCCTTGCTAACAGAGTGTGTATCTATTTATAACTGTAACCTATTATCCTATTTTCCATATAATTGGATGCGACTTAGGTTAAAAAATATTCAGCTGCATAAGAAAAGTCATGCTCTTATACAGCAGATGTTCACTCAGCGTGGAAAGTGAATTAGTCTTTAACACAAATACCCCAAAATACATAGTACTCTTTCCATAAGCACTGATGTCAGTATTTTACATTGAAAAATGATTTTAAGACAAAGGATATTAAAAATGCGAGGGAGGTAGCCAGAGCTGGTTTTTAAAACGGGTGTTAACTTTACCTCTTTATTGGGTGACACTGCTTCCAATTCGGGCATCGGATTCACTCTCCAATTCAGGGCACAGAAAAATGATTCGTAATTTATTTGTTTTTCACTGTCTTCAAACCTAAAAATATAATTACATGATTTGACTCAATCTGCAGAATTCAGGACCAAAATGTCAGCTTAAATCCACCACGAAAATATATCAGGTATGCGTTAATATCTGATCCTCTTCCTAGTTGATTACCTATTTCTAATCGTCCAGGTTGTAAACTCTTTGAGAGCAGAGACCTCCTATATCTAATTCACCAAAGTATTCCCAGCACCTAAATCAATGCTGGCACGTAGTAGGTGTTCAACAAATATTTGTCATAATTGCCATAGAAACAATTTATTCAGTAACTAAGACCATTGCTCTATTTTAAGAACATTGAAGGTCTTCTTAATTTAATATGGTTGATGCTGTATGTCAGTAAAATTTTTAAAACGTCCTTGTTTTTCTTAAATTGTGTGCTTTTTAAATCTTTAAAGCAAGTCTAGATTCATTTTGTCCAGTAATATATTTTCAGGAAAAATAAAAGGCATTTTTATTATTCATTATGTAGCCATTAAAAGGGGTTATTTAGATCCATATGTGCTGTCATGGAAATATGTTCATGATATAAGGCTGAGTGGAAAGGAGGTTATAAAATGGTACGTAGAGTTATGATCTTACTTTAGGTTTATATTTGAATAAAATGGCATTTAAAAAAATCTAGTAACAATGCACTGAAGTATTAAGAACAGCTATCTCTTGGAAGAGATGATAATTTTTGCTTTTTCTTTAGACTTTTCTGTATCATCTGAATTGTTTTAAATTTATAATCAGAAAAAATTAAGCTCGTTTTCATTTTGAAGGAAAAAACAAATGATTATCCTGTACCATAAAACTGTAGGTCACAAATAACTAATCTATTTGACTACTATTTCCTAATTATGGACACTGACATAAATTTATCATTAACCATAACAGTTTAGGCCATTAAGATCCAGTAATTTCAAGACAATTGCTATAATGACCTAAACACAAACAAAATACTTCTTATTGTAATACCTCAATGCTACCTATTCGGAATTTGACCAAATTCTGCCAATTTTTAAGGCTAAAGGTACACTGGTATATAACACAATTTCTTGAAGAAAAAGACGAAGGTAGTCGCTAAGGCCTTGTTCCAAGCACCCTGCTCCGGGCTCCTGCCCTTCTCTCTCGACCTCTTAACTCAACACATCCCTCCAACCAGCAAGAGAGGTGCAGGATGAACAGAGGATAATTAATTATAAGAAAACTCAGTGGTAACAGAAGTAGAGGAAGAACATACTTATAATCAGTCAAAAGGCGTTTCTCTTTTTTTCTCAAAGCATTCAGAAAATAATAGCTCATATTTATAAGCTAATAAAAATTAGCAGCAACAAATTAAATGTTACAAGATGAAGTCACATCTATAGACTGATCAACCTAAACAAAGCAGAATAAACAGGACTCAGAAGAGGGGAAAGGGAATTCAGTAATTCTTTTGTGTACACTTTCTTTGGCCAAGGATTCTGGGATACAACTCCAATATGCTGCCCCCTACCACTGTTTTTTCTTTGAATTTTGGCTCACTTGTCATTTGAACTCCTTCAAAGGACATGATCTGTTTATGGAAATATTTGTAGCCAAAATGCAGGACAATTATGTCTTTTCTTTGTGTGTGTTTTGGGAGAAGAACTAAAACTCAATTAAAGATGTTTTATAAGAAACTTTCCTCTAACATGGTGCCTCAAAGAAAAGTATTCCCTAATTCTCTGCGCAGGAGCTGAGGTCAGAGAATGAGATCATGGAGGGCCTTTGACTTTTATACTAAGGACCACTAAGAGCCATCGAAGCATACTGTACGGAGCAGTTATGACCTCTATGTTCTATTTTCTGAAGATCATTCTAGCTGATATGTTGCAAGTAGAATGGAGGGGCAAGGCCGAAGTGGCAAAGGCCATTAGCAGCCTTTTGCAGTGATCCAAAGGAGATGATGGCGGTTTAGGTGACAGTGGTGGCAGTGGAAGGCAGTGAGGAGTGGTAAAGCCTGAATATACTGTGAGTGTAGGATTCCTGAAGGATTGTATACGGTGTATAGGGCGGGGAGAGAGGCAGAGAGAGAATGAATAGGAATGGATTTGGGACAACTCCAAGGGTTTTGCTTGAACAACTGGGAAAACAGAACCGTCCTGAGACAGTAAAGACTGCAAGAGCTACAGGTTGGGAGAAAAGATCAGGAGTTTGGTTTTGGATGTTACATTTTGATGCGAAGTGAGCAGCTGGGTATAAGAGTCTGAAGTTCAGGGCAGAGGTTCGAGTTAGAGATAGAAATGGGGGAGTCATTAGCATTTAGACGGTAGTGAGAGCCACCAGACTGGGAGACTGGACGAGATCACCAATGAAAGAAGTTTCTCTAGCTGTTCGTAAAATACAGAATTTAATTGTTGGTAAATTCCCATTACATCAAAGACAGGAGGCACTCACTGAATCCTAGACGCTTCAGAAGTATAACATCCCAGTAATTTGGGAACTAGTCAAAAGACTACCAAACAGATTTAGAATTTTTCCATCTCCTCTAGTCTGCCCTAATTCCAAGCCACCATCATCTCTCACCTGGATTACAGGAAGAGCTTTTGTATCCTGGTCTTGCTGCTTCAACTCCTACCCTGCTGCAGACCACCCTCCACCAGAATGATGTTTCTAAAACACAGATCAGATCAGTTATTCCTTGTTTGCAACTCTCCAATGGCTTTCCAGTCCACTTAGAACACAGGCCGAACTCCTTATCAGGGTTTCTAAAATGCTACATAATCTGGTCCCTGCTGACCTCTCAGATCCAATCTGAAAACTCTCCCTGTTCACAATGTTTTAGGTACCCTAGCTGTCTTGTTCTCTGAGCATACCAAGATTGTTACCAGCAATGCAAGACACTTGCACCTTCTGGTCCCTTTGTCTGGAAAGTCTCGATTCAAATGGTGCTTCCTCAGAAAGACCTTCCTGAAGTTCCTTTTATTGGGTCATACAAGAAAATTTCTAGAAGTCACCACTGAAGTCCTAATATCAGATTTCTTACCCATACGTCTGATATTTACTCATGCTTACCTGTTAACCTTAGGCCCCCGGCATTCTTCCCTGCTCAACTCACTATATGTCAGACTCAACACATCTAACCATTTACCCACCTCAAAAGATATCTGGAAAGGATATTCCTGAATCAAATGATATTTGGGAAGGATCAAAAGCCATAAATGAAAGAGTACACAGCTCAGAGATGACGTATAAAATCTTTGTGAGGAAAAATATATGAAAGATTTAATCTTTCCAAAGTCCCAAAGCAAGGCCTCAGGGAAGAGTTGAGCTAATGTGGTATAATCCTCCAAGTTTTTCTTTTCAGTTCTGTCTTGGAGGAGTTCAATGGATCTGGGAACCCCCCAGAAGGAGCAAGGGAGAAAAGAACAAGGAAATCTTTCAATTAAAAGGGATAAAATTAGCCAATGCTTCTTGGAAGAATTCTATGCTCTTGGGAGGTGGACAGAGTTGCAGTAAGATCATGACGGGTCACTCACAAATATTTATCTCCCTTTCCCACCAAAATCTCACCAAAATGACAATAAAGAAAGAAAAATAGGTAATAATCCTCAATGACAAAGGTAGCTGGAAAAAGGGCAACACTGGGTAAGAGACTTTCAAAATCTTTTGCAAGATGGAAATCAGACCGAGGATGGGTGACTGACTTGGCAGGGCTGAAGTAGGGAAGCTGAACTCTTAAGTGTCCATGGCAGAGGCAGGAGGTGCTTAGAGATTAGCCAGTGTGGCCTGTAAAACTCCTGAGAGGCTCAGCAATCTCAGACTCCAGGTGCCAACAGAGGCAAGGATGCAGTGTGGGACCAAGAACAAGGCCTGTTTAAAAGTCTGAATAAAGCAGGAGCAGCTGTATCTTCTACACTGTACTTACTCTTCTCTGTAGAGGAGTGAGGCTTGTTCTCCAGAGAAATTCAGCTACAGAAGCCCCAGTCTTGGGGAGGTAAGTGCCATGAAGGGCAGGGAAGAACATCGCACACTGACCTTGGGCCTCTCAGCCCTCTTCCATCCCCTTTCCTGTCTCCAGAACACCAGTGGCCGTACTTCAATTCTCCTTTTCCCCATCCCACCATCCCTCCTACCCCCGCAGGAGAAGACAGAATTCTGATGCTCTGAATAGCCCCAGACAGAGCTCTGGATGGCAGCTTCTGGGGATTCCCTAATGCAAACGCAGGCTAGGAGGTGACTCACTCATGCAGTGAAACCCACCAGTCAACAACACCCACTCCCCAAAAAGCTTCCAACATTAAGGACGGAAGTCAAAGCAGCAACTGAAAAAAAAAAAAAAAAAGGGGTCAGGGAACAAGATAGTTCAGGTAGCAGAGGGAAAGATGTGAGATAAAAGGATGTATTATACCCATGAAAAAAAGAACAGAAGACTACAGAAAAGGAACTAAAGGTGTGCTCTTGGAATAAAAAATATAGCAGAAACCAGGTGCAGTAGAAGGGCTGGAATATAAAGGTAAAGAAATCCCTTAGTAAGTATGTCACAATGACAAAGAAAAAAATCAGGGAGAGAAAAGGTCCAAATTCAGAAGCACCCAAATCTCTTTTTTCCCCCATTTCCCACATTAATATACACTCCCAAATTACACTCCAAAGTGCAGGAGAGCCAAGATCCTAATGTCAGGAGTTCTAACAAGAGAAAAATGAAAATGGAGGGGAGGAGATTAAGAATTAATGGAAAATTTCTCAGAACCAAAGGACAGAGTCTCTAGACCGGAAGTGTTAAGCACAATGAGCCTACAGACACACATACGCACCACAAGGCCTCATCATGAACTTCTCCGGAATAAGGAGAAGATCCTAAGAGCATCCAGAAAGAGCACCAGGAATGGGAATCAATATTAGGCTAAATTCTCAAGCATCATAACAGGAAGTTAGTAGTAGGATCTAAAAATGAGAAATCCAGAAATAGCAGTATGGGCACGCTATTTAAAGGTCTACAGAAACAGCTCGAAGGGCTGAAAGTGGCTGTTTCTTGAGAATGGGTCTGGGAGGCGGGGAGAGATGGGGCTGGACAGTGCTGTTGTTGGAATAAGCTTTTTAGAACAATTCGATTATCTTTTTGCTATAAGCCATGTATCCGTTTGAATAAATAAAAATGAAGAAGTGGAAAAGCAGAGGAGAGACCCTGAAACGTGCTTTCCAAGGGAGTAAACTACTCTAAGTCAGGCGTGGAAAGGAAGGAGCACCACTAGTTGGGAGCACGTTGATGAGGACTTGTCTCCTGGTTTTCCTCCCTGCTCCGAAATGCAGCACAGAGCGTCCTCCCCTGGACCACTGAGCCAGTGAGATTTTTCCTGCTCTGATTTGCTCTTATACACTATGCCTCATAATGCGCCACTGTGAGAGGAGGTTGTGAGGGAGAAGACTAGGATCTAAAGAGGAGCTCCAGTTCTAAGAACAGTCCAGGTTGGAAGGGAAGGAGATGAGGGGAAGCAGTTCAGAGATGGACAAAGGCTTGCCTGTCTGCGGAGTGAAGACAAGTAGGTCAGTGCCCACATTTCCCCAGTATTATCTCCCCAGCTGTCTGCCCTGTCTCATGACTATAAGTCGTCATTCACCAAATCCTATCCGTCCTTTCAAAATATTTTGGAGAAGCCTGTGAACCATACAGAAAAATGTATCTCCTTACTTCAGAGTCATTCTGTGCTTCTGATCAAAAATGTGAGCATCTCGGTTGTCCATCTGAATCTCCGACTTCGCCCCTCGCCAAATGACACCTGACTCTTGCTAAGACTGATTCACGGTCAAAGGACAAAGATTTGCCACTCCGGAGGAAATTCTTTTGAAAAGGCTGTGAAGGCAGTTCCAAAGAGGAGCTTTCTATGGCAACATTGTTGGAATCAGCGCACAGCCTTCCAGGGTGACTGCCCTAAAGGGCAGCACTAATTCTGGCTCTTAAGTGTTTCTGTGCTTGTTAAAAAGTCAGCCTTCTTTCTTTAAAGCCCCAGCTCACAGTGCTAAAGTGTTTTCCTAAAACCTCCATAAATTCTTCTTTCCCTTTGATACTTGGGCAAGCCACCATTTCCTTCCTCACACAAACGAAGGGACATGTTTGTGGAAAAGGAGGGAGGGAAGGTCATTTCTCTGGCTCCTCTCTAGATGATAATGACCCCCAAGCCTGAGTCCTTGCTAGGTGGGAGTTCTTAGACATGAGTCTAACGTGCCGTTTGACGGCTGCACTTGCTCCCCTCCCCAAAATGATGAATGGCTTGAAAACTGCAGAAGCCACCCGTCTCCTTGGCACGGGGAGTAAGTGCTGGGCTGCTTTATCTCCACCATCGGGGTCAGGGGGTGTGTAGCAGGCGCAGCAGCAGCTGTATTCTGCTGAAGAGTAACCCGGGTTCCCCTCTGCTGCAAAAGCCATCTCACACCTTAGAGGGGTGGGCTGGCTGCACGACCAGGGCTGGGAGGGAGGGCAGTGAAGACACATTTTTGACTCACTTAGTCGTGTATCGTTTCAGTTCATTGCCCGACAGCCCCAGGGGTGCACGCTGAAACACCTGGTCAGAGTCTTAAAGAGCAGACACGTGAGGGGAAAAAAGTGGAGCTACGGTCACCAAAACTTAGGAGTTGGCAAGATGGCATTGCCCACATTGCCAGTGACTTAGCTCCTGTGACCTCAAATAGCCAGGCCCCTAAATTCCACTTGGGATCCCAGGACAGATCTCCACAATGAGGCAGGTCACAGCTGCCAAGTATGGACCATACACACAGTCAATGCTCTGTTGGTCTGAATGGTTTCAGGATTTTTTTTAAAGAAGATTTTGTTTTTTTTTAATGGAGGTACTGGGGATTGAACCCAGGACCTCTACCACTGAGTTATACCCTTCCCCCTGGTTTCGGAATTTTGAAAAATGTTCTTAAGCTACAAATCACCTTATATTTGAAAAGGTGGGAAGCATCTGTGTGTGTGGCAGTGGGGTAGAGGGGGAGCTTCCCTCTGAAAACTCCCTGGTGCACCAAACCACAGGGTTTCAACCCTCGCCTGTCAGCTTCACTGCCAGGTATTGCTGGGTGAAACCACTTGAGTCCAAACCATGCCTCTGGGAGAGGGGCCAGGGGAGACGTGGGGTAGAGTATAATGAGATGATTTTCAAGCCCTGTTAACTTTTTCCATTTTAACTGATATTTCTGGATGAGGCACCAGCTCTCTTGGGAGGCCAGTTCTAAGGCATTCCATGGAGCCCAAAGCCAGCTGTGAAAGACTAGCTTGGGGCAGAGCTGCTAGGGAAAGAGTTGCACTTGAATTTCCAGCTCTTGCAAGTCCCGATTCGGAAGGTCACAATTAGGGGAGGAGGCTGCCTCTTTACTTCCCCAGTCCCACAAGGAACACAGAATGGAATGACCTTAGCATCCTCTCTACCTCTGTCAGTTTGAGAGCCAGAATTTCTTGTGGATTAGTACTGAGGGAGTATTAATAACCAGATGGAGACTCAGCGGGGCTGAGTCCATTTACAGGGATCACATGGGCAGAAGGCAGTAGAGCCGGACTTCAGAAACAGGTCTGGTAGAAATCCAGCCCACATCTCCCCCACCCCCACCCCCACCCAGCATACCAGCACTAGACAAGGCTCTGGGACCACAAGGATGAAGGGGACATAGTTCCTACCCTGAGGAGCTCAGACAGAAGCGAAGGTTTAGAGTATCTTAGGGAGATGTCGTTCTAATTCTATTAGAGACTCATTTTGAGCCAAAGCACATTCTTTCAGTGAGAGGGCCTCCTTGTACCTCAATGTCTGCACTTAGGAAATGAGGAATCATGCCTCCCATCAACTAAAATGCACCTTTTACCATGCTCAAGGGTTTACAGAATATTCTAGGGCCTTTGGCACTATGTCAATACAGAGTGTCACTCTTATTACGAATGGGTGATAGCTACCACTACATAGAACATTTAAGTCTGATGCTCTGTGCATTAGTGAAATGACTTCATTTGGTGAGTAAGGTGACCTCACACCGGCCACCACAGCACTAGCCGACGGGGGCCTGAGGTAACCGGATGTAAAAAGATTCTGAAGTCCTAATTCCAGCGTGAGTTGTGCTAATAAGGAAAAGACCAAACTGAGTCACAAGAAAAATGGAAATGGGGTAGAGGGAAAAATCTTAGTACCAAAACACAGGGTCAGGAGAAATGCATGGGTAACAATCACCGGGTGAAAGAAGGCATCAAAATCTTTAGCCATACTGTTTTCCGTCTCCTGATCTAAATTCGCACAGCAGCCGGGCTCTACGGCTGTTCACCAGCTGCCCAGCTCCATCCTAAGGCAGGTAAAACTGCCTTCGGGCAGCGTGTGCACTGAACCAAGTCAACAAACTCCATGCCTGCCTCCCATGGGAGGCCGCAGACGTCAGAGGGGCTCCGGTTTAGCATGCCACAGGAGGGCTGTGCAGAGAGAGAGTCTGGTCAAGGCTCTGGAAAGCCCTGTGGAGTCTGTGGGGAACAATAAGAATGTAGAATATAAATTTAAGCTGCAGGCTGATGGGCCCATTAGGAATTAGGGCAGTCTTTGAAAGGAATCTGCGGAGATGATGCAAAACACCAAGCATGTGACCCAAATCGTGGCAGGGCATATTGGAGGGAGAGGGGAATGGGAATGAGACATTTTCTAATCTGATTAGTCTGAAGTTTCCCCCGAGTGTGGAGAAGGGTCACTGCACAATTAGAGGCAAAGTTAGACTGAACATGGTCTGCTCGGCAGCTCGGAGGGATGACCTCCTCGGAGCGGCGCTGGGCTCCCAGGCGGATGTGTTCTAAGACTGAGACGACTCCGAAGCAAGCTGGGGAATACTCTTTCTGCCTTGAATGTCAAATCGTCAAGGCAAAGACAAAACAGTCTGCTGAGAGAGTGAGAGGATGATGACTTGGTGGCCTCGGTACTGGATAAGAAACCTCTAGGTCCTCCAGAGGCCAGGCTCCCACATTACTGGACTTTCCAGGACAACTCATCCTCAAGGCCATCAAGAGATAATCTAATAAACATCCACAGCTTCCTGACTGGAAGACAGCTTAATGTGTGAAAGGCGTTCGGATCCAACTGTTTAAAAACAAGGCTTCCTCTATGTAGGAGGACACAGGTTTCTTCCAGTTCACTGCTAAGTCAGACTGTGTGGTCTGTGGTCCCTGACGGACACTTCTCTCCTAATCCCCAGTCAACACTCAGTCCCAGCTGCTGCGGCGCTGGGGAATTTCTGTATGCTGTCTCAATTCACTCTGAGAACCACGAGGAAGCAGGTATTGTTATCTTATTCTAGAGGCAAGGAATCGAGGATTCAGGCAGGTGAAAAATCTTGCACAAGATCACACAGCTAGCAAGCAGGTTCAAAGAACATAGGAGACAAGGTAGGGGTAAAATTGTCAAGATGTGACAACCCACTGGTCACTTTTAGGCAGTAAATCACACAGGTTAGGAGCAGGTCTCTGTATCTGAGTCAATCAAATATCTAGTCACAGATCTTCATTACAAGGTAAGAGCCAAAAAGAGAAACATAAACAGCATTGTGAGAATCCTTAGGAGGAGAGAACCACTGCCAGCCAAGCAGAGGTGGGCTTTATGGATATGGTGCTATTTGAAATGGGTCTTAAACGAAGAGCAAGCTTTCGGCAGGTGAAGAAAATTGGAAGCTATGTCCTACTGAAGAAATAGCAAGAGAAAAGGCAAAAAAGTGGGAAGGCAGGAGGTAAACATGTGAAATGCTAAATGGCCCATCTGGCTGGACTATCGGGAACGGGAAGGGGAGCTTGGGGAACGTGAGAACTGTGGACAAACCTGACTCCTAGGTCTGCCCATTTCATCTCAGGTCCTTCACACCAGGATGGCCTATTTATCCTGCACACTGCTGCTGGCAGGTCAAAGTAAATAGAGCTGATAGGCTAGGAGATAACTCCAGGTCAATCCAATGCATACACACACATCCAACTGGATTGGCCACTTCTTCACTGCCTTCCTGATACCTGGAACCCTAGTTTTCCCACATGGGATTTAGTTTTATCTGTTCCTTTGGTTTCTCCTTTTATCTCAGGTGAGGACTCCCCACTCTGGCCCCTGCTTGAGAAGAATGCTCCAATAACAAACCTAAGCCCCACGATGGTGAAGGGGCTCAAAGCTAAGGAGTTTGGTCATTCCTTAGAAAACAAAGAAATGGTACAGAAGGCTTGTGAATAGAAGAGTGACACTATGATATTTTTGCTCTTGGAAGGTACTCAGCTGCTGTATGTAAAGATGGATTTAAAAATTTAGAGACTGGTGGGAGAAAGTCCAATAAGGGAGGCCTTGCAATAGTCAAGAGGAAAGGTGGGTCAGAACAAGAGTGAAGACAGTGGGAAAGGAAGGGAGAGAGTGGATGCAAGCAGGAGGAAGGAAGTAAAAATGTCAGGACATTCTAATCGGCTGGCTATTTGTAGACAATGATTCAAACTGGTTAGTAGCAGAAGATGTGCATTTGAAAGGTCCAGGGGTTAAGTCACAGCTTGTCTTTTTGCAGACTATGTGACTTCGGGCAAAATGTTCTCTCTCTAAACCTCAGCCATCTCATGTAAGATAGGAGGATAACAATTCTGACCTCACCAAGCTGTTCTCACAAAGTAAATGAGGTAATGTATTCAAAGCCATGATAACAATGCCTAGAACACAGCCCCAAATGTCAGAATTATCAAGATAAGTAAGTTAAAAGAGGCGCTGGAGTCGTGCCCTGGGAAGCATAAAAGATGACCGGAGTCTGGGTGGCGTAGGAGGGGAGGGGGTGCTGCCAGGAAGTCAAAAGTCCAGTTCAATACAAGAAGTGAGGTGTTTTAGAAAGCAGCTCACTGCGCTTTCCTTTTGCAACATCATCATCTCTACATTTTACATGCAGTGCTCTAGCAGGATGGAGCTCTGTGCTGATAACACTGCTAGGTCCTCTTACTGCATGTCTCTAGCCATTGGGAACTAGCGCTTGGAAAAATCTGTCCCAAATTTTACATCATATTCTCATAACCAAGGAAGCTGTACATTTTCATTTTGTCCCAGGAATCTATGTGCATATCAGTGTATCTTAATGTTGAAAAGACAAAATAATAATTCATAATAGGCTCTCTAGCTAACATTCAAAATCATGACTAACTTTTGCTTTTGTATCACTTAAATGGAGGTGTCATCAATAATATAATCAAAACAATAAAGGTCAATCAAGGGCACTTAAAGGTAGATGTAAAACCAGGAACAGTCCCCGAAACAGAGCCATGCACCACAGTGCCCATGAGGGTGCAATTCTGGCTTACCTGGACAGCAAGGATGCTAGAAGATCATCATCCAAAGGTAACCTGGCAGACTTGCACAGCCTTCTGATGTCTTTGCTGGGTAATACTTTTTTCCTGCATTAAAACAAAGTAAATGGGCTTTTATATCCTTTGTGTGTCTCGAGTTACAATTACAGGAAAGAAATGCTACAGGAAAGAAAGTACAGATGTGTCCTAAAAACGTGGACATGGTACTGGAGTCACAGCAAGGAAAAACGGTCATTCTGCATTTTGCCAACTTTTGTCCATTTCAGCAGCCACCAGATTCTGTCCTTACAAAGGCCTCTCCATCAAGACTGAGATTCTTGGTTGGTGACAGCACAGCCTATTAAGGCTGAAGCCACTAGTGTTGCTCTAAGTAATCGATCTGCATTCTTGACCACTGGTCAAAAATGGTTCTGATATTTGAAAACATCTCTTAATTTGACAGGCATCTAGGGGCTCCAACACAAGAATTATATGACTTGAGGGTGTTTTTCTAATCTTTTCCTTGGACCCAAATCTTATAACCTAGAAGCCCCCACTGGGGCCCTAACATTCACCTCAATTTTGTCAGATGGTTTCTCCAGAGCCGCCCAACAGTCATTTTCCCCAGCCTGCTGGGGGCACAGAAATACTCGTCCAATGTCGTCTCTCAGCCAGTGTTCTTCCAGGCCTCAGGCAAAATTAGAACCATCAGGAAAGAAAGTGGGTTTCTTTCTTTGGAGATTATAAAATGATAAAAGAATGTTTCTGTCTAGAACCAGAGCTTGTTGGATCTGGAAGGACCTCAGAGTTGTCTGATCAAGTAGCCCCATTATTCCCAAGAGGTGTTCCTTTAGTGAAGGAGGGTCACACTTCTCACCCAGGGCAGGGGTATCATCAGGGTGGAAGGCAGGGCCAGGGTCATGCAACGCCTGGGCCTCAGGAGGCTCAGAGAAGCTTAAGGATTCAAGGAAAAATACCACCTTTATTTAAAAAAAAAAAAAAAACTCAACAAGGGTGTATTATGGATTAGCAAGGAAAAAAAACATGTTCACTATTAAGATAAACTATGGGAACTTCAAAGATGTTTAAGGTATGCAGGTGGCTGCTTGGGTGCAGACTTTAGGACTGCGGATAAAGGGAGGGGTCATGAGGAAAAGAGATGGCAGTGGTGAGTAGCAACAAAATCAGAGGCTAGAGTTGAAACTAAGACTTTCTCACTGCAGGTGAGTAGCCTGCTCCCCAACCCCCACTATATCAGGCCTGAGGGTAAGATGGATACCAAAACATACTAAGATGGGGCTCCTTGTTTGTAACAATGACTCAATAAAGCTCAATACAACCATGGTAAATGTACTAGAAATAGATTATCATTATGCTGAGCTTCATTATGTTCAAGAAGAAATCACTGCAAAGAAATTCTACAGAAAGTTTATTTGCAAATCCCACTTATCACTAAAATAATGTGAGAAAAAGACATCTCAGAATTAAACCTTCTAACACTGATTTGCTGTGTTTCAATTATAAAGCTTCTAGAAACCAATTACAAGAAAGTGGAAAGGGGCAACCCTATTCTTTTGAAGATGCAGGGCCTCCCCTATTCCATCACCAAAGAGAGCTCACCATCCATCACTGTGAAATATCCGCACCCAGATAATCTCCAAAAATGATTTAAGGTGGCTTTGCTAAAATAGTGGAGTATGAGGAGGCACGCTAATTTTCTTCTTGCTCTTTTTTGATAAAATACAAATTCCTTCATTACTGGTTCACAGAAACGTAAATGACTTATTAGCATCAATAAAATAAAATGCTTACTTTTCCCGATCTTGGTATACACAGGTAGCAATGAGTCTTTCGAAATTCTCAAAACCATTTTTCTTGAGCTGCTCGTGGACCTCTGCCATTAGGATATCTGGACACGGGTCCTCAGGCACCTGGTAGTGACGTGCAATGGTTATAAGTTCTTGGTCTGTGAGTCTCCCGACAGTTAGAGTCATCATTATGTCTCTGTAAAGAAAATGGAAAACACTCATGAAATTATATCTAAGACTATTTTACCTTTCCTTCTATTAAAAATATCCAAATCCCACTTTACCAACTGCATACAGAACAAATTATTATTTTTCTTTAATTTCTCCACTTAACTTGTGCTAGAATGGAAAACCATAAGCACTATAGCTTATAAATAAAATGGCATTTTGCCCAGAGACAAACTTCTACCAGATAACAGCCAACAACTAGGAAGTAAATTCTTAAAGTCCTTGAATGGTCAAAAATCCTGTGATTTAATACATGATTTCATTCAATGTCTATTAATCTTACTTTACACAAAATAGTAACAGGCTTGGGGTTCTGGTTTCCCAGGGTAAAAAACTCATAAATCAGTAAGTTAGAAGGGTGTTTTAGAGATGGGGAAAGCAATTGTGCACATTTCTGTAGTGAAAAGTAAAAACTGACACACCCTACCAGTGAGAAAAACGTGAAAAGAGCTGTGTAAAAGTGCAGTCGTCTGAGTCTTTAGAAGGCACATGGCTGAAATGTTTTCAACATATTCTCTATATGAAAGATATGAAAGCTATAAACCATGCAACACGTATTAGAAAGAATTACATCAAAATGGTAAAGCTGCAAGCTGTTATGGTGGTTAAATGAACAAGCTTCCACCATCTAGAAAATCTACTTACCAGAAAAAATTCAGTTCCCAAGAATCCCAAATAAATGAGGGAATACAAGATTTTATTTGTTCTTCTGCCATAGATGGGTCTTTTAGAATAATGGTTTTTGGTTCTTTTAGAGATCTCTCGTCATTTTCACTATCATTTGAGAGATCTGGGTTCTTCTAGTAAGAATATTCTTAGATAGAGCATAGGCTAACCCACAGCTATGACGCTGACCTGTCTGAAAAAGCTGCATTTCACCTGTATCCACGTACTAAGGCCTCCGGTTTTTGTTTCATTTTGTTTTGCTTTTGCTTTTTTGATGGGAAATGAAAGCCAAATTCAACTAAGAGGACTCCACAATTGTAGCAAGTCAGTTTGGGTTAGATGATCAATCACAGTAACATTGGCTGGGGGCTCACTGTATGGAAAACACTGCACTCACTTTGGCATCTGAACTTTTCAGTCTGTAATCAGAGTGTTTGGGCTGTCCAAGCATCCAGATGAGCTCTCTAGCCACAAACTGGGGAGGGCCACTTGAATCAACAGAGTAGTAATAATAACCCTCGCCACCTGTTGAGTACTAGCTATGTGCCAGGTCCTGTGTTGCCAGGTCCTTCTGGCATTGATCATCTCATCTGGTCCAAAAGGCAGATACTATTACCCCCATTTTGCAGATGAGAACACAGAGGCAAAAATGTTAAGGAATACGTCCAATATCATGAAGTCAGCATGCAAACCCCTGCAGTCGGCTCTAAAGCCCATGCTCCGCCTACTATGCTATCCCTCTTCTGTTGGGACACAGGAGACAGAGTGAGCAGATGGAGCAGGGCTTAGGGAAAGCTAAAGGCAGTGGGTTTTGAGCTGATTTTTTACAGACCTCTATTCCCTTTACCATTCGTGACCTCTGCCTTAAGGGCTATCACTGACCTGCCTTAATAAGTAAGAGAGAGTAATTTCAGAAATCCTGAGTCACAGACAGAGGGCTAAGTGACCATGAAGGAACCACTCCAAGGAAAGCCCTTGGCTCACTGTGAACACTGGTCATGGACTGATCAGCCATGACACGTGCATAAAATTGAACATGACACAACCATGAGAAATAGGCTGTTGATTGGTATTTATTGGTATGAAGGATGTCAGTGCTATGCTGATAAATGTTGTATGACCAGAGTGAAACTAAAGATACTGGTATATACGTATTTGCAGAAGGAAAAAAAAGACTGGAAGGATACATATCAAAACATCTATAGCGTTATCCCTGATTGATGAGGTTTCTTTATATATATGTATAAAAACGATTGTTTTACATATATATAAAATGCCTTTTTCTAAATTTTTGTAATAATCAAATATGACCTCCATCGTCAGTTAAAAAAAAACCAAACCCAACACGTGAAGTCTCTTCCCTTTTGAGGGTAGAAAATGGCGTGAAGAAAAAGTGGCACGTTCTGAAGGACAAGGGAAAAGCGCATGTGCAGCAAGAACTAGAAACTTTCCACGCACCTCTAACTAAAGTTACTCTAGCCCCACAGGGTCATAAAAGTTTATTGTCCTTTTCACTGGATAAACTGAAATGATCCTGACCTCACTGCAGTTAAAGTTTATATCTGCTGGGTTTCTGTGTGCTTGGGTTTTAAACAGCTCAGTATTCCACCACCTTCCATGGCTTTCTGTGGGCATTCCAAACAAGCTGCCCTCAGTCATGCAGGACACCAGGGGCCCCAAAGCGGCTGCCGGGCTGGCCACCGCACCCACACCAGGTAGGACCTGGCACCGAGGAGCCCAACTGGGCAGTGCAAGCCTTGTCCTGCACACCTCAAGTGGCGGCCACCACTTTGCTCCGTGTTTGCCACGGGTCCTTTCTTCAGGACCCACTCCACTCTGTCAGACTTTAATGGGCTTCCCCAAGAATGGGGAATCTTTTCAAAAGCAGCACATTCCATCTCGTTTCACTGTGGGGAAATCCACTTAACATAAAATTTACCATCACTAGCATTTAGTGCATTTACCTTGTTATGCAACCACCACCTCTATCTGTTCCAGAATATTTTCATCACCCCCAAGAAGCAGTCAGTGCAGTTTCCTTCTCCCATACCATGCTCCCTGCTCTTCCTCAAACAATTTCAGGGCCTTTGCACTTGCTGTTACCTCTGCCCGGAATGCTCTTCCCTAAGATGATTACACAGTTTGGTCCTTCATCTCCTGTAGCGCATCTTCTCTTCTGCTAGGGTATCGTTTTCTCCATGAAACCTTCTCTGACCATCCTTTTTAAAAGTGTGACCCCTCCTCCTATGAGCCTGGCATCATTCCCTAACCTCTTCTCTGCTTTCTTTGCCTCAGTGGCATTCATCATATGCCAATGTAGTGTATCTTTTATTTTCTTATTCTGTATATTGTCTTCTTTTTAGTGGTATTCATTTTATTTATTGGTTTTTGGGGGGAGGGGGCAGGTAATTAGGTTTATTCATCTATTTATCCATTTATTTATTTAATGGCGGTACTGGGGATTGAACCCAGGACCTTGTGCATGCTAAGCATGTGCTCTACCACTAAGCTATACTCTCCCCTCTGTATTATTATCTTTAATCCTCCACTAGAACGTAAGTTCCACAAAGGGCAGGGCTATTGGTCTACTTTGTTCATTGTTGAATCCCCAACACCTTAAAGGGCCCCTGGCACACAGTACACATGCTGTAATAAATAGTTTTCTGAATAAATAACAAATGAGAGTTCAGTTAGTAAGGTATGAAAAGCAATTAGCATAGTGCCTGGAACTATGAATGTTCATAAACAAGAGCAATTTTTATTATTCTCACCATCCCACAATGGAGGTAGTTTCATTTTGTATTAAACTGGAAGAGTTTCTTCCTTGAAGCAAGTTTATCTTGGAAAAATGTGAAATGTCTTTGATGACTGAAATCATGGAATTTATTGAGAATGTAAACGGGAAATGGTACACTTACTTTGAATAGTCAAATTCAGGATTAAGTCTGAAGTCATAAAGTAATAAACTCCAGGTGTGCCTTCCTTTATATAATGGATATACTTGAGAAGCTGGACAAATGCTTAATTCTTCAAATTCAAGTGAGATGCCCCCTTTCAGTCTCTATTATATATAAAGATACTCTACCTTCATTTTGGTCATTTTTCATTGGCAATGGCACTTAACACCTTAGCTTTAAATCTCTCTAATTTCTGTCAAGCTGTTAATGACAAACAAGCACCCTGAACTCTGAAATAAATCCTTTGGAAACTAAAGAATCTTTTGACAGTATAATAATTACTGCCAAATTTCTCCACTTTGTAAATTGATTTTTTTGACATATTTTCTCAAACGGAAGTCCATTTCCATTGAAAATCACTGACCCTGTTTTCTAACTCCAAATAAATGTAAGCAGCATCTAGTTTTCTCTCTTACTGCTCTAATCTTCATTTCAAATTAAATGCTATGGCTTTTCCTGTTTTGACATGTAGTGGGATATACATGATAATTCTGATTTATTTAGTTTGAAATTCAGTATGTCTTCGTGTACTTGACTTTGGGGCCCTTTAAGTATAGCCGAATGAAATGTGATATTCTCATGCAGTTAAGAGTAATTGCTATATATCATCAACAATATTTTTCATAGAGGTACAATTTTAGAACCTTTTGAAATGCTTATCTATAATTCTACAATTTGGTACAATATGCATTTAAACAAGATAAGACAACAGTGTTTTTTTTGTGGGTTTTTTTTTTGGTGTTTTACATCATGTCAAGTTTTTCTGGTAGCAGCAAATGGAAGTCTGAGCGATGGTGCTTAAAACTTGCAATGTGGGCAGAAAGGAATGAATATTCATTTCATTTACAAGCGAAGTCATTCATTTTCTACCACCGTCCTTTTCATTAACACCCATCCTGTGTTCAGGGATTATCTGTCTCCAAGCAAACCTCATTTGTTTGGCTTTTTGTTTTTAACTCTCTCACTGGTTGCCAGACGTTTTAGAGGCCATGCTAAACCCTGTGATAATCGGGGAGCCTTACATGGAGGGCGACCTCATATAAGCCCACTGGTCACACAACTGGCTGAACACAAGACCAGACTGTGCTCTTCTGGACTTAAAATCAATTTTGTAATTCAAGACTTACTCATATCAAAACACATCAAACAAAATATAATCAGATTCTTAATTCTTTCTGAACACACACCTTAAAATATAAAATTAATTGGCTTAATTCCATTATAAAAGGAACACATTTCTAAATATAGAGAATGTGGATAAGAAGAGCTGTAACAAAGATACAGCCAGCTCCGAGAAAGTAGCCTTCATCTAGTCTGGCATGTATACACATGAAGGGGAAAATCCAGGAAGGCTCCATAGCAGAGGTGGTAATGGAGCAAACCTTGAAGACGAAAGACAATCTGCTAGTCAGAAAAGTAGGGTGGGGAGGAGAAGGAGGTTGGGAGGAATGGGAGAAACAGCCATATCCTTAGAGATACAAGGAGAACAAGTGGATGGTACACCTTAGGAGCTACACAAAGTATTAATAACACCACTGACCAAGTGCTTGGTGCCTGTCAGACATTGATCTAACTGCTCCCCATGCATGGACTCATTCAATTCCACAACAACCCTTCGGGTAGGAACTTTGATTATTCCCATTTTACAGATGAGGAACTAAGGCCCAGAAAGCTCCAGCAAATTGCCCAAGGGCTCCCAGCCAGAAGTGGTGGAGCCAAGAATTGTACCCAGATGGTCAGGATTCTTAGGATGACTAGAACATAGGGAAGTGAAGCAAGAGACAAGTTAGAGAGCCGCAGGTGGAGCCCAGTCATGAAAGGCACACACGGGACATCTGGGTTTTCTTCCACAGGTGAAGGGAATCTCTTGAAGGGTGTCAAGCAAGAGAGCACTATGGACAGAGAGCTGGATGTCAGACACTCAGGAAGCAATGTGAGTGCAGGTATGCCAGTGAGGGCTGCTGGGGCAGAGGAAACAGGGCAAGAGGATGAGCTGAGAGGCATCAATTAGGGTTGGATGTGCCTGGCTGAGGATAGGCCCCGGGTCCCTTGTTCAACGTCTTGGAGACAGGGCTATCATGGAAGCTAGCTTTGGACAGCAGAGGGGACACCTTTTCTACTGAGATGAGAAAGGAGGAACGCAAAGTTGTGGATGCAGGGGTATGGGGGAGGTTTGCATTTTACGACTTTAATACTCTCTCTTAACCTGGAGGTGAAATTTTCTGCGATGGGTGGGAGGAAAATGGTGAGGTTGGGAACTTAAAAGTGAGAAAGTTTGAAACCTCCATTGTGGAGAATGGGAAAAGGCGTAACTAGGACTTGACCCATACTTAACTGTTTCTCATCTTTAACTGCCCACTGATCCATCAGTTGTCCAGTCTGTCATCTATGTCTTCAATTTCTGGTCCCTAACTGATCCTTTCGCTACAGATTATAGACATGTTCACGTCTCTCCTAACTTAAAACAGCAAAACCTCGCTGGTGATCTTCTGCCCAGCTAAGTCATCCTGGTGGCATCCATCAGCCTGGCAGAACCAGTCTCCTATGGGCAGACTTGTGACAGCAAGGAGCCACAGCCGTGGTGTTTGACAGTGGTCTGACCCTCCTTGGTCAAAGATACCTTCCTGGAGTTCCTGGACAACTAAGGAGGAAGGGGATGTGAAGAGGTCTCCGGAAGAATATACTGATCATTCCTCAAGAGGAATTCCTGATAACATGGCCCATGGGAGCTCAAGGAATTAAATGGGAAAGTAAAAGAGAGGTGAGCATATGCCAACCTCAAGAAGATGGAATGTGCCAAATGGCTCCAGGGGCAATCAGGAAGTTCACATTTATGGTCAGGACTTCTAAGAGATTTTTTTTTTTTAAAAAAACTACACATAGAGTTACCTTATGATCCAGCAATCCCACTCCTGGGCATATTATCTGGAGAAAATTCTAATTTGAAAAGATACATGCACCCCAGTGTTCACAGCAGCACTATTTACAATAGCCAAGACATGGAAACAACCTACATGTCCACCAACAGATGACTGGATAAAGAAGTTGTGATATATTTATACAATGGAATATTAATCAGCCATAAAAAATAATAAAATAATGCCATTTGCAGCAATATGGATGGATCTGGAAATTGTCATTCTAAGTGAAGTAAGCCAGAAAGAGAAATAAAAATACCATATGGTATCACTTATATGTGGAATCTAAAGAAATAACACAAATGAACTTATTTAAAAAACAGAAACAGACTCACAGACATAGAAAACAAACTTACGGTTACTGGTAGGGGAAGGGGGTGGGAAGGGATAAACTGGGAGTTTGAGATTTGCAGATACTAACTACTATATATAAAATAGATAAACAACAAGTTTATACTGCATAGAACAAGGAACTATATTTAATATCTTGTAGTAACTTATGGTGAAAAAGAATATGAAAATGAATATATGTATGTTCATGGATGACTGAAGCATTATGCTGCACACCAGAAATTGACACAACCTTGTAAACTGACTATACTTCAATAAAAATAAAATAAAATAAGATAAATTTAAAAAATAAATGAAAAGATTTCTCCTAGGACTTTCCCCCCATCTTCTTGCCGTGTGTTTTCAGTTTTTCATGTATTGCTGTAATTATCTTCTATTGCTACTTGTCTTTTACAATAAAGACTATATTAGGTTTGCTCTTAGGTTTAGCAATTTTTTTTTTCTAAAAAGGAACACTATGTTCTATGCTTGTATTTATTTATTTTTCTTAATAATAGGTTTTAAAATTATAAAATGAATGCATCATGGTACAAATTCAAAAAGCATAAAAAGTTATGCCATGAGTCTCCTCACCACCCCAAGCTCTAGTTCCACTCCCCAGAATTTCTTCTTTTTACCCAGCCTTATCGACATATAAATGACAAAACTGTACAACGTGATTATTTGACATCCATATACACTGTGAAATGATTATTCAATTCTGCAATTCTATTTGGAATTCTATCTTGGTTAAGTTGAAAATGCCCTAAAATATTTTAAACTTACATCTACCCAATTTTCAAAGATAAGGATGAAATATGATTTTACTCTCAAGATGAAATGTGAGGAATTTAGCCTTTAGTTTCCCCACTCTCTCTATTTGGCTATCTTATCTCTGGTATAGACCATATTATCTTCCTTTTTAATTTTTCTAACTATCATTCACCTCTTGAAATAATGTTTTATCTTTGCATTTAGATGTATAACCGTGTAGCTATGTTTGTGTGTGTGTGTGTGTGTGTGTGTGTGTGTTTGTGTGTGTATGTGTGTGTAAAACCTGTTTTTATGTTCAATGCTGTTTCAATTTTTCGAGATAAGGTGTACTACTTGAGTTCTTCATTTTGATTTTCTCTTCATGTTCTGGAGTAATTTATTAAAGTAATATTTTACTTTAAGTAATTTATTAAAGAAACTTTAGTAAAGAAACTATATTATAGTTTGTTTTCTTGAAGATTTAAAAACATTTCTATTGTCGCCATGTACAAAAAACAGCTGTTCCCAATTTGTTTACCCTCAAAGCACTGAGGATTTACTCCACTGTCTCCTTGCATTGCCTCATCTTTTTGGTTTTTAGGTCATTGGTTCTGCTGGTGGCAGTGGTGTTTTTAAGCTTTATTTTGTGTATGCTTTGCTTTGATGCTCCTTATAAGATTCTTTCCTTATATATGACCTTTACATTTTTGCCAAGGTATATCTAATGATCCCTTTTCATTTTTTGCTTGGAACAGAGTGAAATCTTTCAATTTCCAACATATCTTTTTTTTTGCTTAGAAAAGGACTTTTCTTTAAAAATGACCACTGATGATAACTTCAGTCCCGTTTGTCCAATTCCCTCTCCACCTGCATTTCTGCTGTCTTCCTTCTCAACATTTTAATCTCTTTCTTATTTTGCTTTGTTTGAGGGTGTTTCTAAAGATAGTTCTTTGGCTTATTACAGAGTTTTCTACAGTGTCCAGTCTCCCATTAGTGCCTCCTGTTTAACTTTTAATTCAGAAAATATGTGTTTTGTACATTTTAATGCAACTCTTTCCTTGTTTTGGTCTGTTTGCTGTTCAAAATGGCCTGCTCTTCCTGAGACCAGCATACATCTGGTTGTGACCATAACTAAGTTCTAAAAACAAATAAACAAAATCAATTTCTCATGCAATAAATCACTTTTGGAATCTGCATGGATTCTCCTACACCGAGCGATTTAGTTTCTCTCTGTTTGTGCACCCTTACAAAGAGGTTTCTAGAGCAATCTGGGCTTTGGTGTGGGGCTGTACTTAACCATATTCCACAGGCTCTCTGTCACAGATGGGGTGTATGTGTATCTGTGTGTGTGTGTGTGTGTGTGTTGGGGGGTCAGTTAAGGAAAGGAGGGATCCAATCATGCCTGTCTTCAATAAATGTGGCCAAATCAACAAGAAAGAGGGAGGGAAGGAGACAAGCTTTTGATTTGGAGACCAAGACGCCATATTTGTGGTTGGGGGGTTGGTAGGGAAAGAAGAGACTAAGTAGCAGAGAAAAAGCTGGGAGCCTTGTCCCAGTATCCCAACCACCGATGGAGGGACTCCAAAAGGCCTCTCCATGCTTGGTGTCCCGAGTTGTGCAGCTCACAATCTGCACAACCTTCCAGAGGCCCTTCCCTAGGACCGCTTAATCACACACAAGCCCCAGCGTAGACTGTTTGGCTTATGTTCAATTGACCTGTTATGCCAGGAAAGAACTCGGGAAAGGACAAAATATAAGTCCACCAATAAATACAATGATTTACTTCCTTGTCAGAATACGAAGAAGAAAAATTTCTTCCATTTTATCATCCCGGCCTATTTTTTGATTTGTTTTGGTCTTCTATGAAGAATTCTGAGCTTGGGAAAGGACAGCACTGAAATGAGAATTAAGTCACTTGTCTGAATCGGATGTCACAGACACAACCTAGGCAATCGACCTGACTACATTTTGTTAGTGGCTGGAACTATTAAACTTTGCAATGTCAGTGAGAAATCATTTTCAGTCCAGATAATATAATGAGAACTTGTTCCTGGCTCCTTGTTTTAAACACCCTGTGCTTAAAGTTATGTAATGAATCCTCGTGTGCAACCACAGAACATCAGACCTAAAAATAGCAGTTTTAAAAGGAATACCAGAAATACACATGCTGATAGCTTCATCTATAAAGCCTAATTGGCCCTAAATCAAAAATAAGGTAAATATGCTCGTCTATTAAGAGTCTGACATTTCTATAAAAAATAAAGGAAAAATGAGCAGGAATCAGTTAAGACAAAACAAAATAAGGAAGCTGGTTGTCAGTCACAAACCCAACTTCCCTGTTACTTCAGGGGCTGTGTTCTCCACTCCAGGCAGGAGGGAGCTTCTCCGGCAGGTGCTGGAGCACAGTCCCTCCTAAGCCACACAATGGTCACTTCCAGGGTCCAGTGTGCCCTGATGCGCAGCAACAGTGACTAGCCGTGGTTGCAGCGACTTCATGCCTAAGCGTCTTGCAGGCTGAAGTCACCAGCGTGGTGGCAGCAGGTACAACCAGAACAAGGGAAGGAAGGCCATGCCTCTCAGGGTGGGGCGGGGAGCCTTTCCCACAGTCGTTTCCATCTCCTCTGTGGGATATCGTATTCCTACCCTCAGCTCTCCACCTCTCCCTGTATCTGCGTCTTTTCCCATGTGACTCTGCTGTTTCACCTTTCAAAGGGGGCACAGCTTCTTTCTTGCTCCTGGATGACAGGGTCAGCTACAGGCCTTGCTCTGGTCATGCGGAAGTCAAGGTGTGTCCGTTCTGAGTCTCACCCTCAAGAGGTCTTCCAGGTTTCTTATTCCCTGGCTGCACTCCTGCCATCACCCTAAGAAGGATGTGCTCAAGTAAGCCCACTGCTCCCTGGAGGAGAATGAGAGACACGTGGAACTGAGATGCCCCAGCTGGGCCCAGCCCAGAGCAACTGACCCTCGACAACCCACCGATGTGTGAGCTCAATAAATGCTTATGCTGCATGCCACTGAGATTTGGGGGTCATTTACTAAACAGCCAAAGGGTGGCAATAGCTGATTGATCCTCTCCTCCAGGTCCGACCTCCCTGCACTCTCCTCTCCTCTCTTCCTTCATCCGGAGGTTAGCGAGAGGCATCTCCACACCCCAGGTTAAGCGGGACCTCAGGCAGCTAGGCACCCGGGCAATGGCACGTGATGTCCTCAGCAGAAATGCTCTGACTGAACAGCAGGCTGGTGGGATGCTGTGGTTTAGGTCCCAGGAATGCTGTCAGAAACCACCACCTGAAGCTTATGTCCTTGGCTGCCCTGTGGCTACCATGCAGCAAGCAAAGTGCCCTCTCTCTGTGAGTGGCCATTAAAGAATGTGTCTTGGGCTCTGCATTAGGATTTCTTCCCCTAAGCAATGGGTTCATTGTTGCTTCCTGCTCGTGGTCTCCTATTTTGCGCTGACCTTGAGGACAGTTGGAGCCAGCCTGTGGCTGACCTCTGGTAAATGCCCGTGACTTCAGAGTCTGTAAATATACTCTATGTGCCAACTCCACCCGGGATCCACGGTTCTTTCCTACTTTGATTTTTTTCTGTCACTTTTATTATTTGTCTATCCATTTTATGTTATAGAATTGTTTGCATCTTAATGACTCACCTTAAACCCATTTCTGAAACAAGTCAAGACAGAAGTAAGTATAAAACCACATTTCTAAGTTAGAAGAAAAACTGAAGAGGTATATACCCAGGAAGTTTTGTTTTTTAATCCTACCTCAACTGCGCTCATTCCAGAAGAGAGCCTTCCAGAAAGAGTAGAGTCAAGAGAGAAGATTTCAATGAGGGCAAAGATCTCAAGGTTGGACCATCCAGGAGCACACACATGCTTTCTAGACCCAGAATGTGTAAGTTCACGTGGCCAATGGGGAGGGGAAGTGACTAGAATAAATGTAACTGGGTATTTACTGGCTTGTTGTTGAACGTATATTAACTCATTTTTATCCCCTCAATAATCTCCTGAATTATTCTCATCCCATAGATGAAGTCCAGAAAGCATGAGAGAGGCACAATGAGGAGTCAAACGGAGCTAGTTTTACCCTAAATCTTAACTGCTGATGTAACTGCCAGAGTGCCAGGTACAAATCCCAGCTTGGCAACTTAGTACATGATCTTGGGTAGCTTCCTTAACCTCTCTGTGCCTCAGTTTCCTCATCTGCAAAATGAGTATAAGAATAATATGTACTTTTTAGGACTGCTGTGAGGATTAATTGAGTTAATGTATAGAAAGCATTTAGTACAGCACCTGCCATGGCGTAAGTAGCATATAAATGCTAGCTATTTTTTTTCTACTGAAGTAGAGTTGATTTACAATATTAGTTTCAATTGCACAACATAGTAATTAAATATTTATAGGTTATACTCCATTTAAAGTTATTACGAAATAATGGCTATACTTCCCTGTATGGTATAATATATTCCTGTTGCTTATTTATTTTATACATACTAGTATGTCTCTAAATCCCATACCCCTATCTCACCCTCTTCTTCTCCCCAACTGATAACCACCAATTCTCTAAATCTGAGAGTCTGTTTCTCTTCTGTTATATACATTCTTCCGTTTTATTTTTCAGATTCCTCATAAAAGTGACAGAATAGAGTATCTGACTTTCTGACTTACTTCACTAAGCATAATATCCTTTAGGTCCAACCACATTGTCACAAATAGCAGAATTTCATTCTTCTTTATGGCTAATATTCCATTGTTTGTGTTTGTGTGTGTGTGTGTGTGTGTGTGTGTGTGTGTTATATAAATACATCACATCTTCTTTATCCAATCATCTGTTAACAGACACTTAGGTTGCTTCCATATATTGGCAATTGTTAAGTAACGCAGCTGAACACTGGAGTGCATGTATCTTTTTGAATGAGTGTTTTTGCTTTTTTCTCGATATATACCCAGCAGTGGAACTGCTGGATCATATGGTAGTTCTATTTTTAGTTTTCTGAGGAACCTCCATACTCTTTTCTATAGTGTCTGCACCAATTTACATTCCCATCAACAGTGTACGAGGGTTCCCTTTTCTCTACATCCTCGTCAACATTTGTTATTTGTGGACTTTTTGATGATAACCATTTTGACAGATATGAGGTGGTATCTCATTGTGGTTTTGATTTGCATTTCTCTGATGATTAGCAACATTGAGCAATTTTTCATGTGTCTGGTGACCATCTGTATATCATCTTTGCAAAATATGTATTCAGGTCTTCTGCCCATTTTTAAATTGGGATCTTTGGTTTTTGATATTGACTTGCATAAGTTGTTTGTAAATTTTGGATATTAACCCCTTACTGGTCATATCATTTGCAAATATTTTCTCCCATTCATTAGGCTGGCTTTTTGTTTTGTCCATGGTTTCCTTTGTTGTGCAAAAGCTTTTAAGTTTAATTAGGTCCCATTTGTTTACTTTTGCATTTATTTCTTTTGCTTTAGGAGGCAGATTCAAAAAATATTGCTACAATTTCTGTGAAAGAGTGTTCTGCCTATGTTCTCTTCTAGGAGTTTTATGGTTTCCAGTCTTACATTTAGGTCTTCACTCCATTTTGAGTTTATTTTTGTATATGGTGTGAGAAAATGTTATAATTTCATTCTTTTACGTGTAGTTGTCCAGTTTTGCTAGCACCACTTATTGAAGAGACTGTCTTTTCTCCATTTTATATTCTTGTTTCCTTTGTTGTAGATTAATTGACCATATGCGAGTGGGTTTATTTCTGGATTCTCTATTCTGTTCCATTATCTACGTGTCTGTTTCTGTGCCAGTACCATACTGTTTTGATTACTATAGCTTTGTAGTAAAGTCTGAAGTCAAGGTGGATGATTCCTTCAGCTCTGCTCTTCTTTCTCAAGATATTTTGGCTATTCAGGATCTCTTGTGTTGCCATACAAATTTTAAAATGACTTGTTCTACTTCTGTGAAAATGCCCTTGGTATATTGACAGAGATTGCACTGAATCTCTAGATTGCACTGGGTAGTACAGTTGTTTTAACAATATTAATTCTCCCAATCCCTTTAAGGGATTTTTAAAGGGGATTTGTTTACACAGTGTATCTTTCCCTCTGTTTGCACTGCCTTCAAATTCTTTCATCAGTGTCTTAGTTTTCTGAGTACAGGCTTTTTACCTCCTTAGGTAGGTTTATTCCTAGATATTTTATCCTTTTTGACGTGATAGTAAATGGAACTGTTTTCTTAATTTCTCCTTCTGAAAGTTCATTGTTAGTGTATAGAAAAGTAACAGATTCTGTATATTACCTTGTGTTCTGCAATTTTACTGAGTTCATTTATTAGTTCTAATAGTTTTTGGGTGGAGACTTTAGGGTTTTCTATATGCACTATCACGTCATCTGTAATAGCAAATTTTACTTCTTACCTTCCAATTTTGATGCCTTTTATTTCTCTTTCTTCTTTGATTACTATGGCTAGGACTTCCAATACTATGTTAAACAAAAGTGGCAAGAGTTCACATCTTTGTCTTATTTCTGATTTTGGAGGAAAAACTTTCAGTTTTTCACCATTGAGTATGATGTTAGCTGTGAGTATGTCATCAACTGCTTTTATTATGTTGAGACACGTCCTCTCTTGGTCATGAATGGATACTGAATTTGGTCAAATGCTTTTTCGGCATCTACTGAGATGATCATGTGATTTTCATCCTTCTTTTTGTTAATGTGGTGTATCACATTGATTGATTTGCAAATAATTGAACCATTTTTGCATCTTTGTTATCCGTATTGTTGCAAATGGCAAAA
The DNA here is from genome assembly GCF_048564905.1 of Vicugna pacos. Lineage (NCBI taxonomy): Eukaryota > Metazoa > Chordata > Mammalia > Artiodactyla > Camelidae > Vicugna > Vicugna pacos. Next base: position 36,536,255 of record NC_133023.1, read on the forward strand.
TTTCATTCTTTTTTATGGCTGAGCAGTATTCCATTGCATGCGTATCCATATCACATCTTCTTTATCCATTCATCTGTTGATAGGCACTTAGGTTGCTTCCATACCTTGGCAATTGTAAATAATGCTGCTATGAATATTGGGGTGCATGTATATTTTTGAATTAGTGATTTTGTTTCAGATATATACCCAGGAGTAGAACTGCTAGGTCATATGGTAGCCCTGTTTTTAATTTCTTTGAGAAACCTCCGTATTGTTTTCCACAATGGCTGTACCAATTTACATTCCTACCAACAGTGTACAAGGGTTCCCTTTTCTCCACATCCTCGCCAACATTTATTTGTGTTCTTTTTTATTATATTTTCCATTTCCTTGTTTAAAATTCTCACTGTGTTCATCTATTCTTTCCCCTAATTCAGTTAGCATTCTTATTACTAATAATGAATTCTTCATCTGGTAAATTGTTCATTTCTGTTTCAAGAGTTGTTTTTTTCCAAAGGTTTTCTTTTGTGCTTCCAACTGAGACAAATTCCTCTGTCTTCTTATTTTGTTTCCCTTTCTTTGTCTCTAAGAAATTAGGTGAAATGGATACCTATCCTGGTCTTGAAGGGATGTCCTCATGGGGGGCATCCCTATACAGTCTACATGCACCCAGCAGCTTTGGTGGGAGAGCTGGATTCGATGGGAACACAGTCACATCTTTCCTCAGGGTGCGCTGGCAGCTGTCACTCTGATAGGAGGTGGGGCTGGAGATGGAGGGGCTAGGGCAGAGCCAGGTGTGAGGCAGGGCTTCTCCTCTGCTCAGTTGCCATCACCATCCTATGGGAAGCAGGGTCAGGCCCCAAGTGGCTGGAGCAGAAACCCTGAGGGTCAGGTCTGAGCAGGATTAGTTCCATTTAAGTGTGTGTTGTTCCCCCTCCCAGCACCAGCACCCTCACCCCAGAGGGGAGCACTGCTGGAGCAAGAAGGGCTGGTGTAGGTGTTCAGTGAGCATCAGGGCACAGGCTGTCAGAGTGTGTGGCTGCTGTCAGAGATCCAGACGGACTCTGATACACCACCTGTGTGATCACCAGAAATGGCTGCCCACTACCTGCTCAGATTCTGCTTAGGGTTTAGACACTTCAGTGTCTCATGGCCAGGCTTTTCCTCAGTCATTACAGCCCTTGCTCCAGTGTGGAGCTGCAACACAAGGCAAGCAGTGCTGGGGTGTCTACTCAGCTCAGGTTGGGGCACGTGCCAGGGTGGTCACAGGAAACCAGTCAGTTACTGCACTCCTCTTGAGCAGAGCTCAGCCTTCCCACAGCCCTCCTGTTAGTCCCACTGGTCCTCTAACCAGGTAACGGGGTTCATCTTCCCTTTGTCAGACCTCAGGGCTGAGGTGCCCCATATGTGGCTTAAATGGCTCACTTCCCAGGGAGGGTCTCTACCTGTGTAATCTCCCTTTTCCTCTGAGCCCCCTCCCAGGGGCACAAGTCCTGACCTAATCACTTCTCTTCCCTTCCTACCTGATTCTGTGTGCATCTTTCCTACAGCTGTGGTTGTACAGGAGTCTTTCTGCTAGTTTTCAGTTTTCAGGGAGAACTGTTCCACACGTAGATGTATTTTTGATCTGTGTGTGTGTGGGGGAGATAAGGTCCATGTCCTCCTACTCTGCCACCTTTGATTCAAGTCTCCAAACTCAAGTTATTAGCTATTATCATAATTATTAGTAGGCAGTAGAATGAACTGTCCTTCAAGAAAGGCCAAAATCAGTTAAAAAACCCCCTTCAATAGGATCCTAACTACTATGTGAATGAAAATTAAATCCAAACAAAGGTCACTGCCTTTGTTCATGCATGTATTCATTCATTTATTCTTCAACAAACAAATATGAGGGAATAAAAGGATGTGCTGAGTGGCACCAGCCATAAATGCAATGAGATCCAAGAGGCAGGGATTACTGTGAGTTGGGGTGATCAGGCACATTTTAAGACAAGAAATGTAAACTGGAATATCTTCAGGGGTAGGAGAAAGCTGAACAGCAAAAGAGAGCTCCCCTCCAAAATGGTGTGAAAAGAGAATGACATGGATTGGGTGGCCCAGAAACAGCAGTGGCAGGTCCCACGGTGGTTGATGGAGGTTCATTGATGAAGCTGGCCTTCTCCAAAGGCAGCTCATTCATCTCTGAAACTCCATCACCCACCATGGGCCCTGACACAGAGTAGGTGCCTAATATACGTTTACTGAATAAATGAATGGTAAATGTACATGGTTACACACCACACTGCAAGGCACAGCTTCCATACCAGTACTTCGGGTTGCAAAATTTACTTGAATGAAAAACAGCCAGGTAGGGCTTGCCTGATGGTGGCCCAAGTGTCATTCCCCTCCTGCTTTGTAGTATTCTCTCGTTTCACATCATACTTTCTACATTATAATTCTCCCTCTGAGCAACTAAAAATTAGCATGTAGTTACTGTTCTCATTTTTTTAAACAAAATTTGGACTCTAATTAAAGAAGAAAGCCTGGGTGGCACTAACCTGGTCATTTGTTAGCAACTAATGACTACACAGTTGCCTTGCTTTTAATCATAGAAACTTCATTTAGAAAAGAGACCATTAGAACACTGTAGTTTGGATGAAATAGTAGTTTCACTGTTAATGATTTACCCGCTCCCACAAGAATATAATCATGGAAAAAGAAATAAAAGAAGCACAGTATAAATATATATGTATATATAAAACCTCAGAAAAAGAGTTGGTCTTTTTTCCACTCTTTAGAAACATAAGAAATAGTCTATCTGTTTTGGCACAACATTATATGGTTTATTTATTCTAAAATGCCAAGAATTTTTCTAGCATCCCATAAAACTCAAGCCTGTAAGAGTGGATATGCTTCAAAAATAAAGAGAAAAGCCTGAGAGTTATTAAGATTTTTAAATAGTGGGGTTGATTTTAACTAGGTCTACAAGAGCAAAGCCAACTCCACTTCAGCACAGGTATTAATAATGATGTGACATTCCCCAATAATGTGTCTAATCTATATTTTGTCCAGTGTAATTTTAGAGAGTCCATATGGCATGGAAGAGAAATTATGTGTGGCAAAATGCTAAAACTCAAACTCCTGGCTGAGCCTGCAAAAAAGGAGAGAAAATGTCCCATGTACCAAGGCAAAGAGGTAGCTGGTACAGCCAGAGAGGAAGGTGTACAAGCTAACAGGGTGGCACCTGGGGGAAGTAGGGATTGAACACCATCAACAGGTAAGAACTTGGACTTTAATGCTCACTCAGGTGCAAGAGACAAGGCCTCTGGCCAAGGAGAATAGCAATTTGGAATTCCTACACATGAAACCTGTGTATAAAGCTAGAACTGTAAAAGGCTGCAATTGAAGTAAAAGAAGGATTAATAAACTCTAATCATGGGCCAGGAGAGATGACAATGGACCTTTTCTCTGAGTCTTTGCGTAACAAGGCAAGGAGGAAGGAAGGAAGGAACGAGAGTAGATAGATTACCTAATAGAACTCAAAAGTCAATATTCTGCCAAATAAGAATTTGTAGTACAAATATACTTTACCCACTTACTACAGAAAGCTCCAAGGCAATAAATTGACTTCAAAATTACGATTAAATTAAGTTCAGTTTATAAGCCAGCCTGGAGAGGCAAAATCAATACTCTGGAAGTTCTACTGCTGAACGCTAAAATTAGTAGGTGAAAGCTTGATGAAAAGCAGAATTTGCATAGTCTCAAAGTATCGCCCTTGAAGTACTTATTCACTGCAAAAGCAATGATAGTAACTTTAAAATAGAGAAATCTGACAAATACCATTTTAATAAAGTGGTTAAGGTCAGTATCACCAGTAATGAGACATGTCAACATCATGAGCCCTTTGATATGATGCACTTAAGAAAGACACATCATTTCTGTAGTATTATTGCCAAAAATGCATAATCTTAGTTCAACCACAAGAAAACATCAGAAAAATCCAACTTGAGGGACAGTCTGCAAAATAACTGATTCAAAGAACGGATTCAAAAATATCAAGGTCATCAAAGACATGGACAGACTGAGAAACTGTTATAGAAACAACTAATCCAATGTGGGATCCTAGATGGGATCCTGGCAAAGAAAAAGAACATTGGTTAAATTCAAATAAGATGTTTATAATATTGTCCTAATGTTAATTTCCTGGTTTTGATAATAGCGCTGTGGTAAGATGCTAACGTTAGAAGCTGGGTGAGGGGCATATGGGAAGTCTCCCTACTACTTTGGAACTTCTCTGTTAAGTCTACAATTAGTTCAAAATAAAAAGGCTTAAAACAAAATAAAAAACAAAAACTACTCTGAGAGGCCCACCCAAGCAGCACAGGAACACTTCAGTGGGGGAAGAAAATCCAGTTTAAGATGAGCTTTGAAAACATAAAAGGGAATAATCCACCAGGAGTGAGAGTCAGCAGATGTAACAGAGGGATTAGTACCCCATGAATTTGGGACATCAGAACAAAAGTCAGTAACAGACTATGAAATTATTATGTTTAAAATTATAAAAGTGCTAAAAGTGGAGAAACCAAGAAAAGTACAAGATGCCATGGAAAAGAACAGAAATATTTACACACACATACACACACATACACACACATACAACCAAATAGCACTTAAGGAATTGGAAGGCACAGCCACTGAAACAATGAACTGGATGACAGATCTAAGGAAAATTCCAAGAATGCAGCAAAGAATTAAAAATTAATGAAAAGAATGAATGGGAGGTTAAAAGATACGGAAAAGAAGTTTAACAAGTAGTTAAGAGGAAAATAAAAATTCTCAAATTAAAGAATTACAAATAATCCCAAGACACACTGCAATGAAACTGCAAAAAATCAAAACCAAAGGCAACCAGAGGGAAAAAAGTCATACAGCTACAAAGGAACAATTATATTAATAAGAGACTTACAACCACAATGGAGAGCAGAAGACAATAGAATAATATCTTCAAAAGGTCAAGAGAAAATAACTATAAATCTAGAATTTACCCAGTTAGATTTTAAAAGAGAAAAATAAATACATTTCAGAAAACAAGATTATTCATTCCCAGAGTTACAAAACAAGTCTCAAAAATATCAAAGAATTGCTATCATGCATCATATTCTCCAAGTGTAACAAAAAGAGAAAAAAGAACTGTAAGAAAGTTAACGTCATACACATTTAGATATTTAAAAACAAATAATTAATTGGCCGATTTTAGGAAATATTTACATATGAAGGACAATAAACACTAAACACACTAAAGCCAAAGTAGTACTTACAAGTCAGATTAAAGCCTCAAGTGCATTTCTTAGAAAATAAAGACCGATCATCAGTGAAACAAATGTCCAACTCAAGAAATTAGAAAATAAACACAGAGAAAATAGAAGGACGTAATAAAAATAAAAATCAGAGTAGCAATTAATGAAATAGAAGACAAAGCAAAAAAAAAAAAAAGAATTAACAAATTAAAATCTGGTCCTTTTAAAAATTAATCAAATGATGCTAGTGAAATAGTAATAGGGCTAAAAAAAGGTGATGAATTTTAAAAATGAGATAAACAATAATTTTCAAAACCAACTCAAGAAAAAACAGGTATCTGGAATAAGATATCCACCCACAGGAAAAAAGGAAGGGCTATCTGGTTTTTCACACACTTCTACAAAACCTTCAGAGAACTAATAATACCTAACCTTTACAGAGAGTGAATGTTCTGAAACTTATTTTATGAGACTATTATAAAACACTGATATCTAAACTGGACAAAGACAGTATGAGAAAGACAAAGTATAAGCCTATTTCCATTATGAACAAAGATGTGAAAATCCTAAATAAACTATCTGCATCTACCAAAAACCTATGACAAGCAAAGTACTTAATGGTGAAATATTAGAAATATTTCTTTTAAAGTCAGGAAAAAGATAAGGATATCTGCCATTACTAGTTACCTTACATATTACATTGCAGCTCCTAGTCAATATAATAAGAAAAATAGAAAGAAATCATATGGATTAAAAGGGAAGCAAGACTGTCATTATTTGCAGTTCATATGATATGGTCTAAAATAAAATCCAAAAGAAACTACAGACTCTGAGGACTCAAAAGAGAAAATGAGATCAGCATACAAAAAAAAAACAGTATTCATATACACCAGCAACAACCAATTAGAAAATGTAATTTTAAAATTAAAAGGCAATATTTGCAATGGCAGCAAAACTATACAGTATTATAAAACAAGATACACTATATTCATGGGTGGGAAATCTCTATTTCATAGTGACAGCAATTCTGCCCCCTAATTAAATTCAGCAGAAGTTCAGTCAAAAATCCAATCTGGCTTTTTAAAGAACTAGAAAAATTGGTCATAAAATTAATATGGAAAATTAAAAGCCTAAGAATAGTCAGAAAAGAAAAATTAGAACCCTGCTATACATCACAACTTACCATGATGCTACAGCTATTGTAACAAATTAAAATAGGTGGACTAAGCCATAAAAAAGAATAAAATAATGCCATTTGCAGCAACATGGATGGACCTGGAGATCGTCATTCTAAGTGAAGTAAGCCAGAAAGAGAAAAATACCACACGATATCACTTATATGAGGAATCTAAAAGAAAAAAAGACAAACTTATTTACAAAACAGAAACAGACTCACAGACATAGAAAACAAACTTCTGGTTACCAGAGGGGGAAGGGGGTGGGAAGGGATAAATTGAGAGTTCAAGATATGCAGATACTAACTACTATATAGAACATTGATATATAACAAGTTTATACTGTATAGCAGAGGGAATTATATTCAACATTTTGTAGTAACCTATAATGAAAAAGAATATGAAAACGAATTTATGTATGTACATGTATGACTGAACTATTATGCTGTACACCAGAAACTGACACAACATTATAAACTGATTATACTTCAATAAAAAGAAAAAAAATCCACAAAGGTCAAAATTAAAACAGGTGGTACCGGCCTAGGGATAGACAAGCAGACAAATTTAACAAAACAGAGAGCTTAGAAACAGATTCATGTGGACCATGAAATATGTCAGATATGTCAATACAAACCATTGAGGGGAAAAAGGGTAGACTTAGAAAATTTTTTATTTTAATTTCTATGGGGGGAGGCAATTAGGTTTATTTAATTAATTTATTTGCTTTATTTTAATGGAGGTACTGGGGATTGAACCCAGGACCTTGTGCATGCTAAGCATGTGCTCTACCACTGAGCTACACCCTCCCATCAAAAAAAGGATAAGGCAATCTACAGATTTAATGCAATCCCTATCCAATTACCCAGGACATATTTCACAGAACTAGAACAAACCATAATAAAATTTATATGGAACCATCAAAGACCTAGAATTGCCAAAGCATTACTGAAGAGAAAGAAAGAGGCTGGAGGAATAACTCTCCCAGACTTCAGACAATACTATAGAGCTACAGTCATCAAGACAGCATGGTATTGGTACCAAAACAGACATATGGACCAATGGAACAGAATAGAGAGCCCAGAAATGAACCCACAAACCTTTGGTCAACTCATCTTCGACAAAGGAGGCAAGAATATACAATGGAATAAAGACAGTTTCTTCAGCAAATGGTGTTGGGAAAACTGGACAGCAGCATGTAAAACAATGAAGCTAGAACACACCCTTACACCATATACAAAAATCAACTCAAAATGGATTAAAGACTTAAACATAAGACAAGATACAATAAACCTCCTAGAGGAAAACATAGGCAAAACATTATCTGACATACATTTCAAAAATTTTCTCCTAGAAGAAATAAAAGCAAGAATAAACAAATGGGACCTGATGAAACTTACAAGCTTCTGCAGAGCAAAGGAAACCAGAAATAAAACAAGAAGAAAACCTACGGAATGGGAGAAAATTTTTGCAAGTGAAACCGACAAAGGCTTGATCTCCAAAATATATAAGCAGCTCATATGACTCAGTAAGAAAAAAATAAACAACCCAATCCAAAAATGGGCAGAAGACCTAAACAAGCAACTCTCCAAGGAAGACATACAAATGATCAAAAAGCACATGAAAAAATGCTCAATATCACTAATTATCAGAGAAATGCAAATCAAAACTACAATGAGGTATCACCTCACACCAGTCAGAATGGCCGTCATTCAAAAATCCACAAATGACAAATGCTGGAGAGGCTGTGGAGAAAGGGGAACCCTCCTACACTGCTGGTGGGAATGCAGTTTGGTGCAGCCACTATGGAAAACAGTGTGGAGATTCCTCAAAAGACTAGGAATAGACTTACCATATGACCCAGGAATCCCACTCCTGGGCTTGTATCCAGAAGGAAATCTACTTCAGGATGACACCTGCACTCCAATGTTCATAGCAGCACTATTTACAATAGCCAAAACATGGAAACAGCCTAAATGTCCATCAACAGGTGACTGGATAAAGAAGAGGTGGTATATTTATACAATGGAATACTACTCAGCCATAAAAACCGACAACATAACGCCATTTGCAGCAACATGGATGCTCCTAGAGAATGTCATTCTAAGTGAAGTAAGCCAGAAAGAGAAAGAAAAATACCATATGAGATCGCTCATATGTGGAATCTAAAGACTCAAGGACAGAGAATACAGACTTGTGGTTACCAGAGGGGTAGAGGGTGGGAAGGGATAGACTGGGATTTCAAAATTGTAGAATAGGTAAACAAGATTACACTGTATAGCACAGGGAAATATACACAAAATGTTATGATAAATCACAGAGAAAAAAATGTGACAATGAGTGTGTATATGTCCATGAATGACTGAAAAATTGTGCTGAACACTGGAATTTGACACAACATTGTAAAGTGATTACAAATCAATAAAAAATGTTAAAAAAAAAAAAAAAGAATTCTGCCACAAAAAAAAAAAAGGTAAACCCAATGCATGGTGCTGGAACAACTGGAAATTCATACGGTATTCATAATTTGTTAAAGAGAATGCAAAATTCACAAACCATAAAGGAAAAAAAGTACATAAAGTCATTTATAATTAAAAATTTAAACCTCCATATGACAAAAGACACCAGCCACACAGTGCAAAGAGAAGCCCAGACACAGAATATATCTGCAATGTACATAAGCAACAGAGGACTCACATGCAAAATGCATCAAGAACAAAGCAGTAACACTTAAATCCCAGCAATAAAATGAGCAATACGCAACAAATGAAAATATAAATTGGTGCTTCCACTTTGAAGAAAAATGTAACAATCCCTAGTGAAGCTGAAGATACTCAACTTCACCATACAGCCTAGAGCCCAGCAATTTTAGGCTCCTATTCTGGAGAAACTAGCACATATCCACAGAGACACGTATAAGGATGCTTCCTTGCAGCTGTCTGTAATAGCAAAATAGCTGTTCATAAGTATAAGAGAGTGAAGAATGATCCCCAAAGATATCATGTCCCAATTTCTGGAAACTGTGATGGTGACTTTATTTGGAAAAAGGATCTTTGCCAATGTGATTAATTTAAAATCTTGAAATAGATTACCCTGGATTATCCTGGATTATCCAGGTGGGCTCTAACTGCCATCACATGTATCCTTAACAGAGAGTGGGAGCGATTACACACACACACACACACACACACACACACACGATGAGGAAGTGATGTGAAGGAAAAAGCAGAGACTAAAGTAATACCACAAGCTAAGGAATGCCTGCAGTCACAGAAACTGAAAAAGCAACAATCAGATTCTCCCAAAGAACCTCCAGAGGGGCATGACCGTGCCAGCAACTTGACTTCGGCCCAGTGATATTGATTTGGGACTTCTGGCCTCAGGAACTGTGAGAGAATACATTTCTGTTGTTTTAAGCCACTTAGTTTGTGGTAACTTGTTACAGAAAACTAATATAATAAATAAGAAATTGGCAAGCTGCAGTTTATTCATAAAATGAAATACTACAAAACAATGAGAATAAATGAACTAAAGCTACATGTACTGACATGGGAAATAACTCAGAATCATATGCTGATTGAAAACAGCAAGTCACAAAAGGATATATACGGTGTTTCCCATTATGTACATTTTTAAAAGCACAAACAATATTATAAATTGTTTATGGATACATATGTATGTGGAAAAAATTAAGCGTGGGGATTACACATACATCTTGATACTGGTAAGAAAAAGAGATGTTAGGGAAGCAGGCATTAGCTATATATCCACTTCTTACTTAATTTTTAAAAGAGAGATAGAAAAATGTAGAAAATGTTAACTTTCATTCATTCTGAATAGTGGGTATATAGTGTCTTTCAGCACATTCTGGCATATTAAAAATTTTTTAAATTACCGTTTAAGTTTTGAAAGAAAGAATATCAGTTTTGGAATCAAACGGACTTAGCTCTGAATTCCAGCTCTGTCCTTAACTACCTCTGTGACCTTGAGCTGACAAATGAGTGCCTTGTAGGATTATTTTAAGGATGAAGTGAATTTTATATAATTGTCCAACACAACCTCAAAGACTAATAGCAAAGTGTCCCAAGTGGGAAAGACTGAGGTGTATAAGAAAGCTTAGTCCTGTCAAGAGAATTATATACAGCAGTATTTCCAAAATTGTTTGATCAAGCAGCACCACTTTATTAAAATATTTTTGAACAGTCACCCTTTCTCTCTTTCTATATATTTATCACTTAATAATAATATGCTTATGCTATTGTACTTTTATATATGAAATATATGCAAAATAATTTTTAAAAATTAAATAAAAATAAATGTAAATCATGGGAAAATAAATATGAATAATGGAAAAGACCATTTTCCATTATAATGGAAAACAGATTACCAATCCAGCCTCTTCCTTTTACAAATAAGGAAATGAAACCCCAACAGGTAGAGTGATCTGGTCACCATTATAGGAAGACAACTCATTCTATGAGGCTTCATGAAAATAGAGGCAAAAACTCCAAACAAAATTTCCACACACCAGAAACTGACACAACATTGCAAACAGACTATAACTCAATAAAATTAAAAAGAAAAATTTCACAGATCAAATACAACAATTATAAAAAGGAAAACAACATCATGACCAAGTGAAGTTTATCCCAGAAATGTAAGCTTTAACATTTGAAAATCAATCAATGTAAGTCACCATATTAACAAACTAAAACAGAAAACTAATCTAATCATTTCAATAGATGTAGAAAAAGGACTTGACAAAATCTAACACTCAACAACACAGGAATAACAAGGAACTTCCTCAACCTGATAAAAGAGATTTACCAAAAACTCTTAACTAACATTACATAACGTTAAAAGATCAAATGCCTTCCCCTTAATTTTAGGAACAAGAAAATGATGTTCTCTTTTGCCTCTTCTATTCAACATTGTACTGCTACTTCTAGTGAGTGCAATAAAGCAAGAAAAATAAATCAAAGGAACCTAGTTTGGAAATAAAGAAGTAAAACTGTCTTTATTCACAGATGACGTGACTTTCAATGTGAAAAACCTGCGGAATTTGGGAGTTCGGGATCTGCAGATACTAATGACTATATATAAAACAGATAAACAAAAAGGTCCTACTGTATAGCACAGGGAACTATATTCAATACCTTGTAAAAGCCTATGATTAAAAAGAATATGAACAGGGATATATATATGTGTGTATATATATTATATATATATAACTGAATCACTATGCTGTACACCAGAAACTAACACAACATTGTAAACTGAATATACTCCAATAAATAAATAAATAAATAAAGATCAGAACCAGAAAAAAAAAAAAACCTGATGGAATGAAAAAGAAAGCTAGTAGGACAAATAGGTGAGTTTAGCAATGTATCAGGTTATAAGATCAATATATAAATATCAATCCTATTTCTATATACTAGCAATATACAATTGGAAATTTAAATTAACGATAATATAATTTATAAAAGCATCAAAAATATGAAATGTTCAGGGATAAATCTGACAAGAGATGTGTAAGACCTGTACCCTAAAAACTATACGTTATTTCTGAGACAAATTAAATCCCAAACGAATGGAGAGATATACCATGTTCATGAGTCAGAAGACTCAATACTGTTCACAAATTTATCTACAGATTGAATGCAATTGCAATCAAAATTCCAACAGGGTTTGTTGTAGAAACTGACAGGCTGATTCCAAAGTTCCAAAGGAAATACAATGACCTAGTATAGCCAAAATAACTTTGAAAGAGAAAAACAAAGTTGGAGGACTAACACTATCTGATTTCAACACTTATTAAAAAGACACAGTGATCAAGAAAGTGTGGTATCAGTGACAAGATAGGCAAATAGATCAATGGAACAGAATAGAAAAAGGCCCATCACATATGGACACTGATTTTCAACAACAGTTCAAATTCACGTCAGTGCAGAAATGATAGATTGTTTTTCAACAAATGGTGCTAAAAAATGCATATCTACAATATAAACAAATAATACTTCAATTCTTACTTCACACTACAAACAAAAAATTAACTCAAAGTGGATCGTAGACCTGATTGTAACACCTAAAACTGTAACGCCTCTAGAAGAAAACACAGAAGTTTTCTTCTGTGACCTTGGATTAGTCAAAGATTTCTTAGCTGTAATACCAAAAGCATGATCCATAAAAGCAAAAACTGATAAATTAGACTTAATCAAAATTTAAAACCTTTGCTCTTCAAAAGACACTTTTTAAAGGAAATAAAATAAGCCATATACAAATGTAAGATATTTGGCAATCATATATCTGATAAAGGACTTGTATCCAGAATAAATAAAGAACTCTTAAAACAGGAACGAGAACACAAAAAACTCAAAAAATGTTTGGGAAAAAGACCTGAATCCCCTCTGGCTTCACCGAAGATTTATGGATGGCAAAGAAGCTCATGAAAACATATTTAACATCATTAATCATTAGGAAAATTCAAACAAAAACTACAATGAAATACTACTACACATCTATTAGAATGGCTAAAATTAAACAGACCAGACCATACCAAGTATGGTAAGCACATAGAGGAACCGGAACTCTCAAAGACTCTTGATAAAAATGAAAATGATACAATCACTTTAAAAACAATTTGGGAAGTAAAAAGCTGAACAAACTGAAAAGTCAACATTTCTCCTTAGATCCATCAAAGAAGGGAGGTCACTGGGCAAACCACTGTCCCTCAAATGGGAAAGAGAGATAGACAGGCAGATACAGAGAATCATGACTTATCAGAGCAGAAACCCACAAGCAGTAACCTCTGTGGGAACCAGTAGCAGGGTAGGAAAATCTGAATTGTAATTGATGAATTTCTGGAGGCTCTGTGTGGACAAATCTAAGAGATTAAAAGCTCCATGGGAAGCCAGTCTTCAAGGGAGTCCCATACTGTAGTTGAGTTTTATCTCCAGAAGCTAAACCAGGTTCTCACAGAGAATACAGAAGAAGAATCCCCTGTGGTTTCTGGCAGAGGGGGAAAGTAACCATTTTGAAATATACAAGAGCATTCTATTCTTAATAAAGCTTGCTTTCAAGGGAAACCATTTTGTCGGAGCCTAACCTACTAAGCGTTATCAGAGCCTAACCGACCTGGGAGAAGGGAAATACTCAACTTCAGCCGCCTCTAGCCTTCCATATGCGGGAAAGGAAATATCCAAATCTAGCCCCCTCCAACCATTCTGTCCCACCTAGAGGGGTGGGGAGGAAACTGAAAGGTACTTAAGAAGTTCAAAGCTGAGGGACACAGGCATATTAAAAAGACTGAGCCCTAATCACAGCGATAAAGAACCCGTCCCTTCCCCCTGCACCTTACCACGACATCACCAAAAGCTTATTTACCAGTTTCTTTTAATCAGTACATCATGTCCGGCTTTCAAGAAAAATTTACAAGGCAAAAAATGCATTTTGAAGAGACAGAGCAAGCATCAGAACCAGACTCAGATATGGCAGGGATGTTGTCATCATCAAGCTGTGAATTTAAAACGACTATGATTAACATGCTAAGGGACTTTATTTCTCCTTCACCTCTAAAGTATAGTTTCACAGGATATAGAATTGTAATTTGGTGGGCTTTTTTTTTTCCGACACTTTAAATATTTCACATCACTCTCTTCTTGCTTGCGTGGTTTCTGAGGAGAAGTAGAATGTAATTCTTATCTTTGCTCCTCTACAGGTAAGGTGTTTTTTCCCCCCTCTGACTTCTTTCAAGAGTTTTTCTTTATCTTTGGGATATTAATGTAGTGAGGATGCTTCAGTTCTCAAGAAGTGGGAATGTACTGCATAAGGAAATTGTTGAAAGTATAAAAGATAAGCATTTCAGTTTCTTTTGCAAAGGAGAATCTACAATTTTAATAGTCAAAACTATGTCAAAGAATAAGAAGAAAATGAATGGGTAAGGCATTGTCACTAATTTAATAAGAATTTGAAAAATTCTTAAACTTTTCCATTTCAAAATTATATTTTAAAGCTCTGTATTTTTTAAGTTTAATATAAAATATTCCGGCCTATAATAGAAAATAAGCATTATAAGAATTTAAGTAAAATAAACCTTCATGCTTATCCCACAGCATATACAAAATTTAATTTGTGATGAATCATAGACTTAAAAAGTAAATGCTAAAATCATAAAGCTATTAGAGAAAAACATAAGAAAATATCCTGGTGCCTCTGAGGTAGCCAAAGACATCTTAAACAGATTACAGAAAGCAATAACCTTAAAAGACTGAATTTGGACTTCATCAAAATTTAAAATACATACAGTACTCATCAAAGGACACCACTGAGAAAGTGAATAGGAAAGCCACAGACTGGGAGAAACACATTTGCACAATGTGTATCTGACAAATGATTAGTATCCAAGAAATATGAAGAGCTCCTACAACTCAGTAATAATACAACAAAGAACCAATAAAAGCTGGCAAAAGATCTGAAAAGATACCACAAAAAAATATACAAATAGCCAATAAGCACATGAAAAGTGCTCAACATCATGGGTCATCAGAATAATACAAATTAAACTACAGTGAAACACTACTACATGTCTACCAGATAGCTTAAATTAAAAGAGCCTAATAATGTCAAATGTTGGTAAGGTTGTGAAGCAACTTATACATTGAATGTAAACTGGTATAACCACTTTGGTAAAGGCTCTGGCAGCTTCTTAAAAAACTAAACATATATCTATGTCCTAGCAATTCCATTTATAGTTATGTAACCAAGAGAGAAACATTATGGTCACAAAAATATTTGTACAAGAATGTTCAGAAATTAGAAATAACCCAAGTATACATCAGCAGGGGAAAGAATAAACAAACTGTAGTAGACTCACACAACGGAATACTACTCAGCAATATAAAGGAGTGAGTTACTGATACATTCAACAATAAATCTCAAAATCATACTTAAGAGAATCTACAGAAGAATACATCTGCATAATTCCATTTAAGTGAAATTCTAGAACAGGAAACAACTATCTACAATGAAAAAAATCTAAAAAGTGGTTGCCTCTTGAATGGGGGATGTGGGCAAGGACTGAATAGGATGGGGTGTGAGGGAACTTTCTGGGGGATGTTAATGTTGTTATGTCTTAATATGGATTTGGGCTACAGAGGTGTATGTGTTTGTCAAAATACATCAAATGTACACCTAAAGTTTGTGCATTTTATTGAATATAAATTTCACATCAAAAGGAAAAAAATGTAAATAAATGATAAGCACGTTGAAATATTTAGAGAGAAGTAACTGATTTCTGTGATTTTCTCTGAAATGTAGCAAAGTTAAGATGGATTACTGGAGATGGATAGAAGGGTGAATGAATGGAGAGATGCATGATAAAGCAAATATAGTAAAATATTAATGATACAGTCTAAGTGGTGGGTATGTGAGTGTTCACTGTTCAGTCCTTTCTAATTTTCCGAATGTTTCAAAATTTTCCTAAAATGTTGAGGGGAAAATAAGTGGGGAAGACTTTGTTGCTAATTTTGATAAGAAAAGTACAAAAACTACTATTCCATCCCAAAGTTAATTTCAAAGCTCTGGAATTTTGTAACATAAATATAAAATATTCTGGCCCATAATATAAGAATTTTAAGTAAGCACATCAATAACTCTAATCAATAACCAGAGTAGAGCATCAAACTCATACCCTGCTCTATGATTCTGAGACTCTTGACTTTTGCTCAGAACATTCTGCCAGCATTTGCCATTAGTTCTTTCTGGAAACTGAAGCAAGAAATAAAAAATGTTCAGTGCTCTTTGTCCAAGCTTTTTGGTTTTATTTGCTTGAGCTTTATTTGTTTTTATCTTTTTAATTTTTTTTTTTTTTACAATTGCTCATTGTTTAAAAAAATATCAAAGAATGAGGCAGCTTGGTGTGTAGCCTGCTAGGATTTCTTCAAAGGATACACAATCTTTGAAATATTTATATAAATATACATGCCCATATAACCTTTAGATTTCTGGCATAAATAGGACCATATTATACAGACTTTTGAATTTTGTTTTATCTACAAAACAGCATGACATATATATGGTAGCCATTAGTGCTGTTTACCAAACATCTGGTTTCCCCCTCTCTTCTGAATATATGGGTGGGGCCATGTAATTAGTACTGGACATTGAATTGAGAGTGTAAATGACACGTATTTCCTCCCAGTGGAAAATTTATTGGGCTTAACCCTTCAAAATTCTCTTCTCTTTTTGGTATATTCAAGGTAGTGGCTATTCTGTCAGCTTCAGTCCCTTAGTGGCTACTATGAACAAAGCTCCCCCCTGACAACAACAATGGATACACAGAGTAAGCAAGAAATAAACTTTCGTTGATTTAATTCTCTGAGATTTGGGGGTTAGTTGTTAATGCAGCATTACTTGACCAATCCTGACTAATACATTGACCATTTCCCCAGGTATGCATATTTGGTCTATCTCATTCTTTCTAATGGCTAAATAGTACTGCCTCAAACCAACACAACAGGATTTATCCAACTATTTCCCTATTGTTGGGTATTTGATTTTCCCCTCCAATTTTTGCTATTACAAAGTTTGCTGCAATAAATACTGTATGTATGCACACACATACACACAATCTATTACAATCCACTTGTCAAGTTTTTCCTGAATAATAAGTTTCTAAAAGTGCAATGCCTAGGTAAAAGGGTCTAAGCATTAGAGAGATACTGCCAACTGCCCTTCAAAATGCTGAACCAATTTAAATTCCTATCAATAGAAAGTGAAAGTATCTGTTATCACACGTGCTCATCTGGAGTCAGTTATATTATTCTTTTTAAATGTCATCAATATAATATGTGGAAATTATATTTCATTGTTGTTTCAGCTTGCACAATTATTGGACTTCTTTTCATAGGTTTAAAGGCTATTTATATGTCTTTGAGAACTGTTTGTTCCTGTCTTTAACCCATTCCTGTCCGTTGATTTTAAAGGAGTTTTTCATAAATCCTTAATGTAAATCCCCTGGTTCTTATAGTGGTTGTAAATATTATCTCTCAGTCTGCCCTTGTTTTTTTTTTGTTGTTGTTGACTTATAATCATTTTACAATGTTGTGTCAAATTCCAGTGTAGAGCACAATTTTTCAGTCATACATGAACATACATATATTCATTGAGACATTTTTTTCTCTGTGAGCTACCATAAGATCTTGTGTATCTTTCCCTGTGCTGTACAGTATAATCTTGTTTATCTATTCTACAATTTTGAAATGTCATCTATCCCTTCCCACCCTCTGCCCCCTTGGCAACCACAAGTTTGTATTCTATGAGTCTATTTCTGTTTTGTATTTAAACAACAAAAACAAAGCATAAATACAAAACAGAAATAGACTCACAGACATAGAATGCCCCTTGTCTTTTAAGTTTTTTTTTTTATCATATTTTTTGCTACAGAGAAATAGGAAATTTCCTGTAGTTAATACAGTCCACTTTTCCTTTATGGTTTCTGGAAACTGTGCCCTACGTACCACAAAATAAAAATGTATTAAATGTTTCCCAATCAGTTGTCACTAAAACCTTTATTATTAATCCATTCTTTGCCCACTGATTTGAAAATTTCTCCATACCTTACAATAAAGTTCATAAAAATGAGTCTTTTTATGGGCTCTATATTGTTTCACTGATTTTTTAGTTTATTCCTCTATCAGTACATTACAGTGCTTTCAAATATCGATAAATTAAATAAATTCTAGAATCTAGACTTTAATATACTTCCTTTTCAACTCTTTTTTCAATCCCGGATTTTTCCTGAGGGACCTCACAATCAATGAGCCAATTTCTCTCCCCTAATCCTCCAAAACAAAACCAAATCTAACAAAAGCAGAAACAGACTCACAGACATAGAATACAGACTTGTGGCTGCCGGGGGGAGGGAGGTGGGAAGGGATAAACTGGAAATTTGAGATTTGCAGATACTAACTACTATATAGAAAACAGATAAACAAGTTTATATTATATATAGCACAGGGAAATACATTCAATATCTTGTAGTAGCTTATGGTGAAAAAGAATATGAAAATGAATATATGTATATTCATGTACAACTGAAGCACTGTGCTGTACACCAGAAACTGACACATTCTAAACTGACTATACCTCAAAAAATAAAATTAAATTTAAAAAAATCTAACAACAGCAACAACAAAAACCCACATTGTAATTCTGATTATAATCTGCTACAAATCTAGATTAATTTGGGCAGATTAGAACTTTTTAAATAGTGTCTTCCCATTCAGAGATATAATAAAGTCGTGAACTTATATTCGTTTTAGTCTCACACACTTCTTGTCCAAGTTATTCCCGGGTATTTCATAATTTTTGTTGCTATAGTGAATAGTATCCCCCACTGCATAACATTTCCTAACTTTTATTACTAGTATAAAGTAAAACTATTGGTTTTTATGTAGTTTTCTTATATTTAGCTACTTTCCAGAATATTCTTAATAATTCTAACCATTTTTAAAATGAGTCTTTTGAATTTTTAGATACACAATCACATTTGGGTTCTAACTTAAAAATGAGCCTTCAGTTCTATTTTGGGCTATTACACAGTGATTTCTAAATGCCTATTTCCACTACACCAAATAATGGGATTTTATGGCTGGAAGGGACCTTATAATGATCTAATCCAAGGGTTACCTGGTAAAGTTCCTAGTTGGGTATGCAGGTAAGATAAACAGGAAAAGGTATAGACAATAAGGAATTGTAGAGACTGGGGGAAAAATACAGAGAACAGGCACAGTGTGAAGAGAGCAGCTGGCACTCACCCCCAACTGATTGTTGACTTGGGGAAATGTAGGCCCAGTTTCTATTTTTCAAGAGGAATCAGAAAGATTTGTACGTTTAAACTCCTAATTTTAAAAACACTAAACAAAAGCCAAACAAACTCCAATTGCCAGCTATCAATCCATGAACTTGAAGCTCATCCAATGCCTCATTTAAGGCAATTTAAACTCAGAAAGTTTAGCGATTGCAAAAGTAGTGGCATACAGAGGAGGACTTTGTATTTTGTTTAGCTGCTTGGGTGGATCAGAACAGTATTTGTAAAGTACTAAAACTAGGCAAGTGGTTTTGCTTGGTTTGGTTACAAACAAGGAGTTTAGTCCCTGATGTTGACATTTTATGCCCCCTGTTTGGCTCATCTTGGCTTCCATTTGTTGTCACGGCAAGTGAAATGGTACCTTTTAACTCAGCCATCTCTATCTGAGGAAGTTACCACATTATATTCTCCCTCACCCCAACATGGAAGTCAGAGCTCAATTTCCCAGCCTTCTTTGCAGTCAGAAACATGCAGAAGACCCAGGCTCTGCCAGTCAGGGAAGCTTACATGAGACTTTGACTTGGAAGGGATTGACAAGAAAAAACCAGCTAGGTGTAGGCCACATTTGGTGTCAGACGGGGCCAGCTTTCAGGGGTAGCACAGGATACAAGGTTGCCAAAAGGGTGGTAGCGGTGGTGGTGGAAAAAAATCACGTTCTTGGCAGCAGTGCACATGCAGCGAGTGTGGGCGATGCAGTAGTTTAACAGAGGCCATTTTCTCATCAAACAAGTTCTACAGCCCAGTTCTGGGCACTGCTCCTAGAATTTAGCCTCAAGCTTGTTTCTCCAGCCCTTCCAAGGATACTGTGAACCACCCAGGATCCTTTTAATAAATTCCTTTTCTGCTTAACTAGCCAGAGAGGATTCTGCTCTTTAAAACTAAGCCCTCACCAATGCAAACAACACTATCAAGCAGTGACAGAATCAAATCAAAGATCTCGGTCTTTTTGATTCCCAGGCCAGCACTTTTCCTATGACATCGCATTATTTATATTTAATGGTTTTAGGAACGTTCAAATGCTGTTTTCCAAAACAGATGCTGAGGCTCGCATCTCAAAGATACGGTATGGACACTGTCAACGTGTCTGTCTGGTTCATGATGAGAGTACATGTTTGAGTGCTTTTGGAATTTGTTTTTGCTTCTGTTCATATACATTCATAGACTCGTGGTTTCTTTAAAAGATATCAGACTTACAATAAAAACACCAAAAACAATGTACACAGAGTTGTCCAAAACAAGACAGAGCAAAACCACGTAAAAGGAGAGATAATTGTCTGAGATAAATCAGGATGAGATCATTACAATGTCCTAAGCACTAAATTTACAGTCTTCTTCCTTAAAGTAAAGACAGTAATGGAGTGGATTATATAACTGTTTCCCAACCTTGGTCCACCAGAAACGATGTTTATTTTCCACCTTCATGGACTCCAAGTTTTTAAAGGGTTTCTTCCAACCTCATTTAGTAAAAGAATATTTTCAATGATTTCATCAAGAGTAAACACACAACTTGCTGAAATACCAAAAACAGGACATAGATTCCTACCACTATTTTTGGTGACTTTTTCGAACTATTCCAACTGTTGGGATAATGGGTTTTCATTTTCTAGTGTCCACTCTGCACTATAGTGTGCTTCAATAAGAACTTTACACGCATCATCAGATTTATTCATCACAACAGCTCTACACAGTAGGTATTATTAGCATTCCCATTTTGCAGGTGAAAACACTGCTCGGCAACTTACTCAAGGCCATCAAATGCCAGAGCTGAGATTTGGATGCAAGTCTACAAGTCTAAAATCAGATCTATTTACTGCATTATATACTACCTCTCTCAGGAAGAATTTGAATTTTATAAAAAAGCATTATTTCCTCAAGGCTCTAAATCTTAGAAGGAATGTGTTACATGGATGCTCACAGGAAATCTCCTGACCCTGAAATTGCTAATGGGGGTCTGAAGAAGAACTGTGTAATAATTCCCTGCATTCACTGAGGCCTGAGCCACTGGGTGCTGGAGGTATCTGGGAAAGACCCAAGGGTGAACCAGGCATGGGCCCTACCCTCTAAGGTTGTACTCAGGTGGGAAAGAGAGGTGAACACAGAAGACCAAAATACATGCAGGCTACACGGGGCAGGTGTCATCTCTGATGGGAAGGTGACCAGAGGGAGGGACTGGCCACGTCTTCCCTGGCATGCGGCTCTCACTGCTGCTGTCAGCTGTGGTTCAGAGTCCAGGGCCCACATCAGGAAGACTTGCCTTGCCCACGTTCCAAACTGCCCAAAACACTAGCCCTGCTAACCTAGCCCCTGGCTGGTTCCCTGCTGAAATCTGCCCATTAGGTATCGAGGCTCTGAGAAAGGCTCTCTGCACTGACTTCAATAACAACCAACAGTTCTCTTAGGCCAATGTGACAGACCATGATGAAAGGGTCCCAGAGAAATAGGTCCAGCCTAGAGGCAGAACCAGTGACCCCCACAAGGCAGGAGAGAAACCCTGTCTCATCAAATTGCCTTCTGGTTCCACTTGCCCCTGCACTCCTTCAGGTCAATTTTGAGGCAAATATCTCAGGAAGGCCCACAAGTTAATCATTTATCCATTATCAACCGTGGCATCTTACATAGAGACAGTTTATTAGCTCCCATCCGCAGGGTTTCCCTGAGAAGAGTTACACATCTCTGAGAAGAAAGGAAATGCCCAGGGCTTGGACCATTGCCCAGAGCAGCAAGCCCGGGCCATGGGTCCCCTGGTACGTACCGAGAGTGCCAGGCATGTGAGCCGGGGGGAGAACCAGGAGCACACTGGTGAAGCCCTGAGGCCTACACTGCAGTCCTGCCCCTGCCTGCCCACTCTACTATTTCAATGCACACATTTAAAAAGGGAACATTTTACAAGTGTATTTCTAAACCTACATTTTAAGAGTTTCAGAATGTCAGCGCCTGGAAGGGGCCTTAGAGACCATTATACGGGCAAAAGAGTGAGGTGCAGGTAGGGGAAGTGAGTTGCCTGAGTCATCTGACTTGCAAGGGTCAAGCTCTCCCTGACTCCCCTATAGTCAGAGACTGATCACCCTTCCCCAGTGCAAGGTAATCAATTATTTACTTGTTTGCTGCAAACTTTAGACAGAATGTTCCTTGAGAAATAGGATCATTCATTAAATTATTCAACAAACATCTATTGTACTTGGCAGGCGCCAACTGTGGAGACAGGGAAGTAAACAAATAACTCAACAGGGGCTACCAGTGGGTAATATGTGAAAAGCATTTAGCACGATGTATAGCACATAGGAAGTACTCGATAAACGGGCACTTTTACAATTCTTTCAGTGAGATGGGAAGAAGGCAAGAGATGCAGGCAAGGGTCAGATCATGACCAAACTCACACAAAACACTGAATGGTTGGGAGCTGTCCTAGAGCACAGGAATGACATGATCAGATTTTGGGAAGGTCACTCTGGCACAGCTTTGGAGGATGAGAAGTAAGAAAAGGAGATGAGTTATGCAGCTCTCAAGAGAGTCCAAGGGAACAGAAGAAAAGTTGAATGGCAACAGTGAAGCTGGGGATGAAGAGAGGGAGTTTAAAAAGTACAATTTTCAGAGGTTGGGAGAGGTCAAGAGAGGGGAAAGAAAAGGCAGACCCTGGCCCAGGCCCTGGGGACAAGTACAGTGGCCTTTACCAAGATAGGGTCCCCGGCTGCAACTTTATGGGGGAAGAAAATGAGGTCAATTTAGGGAACATAATTATGGGATGCCCAGAAGTCTAAGGGACATCCAAAGGGAGATGTCCCGGAGGCATGTGTATTTCCAGATCTATGCTTCAGGAAAAAGGTCTGAGCCTGAGGAGCTGAATGGAGAACTCAGCTGTCAGCTGACAGCCAAAGCACTGAGGGCTGGATAAAATGCAGCCACTCAACAAATATTTATTAACACCCTCCTATCTGCCAGGCACTGTGAAAAGTGGTAAGGCTAAAAAGCAGGAAACGAGGAAGAGAAGGTCCCTGCCCTCAAAGAGGTGAGGTTCTGGTGAGAAGCATCAGAACATACACACAGAAATAAAAGACAAATATGAAACTGACTATACGTCAATGAAAAAAATAAAAAAGACAAATATGAGCTAGTAAAGGCTCCAAGCACAGATTTAAATTAGGATGTGGTGTGACAGCAACTGGCTATGTAGTTCCTTTGCCTCTGCCCAGGAAAGAGTGTAAGGCACGAAAAAGAAAGCTGAAGACCAGAGCTAGGGACCCACAGCTGTGGGCCAAGCACAGAGGCCCAGTGCCCGACACTGGGCGTATCACATGCATTGGGGCATCCTGACTCCTGCTCTACACTCTCATCTGGACAGAAGGTCACCACCTCCAAACTAGAACCCCCAAGAAGCATTCTCACATCTCATCATTCCATTCAGGAGCTGAGATACGTAGTGAGCCCGGCGCTAGATGCCAGGTTGAGGGCAGTGAGCTGGGCCATGGAGGTCCCTGCCCCTCAGAAAGCTCACATTCTAACAGCAGAAGACACACCCAAGCACACACATGCCAAGTCCAGGTATCTAAACAAAGTAACTGCAAGTTGTGCTAGGGCTGTGACAAATATAAACAAGGGGCTGAGTGGTCTACTTTAGGGAGAACAGTCAGAAAGGCCCTCTGAGGGAGTGGCATTTACAGTGAGTCCCGGAGTTTGCCCTGAGACAGATGGTGGTGTGGGCTCTCCGAGCAGACAGAACTGCGTGTGCACAGGCTCGGAGGAGGGGAAGAGCTGGATGTGTTTGAGAAACTGAGTGACAGCCAGTAAGGTCAGAGGACAGGGCTGCAGGAAAAGGGATACCACTGGAAATACAGAGCCACGGCCCTCAAGGCTGCAATGACATGTTTGGATCTTACTGTAAGAACAATGGCCAGCCACTGAAGGCTTTTTCAAGCTGGGTACAGCCTGATCTGATTTCCACCATAAAGAATTTCTGACCAAGAGAGGGCCTAATTATCAGGAGCTGGTTCTTTCTGAGCATCCGGTCGCCTTCCAATCACACGGTGTGGCCGGCCTTTATTCCGCCTGTGACTAGGGTCAGGCTTCCAGCCGTAGAGCAATCCTTCCTCCTTGGATCTCCTGCCTGGCCTAAGTGCTTCCCCCAAAGCCCCACTAATTCACTAAAGTGTTTCCAATAGACTTTGCGAGAGTACTGGGAGAACGGACGCTTTTGTAAAAGAACACAAATTAATAAAACGAAACCACTCCCCCACTTCTGATGGAAGTGTCTTTTCTCCTCCACAGCTCTCCACTAGCCCACGGCCTAAGCAATTGTCTTTGCTCTTTACCCTGCCTCCATTTGTTTTCCAAACGGCCGTGAACATGTATACTACTCTGAACACTAACAAAGAACCATAAATTCTTATTGATCCCAGAAGCTTGGGCATTCGAAACAATAAAAATATGTCCTCTGAGTGCTGCCCTCAAAAGAGCATTCTGGAGACACAAAAGAGCTTTGTTCAAACAACAAATGAGCTTTGGGGACACTCCGGGCCTAGTGGTGGGCTCAGGTCACCAGGTACTGATGCAGTAGGCAACTTCAGCCACAAAGTCAGACCTCCCCTCACCCTCTCCTGGGCTCATGTCTTCATTTCTCAGCCACATCTTGACTGCATCAAGCCGAGTTTCCTATATAGCTTTCAGCTGCTATTGTTTTCAGGAGCCAGAATTCTCAGCCTAAAGAGAAAGTCCTCTTTGTCCTCCATCCATGATTTAATTTACATTCTCCTGAACGCTCCATTCACTTTGTTTTCAGGCTAAGAAGTCTCACAATTGTACCAGAGCCTGAATTTGAATTTCCCTGTGTTTCCGCTGTTTGGAAATTTGCCTCGGTCAGTCACTGGGCAGTCCTAGAGTTCAGCTTAGTCTTAGAAATATTATAAGAAATCATGAATAATGATTTTCTCTATCTACGGTTATATATTTTCCCCTTGATTTCTACATTTTTTTGTCTTTCAAAATACACAGATGTGTGTGAGCGCATATACACAGAGATGCATGTGTATCACCTTTTCTCTGATAACCGGTGAACTTCCCACTGTCTTTTCCAACTGGATCCCATTCCTAGGAAGATGTCCGTCCTTTGTTCCTCTGATTTCAGAAGGATGCTCTTAGCTGCACTGTTTTCAGCCTTTGTCACCCGGATGCACCCTTTCAGACATTCCCATGATCCTTAACACCAATGTGTGATTCACAACACAATGATTCACAGCACAATGTGTGTCTCTCTGTTCTCCCCTATGAACTTCTTTTATATGCAAATGTATACAATTTACAAGACACGGGCAAAAGCTGACCATAAAGTAATACGAATGCAGAGAAATGCCAATTTCTAATACAAAGTCTGTAGTAAATCCGTTAAGAAACGCTGGGGAAGAAATCATTCTTTCTGCTCTTTGGACAACCTCGCAAAGAGAGATTACTGCTAGCAGAATATGGCTTACCTGAATATATTATAATCTACCATCTTCGTGTGCATACAATCCGCAGCTGCAAATACCTGCTTGAGCTCTCTGGATTTTGATTCTTCTTCTTTTACTTTTTGTAGGGCAAGTTCAATGTTGCTGAAAGGAAACTAGAAGGGGGAAAAGAAAGGAAAGATACTTAAGATAGGGAGCCCAATCTTTCTGATGGCCAGCAAAGCAACCTCACACTGTGAACCTGAACTTGGCTGGGTCTATCTTTCCATAGAGACCAACACAGAGAAGACATGACTAGGTTTGCATGTCTTCATCTAAGGCTTTAGGACAATGAGTGACATTAGCACAGAACCAGATCCAAGGGACAACGAGCCACACGAATCAGAAAAGAACTCCCTGTTTCCACCTCAGCCTCCTCCCTTTAACCCCTATATGTTGGGAAACCCTAATGGAGAGAATGGGGACTCAAAGTTGAATAATGAGACCCCCATTTTCTCTAGCTCTTTAGAATGAGCCCACTGGAACTGCTGGCCACCAGGCGATGCACCGAACAGAGCAAGGCTGGGTGTCAAAGGTCTTATACACACTGCAGGCCCCTTAATGCAACCCTCCAGGCAGCCTCTAGTTCCTCTGTCCTTCACTGTGATTTGGTTTTTGACTCTATAAGAAAACTTATTCAATCCAGTAAAGCATAAGGCTGTAAATAATTACAGCAAAGAGCTAACAAAGGAGAAGACTAAATAGGAAAATAAAAACATTGAGGGTAACTTAGCATAAAGCTCCCTGTCTTCCACCAGGGGGTTTGGTACCTATTGCAGCCCCCCATTCCCTCCCTTTTTTGCATTTCCTTTCATCTATTTCCATGATAGGATCTCGTAGGTCTTTTGAAAAGACTCCTCAGACTGATACTAACCTTTCTCTGCTTAGAGTGCCCTTGTTAAGGGTGGTTTTAAAATAATGCAGTTTTCACTTGGGATGCTGATACCAGATAACGTCCTACCCTGCTTTTATCTTCCTGAAAGGAGAAAAGCCCTTTGTGTCGTGTGTGTGTGTGTGTGTGTGTGTGTGTGTGTGTGTGTGTGTGTGTGTATACATATATACATTTTCTGTTAAAGTACAGGTTTGCCCTGTGTTTGAAAATGGAGCTCTAATTTATAATAGCTATTGTAAATCATACACTGACTGGGTTTGCTATGGGTCACACAGAGCTAAGCACTTAGCACATAATCGCACCAAGTCTTCATAGCAACTCTCTGAAATAGGCACTGTTGTTACTTCCATTTTAAGGAAGAGGAAAGTGAAGCTCAGGGAAGAAACGTGACTAAGGCTCCTCAGCTCATAAGAAGTCCGGTTTCCTAGCCAAGCCTACTGGTCTCCAGAAATCTAACTGCCCTATCATGGAGCCTCTCACCTGAATTCAGTGCTTTTGAAGAGCTCCCAGGTCATGGTTTTACGCTAACCCAAGTTCCTAACGCTGCTAAATGGAGAGATGGTGTGGTGGCCCCAGAGGGTGCCCAGGGCTGCCATCGAGAGAGACCAGAGAGGAGCGCTGTTAGCTGACAGCCCCCAGCTGCCGTACCTTCGGGATCACTGCAGCTGAATTTCAGAGATCCTCCAGGGGACATACTCGCCCCAGACTGTTCCCATCCAATTACTGAGCATGGAGGTGGCACTGGAACTGGGCCCCTCCTGCCTGACCTGAGACTTCTCTGCTACAGTCTGTCTTCCCATCCTGCCCTCCTTCCTTCCATCTCCTTTCTCAGGGGTCAGACCTCCATCTCAGTCTCCTCACCCGCTCCTGCTCCCTCTCCCTTTATCCTTCATTCACATTTCCCCCAATACATCTCTTGCGTGTCTAATTGTGTCTTGGTAGCTGCTTCTCAGAGGACCCAAACTGGAACGGGTAATGTGATATACAGAGAGACTTATCTTAGCAACTCACCCCTGAGCATTTTATATATAAATGAAATGGAATTAGCACTGTGTATGTGTATGTGTATATAGACAGACAGATAGATAGATTAGATTAGATTAGATAGACAGATAGATAATTGACACATAAATATTTACAAGCAGACTTTTAAAATTGTTTCTAGATAGATTTTTCAGTATTAGGCAATGGTTCTGTAATATACACGTCTGCACACCGAACTAGTCCACTTAGAATCAAGACTGTCCACGTGTTATTTTTACTGAACAGCACTGCTATAACAGTCTTCTTAGTAACAGTACCCATCTGCCATCTTATTTCAAATGAAAACACTCTTTGAGCTCACTGTTGCCAATTTGTCCTTGAAGTCTCATTTAGGCCTCAGGTGGCTCCTGTTATGCGAAGTTGCAACCCCAGCAACTATCAGGTTCCCTTGGGGTTTCTGTTTGTTCAGGTCTTGGCCTTCTCGGCAGGCCTGTGCCAATTAACTGGGATGGCACAGTGTGTGGCACCAGATTGTCTTCCTTTCCGATAGTTGCTGAATTTCTTTCTGAAAACATTGTCAGCGTCAGCAGAAAACCCAGGAAACTTGATTCAACCCTAGGCCTGCCTCCTGCCTGTGCCTGGCATCCGTGATGCTGGGCGGCGGAGAACCCAGCACGTAAACAGAGTAGACCGGGCCCTGGCCTCTGGGACGCAGGACCTGTGGCCAAGTCGTGCGGATCCATTATTCATACCCACATGTGTGAATGCACAATGTAAATGTAAAACTGGAGGCAAGAGGAAGAAGAAAAGGCCTAGAGCAAGAAAAACACAGACTGCAGAGAGGCAAGTCAAGAATTAATTATACAAAGTAAGTTCACCTTATCCGAATTCTTCTCCATGTACTTTAAGGTGTACTCATCGGCATTGAGCAAAAGAAACAGGTAGCCATTCACGTTCACTTTGGCTCCAATATACAACTCCTCAGCCTTGATGTATTCCGACAGTTCACTTTTAAAGACTTCTTGTCCAGGCTTCTTAACACGACTTCTTTTCAAGAACATCCCACCCGTAAACCCTATAGGAAAAGAGACAAATTAATGAGTCGACTCTGTTCTCCAAAGACTCAGACAACTTGCCTTCAGAGTGACTTCAGGCTCAAACACAGACCATACAACTTAGCTATGAACTCACACTGCCTACAGTACTTAAGGGAAGAGTGAGGCAGTGGGTAAAGAAATGTGACTTCCTAGGTGAGTGCGTAAAGAAAAAAAGCGGTGTGCCATTCCAGTCTCTCCTTTCCTCGCTCTACTCCCTTCCCAATCCCAACACTTAAATAAACACTTAGCAAGTACTGGCGATACATCCAGCAGCATCCTGGGAATTGGGACATCAGGAACAGCTTTAGGGCGTGTCCGAACTGTACCAGGTAGAAAATTTCTCACCTGGGCTGATTTCCACCTATTTGACACACGGATAAAATGTAAGATGCCCCATTTCTGGAAAGGACCTTACTTAATTGTTTGAAGATAACTGTGGGAGTTCCTCTCTTTTTTTCTACAGGTAAAATCTCTTTGCTTCTTTGAGCAATGCCTCATTTTTCTTACTCTCCAGAATTCTCACCATTTTATCTGCTCTTTTCTGGGCATTATTTGGTTTTTGACCTCCTGGAAAGCAGTGAGCAGAGTTGAACACGGGAGTCCAGTATCTTCCAACTGATACTGAACTGAAATCTTCAAACCTATGAATACAACCTGAGGTCAGATAAGCATTCGGGATCAGCTTCATCACACTCCTACCACGTTCAGAAACCAGCAGTGCTGGAAAGACAGAGACCTGGTAGCCAAATTGAACTGGAGTCCATCCTGGCTGTGTTGCTTGCTTGCTGGATGCTCTTTGGGAGTTATTTCATCTCTCTGAACCTCTCTGCATTCTCACTGGTAAATGGGGATAATATTTGTGGGGGGGCCATGAAGATGTGCTTCTTAGAGTGTCTGCTGTGGGGAACATAGTTGTTAGGTTCTGAATTCTATCGCCAGATTTGTGCTGAGGTCACGCTTTTCACAGGCGGCTGCCAACGCGTGACTGAGCAAGGCAGGGATACCAAGGCAGGCCCATGGTGACTTTGGCTCCAGGACTCCCAGTCAGCCTTGCCAAAGCTTTCTTAGAGGTTCACTGCAGTCTAAGACCTTCCCCTTTTGTCCTTTCCTCTGTCTTTCAGAGGAGTCCCACATGTACCGTTGTCTGCTGACTCTCTTGGCCTCTTCTGGCTCCTGCCATGTTTTCCCTCACCAGCATTTCCCCTAATAAATCTCTTGCATATTTAATCTCATCGTGGGGTTTGCCTCTTGGAGGACCTGGACTAACACAAAACTTAACCTCATAAAGGTCTGAGAAGGATAACAGTAGGTACTCCATCGGGACTGCTATTACTACTAGCAAGCCTGCAGCTGACTGCCATCACCCGTTCTGTTTTACGAATGCTGCAATGTGTTTAGCCGCATCGTCCCCATTCTAAATGCACAGAGTTGATTTTTCTTGGCCTTTAGGAGCGTGACTTTTTTATTCGTCCTTATCTGATTTCATATTTTAAGATTTGATCCATTATTCAAATCACTGTGGAGCCTTAGTTACACAAATTATTCATTATTCATTGGTGCCCTGACCGGCTCATACCAGCCTGTAAGGGCTGACTGTTAAATTTTCAGGGATTTTTGCAAGTCAGTTGTTAAACTGTTGGTTGCTTGAAATTGGCCACGGTTTCGGTATTTACATCACAGAAATTGACAAATGGTACAAGACAGGGCTTTTAAAATTTTTTAAGAGAGCCAGTTAAACAGCATACCTCTGATTATTCTTCCCAAACGTGTGTCTTCAGCACAGATAAAAGTTTTAAACATGCTGGGACAAAGAACAGAGCCCTACAGCTCCATCATTTGTAAGTCAAAATCAATGGCTCTCTTCAGCCATGGCTACCATATCAGTGCACTGCACAGGGGCACTCCCTGGGACTGGGAGCTGGAACCTTGGCAGCCTCAACAGACAGAAAAGCCAGAGGGAAATAGACTCTGAAGATTAAATTTGTTAATCTGGGATTCTTGTCTTAAGAACTAAACAAAAATTGTGTAAGTGGTACTCTCAAGAAAACAGATTTCTTCTTGTCTTGCTGGCTGTGAGTGGAACTGGCGGTAGCTGGACCATGATTTTGCAGCCCTTGGATTCCACAGAGGTGCCTTGGAGGCCACAGAGGAAGTGGGGATAGTGTCATAAGGAGGTATCCCAAGCCCCCCAGTTCTGAGCCAACCAAAACTGTTCCTCTTTTATCATTTTATATGTCTGGGCTCCCATTTAAGAGATCTTTGTAAAATGAACTTTAGTGGTTAAAATAAAAAATGAAAGCCACTATCTTAGATCATCTAGGCTATAAAAATCAGATCACAGTCCCTAACTTTCAACATGAAGAGACAGTTAACTGTTCTGAGGAAATTGCTACAAAAGGTGACGTCTCTTACCTGAATTCCTCTCTATGGGTTCAAACACTGAAATTGTGTCATCACTGAAAAAATAGGAAATAATAAACAGCCTGTCCATTTCAGCACGTTTTTTTGTAATTAGTTTTGCAAAAAACCGGAGCCTGTTGCTTATGTCGCCATAGCTAAATGGAAGAAAAATGAGGATTATAACATTATACAAGTAATCTTCCACACATTATGCATGTAACAACAACAACAAAAACCCTGCAAAAGGTATGCTCTGGTTTTTTTAAATTGAGGTATAATTGACACATAACATTAGATTAGCTTCCGGTGTACAACACAATGATTTGATATTTGTATATATTGTGAGATGATCACCACAATCAGTCTAGTTAACATCCATCACCACACCTAATTACAAAAATGTTTTTCTCATGATGGTAACTTTTAAGATCTACTCTCTTAGCAATTTTGAAATATGTACTACAGCATTATTGACTATCACCATCATGCTGTACATCACATCCCCATGACTTAAAATATTTTATAACTAGAAGTTTGCACCTTTGACCCCCTTCATCCATTTTACCCACTTCCCATCCCCCAGGTGTGCTATGGTTTTAAGACAGTAGCATAAACTCTCGGAGGCTGAAAAAGTTCAACCATCTTCTTATTAGGTCTCTAAATCTATAATGCAGAGGTATTTTCTCAGTTGATTAAAATATTACTTATCGTTTTGATATCCGGGGTAACACACTGGGAAAATGTACCCACAACAAATGTCATAAACGCACTGCTCAAATCATCTGCATGAAATGGTTGCTCCCTACTCATAAAGCTGGTCAACAATCACACCAATCGTGTCAGCAAGAAAAAATTTTAAAAATTAAAAAATTAAAAAAAGTTTTAAAAAATTACCTTTCCCCTTTCAAATGCTATATTAAATATGATAGACCTCCCCTTTCACAACACTTGTCACTCATACTGTTAAGTCGCCGTTACAAGTCTGTTTTCTGAAGGCAAGGACCACATGTTATTAATCGCTGTCTAACATAACACTTTTTACATTCTAAGTACTCAATAAATGTTTGTACAAAGTTGTTAAAAAATCTGTATAGATTGGATTTTGCACTTAGAATTCTATGCATGAATAGAATGGTCTAGTAGACTGAAGAGGAGATCAAATTCTAGAATCAAAAGTTCCCCAAATCAATTGCCTGGTCATTGAAGAAATTAATTTATGGTCTGTCAGCAGAAGCCAGTCTGTGGATACCAGCTAGTGAAAGGTGGACTGCATGGCAAATACGAAATCCTTTGGGAGGTCTTTGATAATCAAAATTGTTGTCGCAAGGAGGCACAGAGTAAAATAAACCATGTACTTTGGCCCTTCCCTGTCACAACTCTAGGTAGGGAGGTCCTTGCTTTTAGATTCTCCTATGTTCAAATTCATTCTCTCCTTTGTGGTCGCAGTGATTTAAAAAGGAACAAAAAAGCTTATTTCTGATCTGCAGAGGCAAACGGTGCTTTTCTCCACCCCTTTCTCTGACTGTCCAAGGAAGCCGGGCTGAAAGAGCATGGCACCGTGATTCCCAGCTGGAGGCCTCAAGTGAAATGGAAAGTAACAATTTGGAAGGCTAGCCCCAGGACAGCTCAAGTAAAACAGCCAGATCTCCAGAGCTATTTTCTTAGTCCCTAGTTTCCCAGGCTTCAGACAGACATCACACTGCATGGCGGAGGGGGTGGGGGGAGCCGCTATATCTTGTCAACCATATTCCCTGGTATATAATTGGATTTATAAGTAACAAACAGATTTGGTAACCCCTCTCTCATGAAAGACCCATAACTTTTACAGATGCTTCAAATATCACTGAAACAACTGAATGAGGTCTAATGTCAGGCCAAATGTATACTGCTGCAAATTTCGTTTCTTAAAACTTTTATAAATTTGTAAGTGTGTACATTAAGTATGGATTTCTCATGTTTAATACACCTTTTTGTCACCTAAGTCTAGTTTTCTAGAGAGCTTATCAATCAGGAATGTAATCTACTCAAACAAAATCTTTAGACCAGTAGTTCACAAACTTTATTGTGTATGAAAGTCACCTGGGGAGCTTGTTAAATATACGGAACCCAGAGTCCTACCCCCAGAGATATGGATTCAGTAGTTTAGCTTGCATCTCCAGAATCCTGCATTTTTAAAAAGCTCCCCAGGAGATTCTGGTGAACTTATCCCCAGAGCACACTTTGAAAAACACTTGCATGTATCTTCAGATTATTTCCTTGACTAATAAGCTAATTATTAAACTTCTCTAAACAACTCTTTTTATCACAATACTCCCAGCACTCAAAAAAACTTCAACGTTTTCCCTGCTTCCGATCATACCACCGATACTGCTCAATCTGGCTTTCTGAGCCATCAACAGTCAGGTTCAAATACATACACAGACAGCTATTTGTCATGACTACCTACAATACACACCCTAGTCAAGTCACACAGGCCACTTCATTTAGTGCCCCACACTGTGCTTGTTTCTACTTCCAGTCTTCACTTGGTGTCATCCCTTCTCCCAGGGTACACCCTCATCTTTTTCTATGCCTGCCCAGAGTCCTGTCCATCCATTTGGGCCCCCATCAGTAGAGCTCATCTTGACCATGGCTGCCCACTCAGCTGACCTCCTATTCACGCCTTCTGCACCAATTGTTATCCATGGCACCCAACTTAGCATGTATAGACTTTGTATTATTGATTGGCTTTTTTTAAAATGTGTTTCTTCCCACTGTCTCAAAACAAATGACAAATTCCCAGGTCCAGCAGCTATGTCTTAATTTTTTTCTACACACAGCCTGGAGTTATCTATAGTCACTGTCTTGAATTCTTCTCCCATTCACTCTTAAATCCATTTCCATTAGGTTTGCTCTCCCTAAACTACTCTTGTCAAGGTCAACAATGATCTCCACAAATGCCAATTCCAATGGTTCATTTTTATGTCTAACTTCACCAATCAGCAGCACTTGGTACAAACGATCACCCCTTCTTCCATGACACTCTCGCTTCACTTGGCTTCCAGGATCCTATATTCTCTTGGTTTTGCTCCTACCTCCTTGCTTGCTCCTTTTCACTCTCCTCTGCTGGTTCCTCCTTGTTTCCTCAAGCTCTTAATTTGGGGTGTCCCAGGGATAACAAGGAATAACCTGGTCACCCACTTCTCTGTGTATACTCACTCCTTTGGTGATTTCTTCTAGTCTCACGCTTTCAATACTAGCTACATGCTGATGATTTCCAAAGTTCTACCTCTAGCTCAGACCTCTCTCTCGAACCCCAGACTCATTTATCCAGTTGGCAACTCAGTATCATCACTAGATAACTAATAGACATCTCAAACTTAACTTGTTCCAAAACAACTTCTGTTCTTGCCCCAAATCTACTCTAACTACAGTCTTTTCATCTCAGTAGATGGCAACTCCATCTTCCTAGCTGGAGAAACCTTGGGAGTCG
Source organism: Vicugna pacos (assembly GCF_048564905.1). Lineage (NCBI taxonomy): Eukaryota > Metazoa > Chordata > Mammalia > Artiodactyla > Camelidae > Vicugna > Vicugna pacos. The sequence continues at coordinate 36,570,877 of NC_133023.1, forward strand.
TTACCTCTTCCTTCACACATCATATCCAATCTGCCAGGAAATCCTATTGAATCAACCTTCAAAATATTTCCAGAATCTGCCATTTCTCATCACTTCCATGGCACTCGCCCAGATCGAGCCATCATAACTTCTCTTGGACTACTGCAGTAGCCTCCTGACTCATCTTTACTTCCACCATTGCCCTTTTACAGTCTACTCTCAACAATGCATCTGGAGTGATTCTTTTACTGTGTAAATCAGATCAAGTCACTCCTCTGCTCAAATCTCCCAATGGCTCCTCTCATCCCTTACAGTCAAAAGAATCCTTACAATGATCTGCAAGGCCCTATGAGATCTGATCACCCAGGACCTCTCTTAATCTGTCTATTCTGCCCATTACTCATCTTTTGTATCCATGTTGACCTCCTGCCTGCTCCCTGTGCATCCCAAGCCTGCTCCTTGCTCAGGGCCTTTACACTGACTGTTCCTTCTGCCTAGAAAATGTTTCCTCTCCTCAGTAAGGTCCATCCAGGCCATACTGTTTAAAATAGAAAATGGGTGATCCTCAGTCCCACACTCCAAGCTCCCCTTTATTCTTTTCATAGCAACTTACTACCTTCTTTATTTTTCCATAGTACTTTAATACCTTTTATATACTACAGAATGTACTTCTGTATTATCTTTATTGTTTATTTCCTGCCTTCTCCAGCTAGAATGTAAGTTCTATGAGGGCAGGGCTTTGTGTCTGCTTTGTTCACTGATGTATGCCAAGCCCCAAGATCAGTGTTTGGCACATAGCAGGTACTCATTTGTTGACTAAGAAAATGAATGGCTCACCCAGGGCTACAGACTTACTGAAAACCTTAAAGACAGCCATAATCTTATGGTTAGAAGAGGTGTGAAGGTTTATTTTTATTGAGGGGAAAAACTTTTTTAAAGGGGAAATAACTGAAGGAGACAGCAGATGGACAATATCTGAAATAAGTCAGAGGTTAAGATTAAATGAATTTTTAGATGCTATTTGATTAGGAATAACACAAGTCTGGGATAACTGTCTATTCTGTCATTCATTAAGAACTAAAAGGGTGAATGTTCATTCTATTTACTCATTTATTCATCATTCCTTCTCTTATTGGACAAAATACTGATTGAACCCAAGTATACAGCCAGCACTGCTCTAACTGTGAGAGAAGCAATAAAGCCAGTCCCTGCCCTCAAGGAGCTCTTGCTCTAGATATAAACAAGTAACTGGTCCACACTGTGTTAAGTACAGGTTCTGTGGCAAGAAAGGTGAACTCCAGGAGCCAGGCTTCCCTGGGTTCAAATCCTAGTTCAACTAAAGATTAGCTGTGTGAGCTTGGGCACATTGTATAGCCTCTCTGAGCCTCAGTTTCCTCATGTGAAGAATGGGTACAATAATAGTATCTACTTTATGAGGTTGTTTTGAGGATTAAATGAGATCGAGTATTGTAAAGTAGTTAGCACACCATAAACACAAATTGCTTTTTATTAGTAATATTATTATTAGAGGTGTGATCAGCAGAGGATTGTGAGCACATGGAGGACAAAGTAACTAATTCAGCCAGGTGCAGCAAGAAAGATATTATTACTCGGGTTCTCCCAAGTCAGACTAGACAATCTGCCCAGCAGGCCACCAGTGAATTTTTCCCCAGACAATAAAGGTCCTCATTCCATCAAAAACCTCATATGCTTGAATTTGAAACTATCTCCTCCAACGACTCACAGTAGATCACTATTAACCTCATGTAACAGTGAGCACCCAGGAAAAACTTTCAACAGCAATATACATAATCAACACATGTTACGTAGTATTGCACGTCTCAATTCACGGTTTATTTATTTGCATTTAGAAACTATTCTTTGTATGCTTTGTGAGCATCATCTTCCTTAGGTTCTCACGCTTTTAAAACCTTGGGTTATTCAAACTCATGTATAAGTCTCCAGCTGAATGTGCCAGTTTCCATGGAAACAAGGTCACTGTGTGGGAGGAGCTTGAGGGAGTTGTATTCCTGGCACAGAACGAGCAGTGGACAGAAAGAAAAGAAATTAGAGGCATTCGTGCCTCTACCACCGTCCTCCAGCCACAACAGCATGACCAGAACGTAGAATGCTGTCTACAGTCAGTGCTCTGTGGGCAAGTTGACGTGGTGCAGACAGAAAGAGAGACTAAGACAATTACCCACAAGGAACCGTTTTCCCCCTGGGTTCCAGAAGCAACATCCTAGATCATGTTTCATCTTGTTTACTTATAAGAAAAATTCCCTCTCCTTTTACAATAGGGACATTCTTCCTGCCCGCCTCCTTCGGGTGGCTGCCCTTAAAAACAGCAGTTAGTGAAAAGTAGCCACCAAAAGTCCTGCCCTCGAATCTCGCTGTAAACACTGCTCTCTCTAAGGGAACATGGAGTATGAGTTTGGGTCCCTCTTCTGTGATCAAAAGCAGTGGTTCTCAAACCCTGGTGCCCACCATGGAACCGCCCCCTGGAAGGCTTGTTAAAACACAGGACCGGGCCCCACCCCGAGAGAGTCTGCCTCTGGAGGTCAGGGGCAAGGCACAAGAATTTGTATTTCCAACCAGTATGAGGACCACAGTTTGAGCAGCATCAACTCTGCAACTTAAAGACAAAACTCCCAAGTCCTTAAAAACAAAAGGTTATTTCTTAAAAGACAAGGGACAGCATGTCACGACAAAGGTAGCCTTTTAGACGTTCTGTACAATTCTGAACATATTTTCACCATTTTTACAATTTACAGCAAAACTATCCTCTGTACCTCAAAATATTCTACCACAGCATGTGATGCCATTCAGTTTGATCAGATTCAGGATGCTGCCCTGTTCTCCTCTCCTGCTCTTACTACATGTTCCCTTTTATCATCTTCCTCCACAGGTTCTCCTGACCCATTATTTCGCTCATGCAGGGCTTCAACGTTTAGCTCACATCCTATTCAAGCATCTGCAACATTTTCCCACCACTCTCCCCCATCAGCTTCTTTCTCCACGGCCTGCTTTCCCTGCAGAAGCAAAAAACAGCCCTGAGCAGTGCCCACATCTATCTATACACATGACTCAGGGGTACATCTTTCCTCATATATCTTAGGAACACTTTGGAAAGTCCATCTTTTGAAATTATAGTCCACCATGTGAGCAATCTATGGCTACTGAATTCAACCAAACCTCTCAAAGTAAAACCACAGTAATTACCAAATAACATTCTAAAAAACACTTACAAATCACAAAAGCTACTATCCCAGGGGTAGGTAAACTGTATACAGCCTCTGGGCCCAAATACATTCCGCCACCTGCTTTTGTATGGCCTGTGAGCTAAGGATAGTCTGCACATTTTTAAAAGATTGAAAACAATCAAAAGAAGAGTATTTTGTGATATGTAAAAATTATATGAAATTCAAATGTCGATGTCTATAAACAAGTTTTACTGGAATGTAGTTACACATTTGTTTACCCACTGTGGCTGCTTTCATGCTACAACGGCAGAGCTAAGTGGTTGTGACAGAGGCCGTGTGGCCTGCAAAGCCAAAAATATTTACTATCTGACTCTTTCGGAAAAAGTTTGTTGACCTCTAATCTACACCATTTCCTAGGGACCATCTTGAGGAGAGATGTATATGGAAAGGCATATATATATGCATATACATGGAAAGGCAATATAAAATTGGGGATAAGATGGCTTGAAGGGTTTCCAGGCGACACATTAAGATAACCACTCAATGTGAGCATGTGGAGAATCGAGAACACTTCTGCTCTATTGGTGGGAATGTAAAGTGGTGTAACCACTATAGAAAACAGTATAGCGTCTCTTCAAAAAATTAAAAATAGAACTACCATATGATCCAGCAATTCTACTTATGGATATATATGCAAAAGAAATGAAAGCACTGTTCCAAAAAGATATCAGTACCCCCATGTTCACTGCAGCATTATTTGCAATAGCTAAGACAGGGAAACAATCAAAATATCCATTGACAGATAAATGGATAAAGAAACATATATATATATATATGTTTATATATCTCATACATACACACACATGCACATAACGGAGTATTATTCAACCATAAAAAGGGAAATCCTGCCATTTGAGACAACATGGATGGACCTTGAGGGCATTATGCTAAGTAAAATAAGTCAGACAAAGACAAGTATTGCATGATCTCACTTATATGTAGAATCTTAAAAAAAAAAAACCCAAACTCATAAAAATAGAGATCAGATTCATGGTTGCCAGGGGCTGGGGTGAGGAGGTTGGGGGAATTGGGTAAAGGGGATCAAGAGGTACAAACTTCCAGCTATAAGATAAATAAGTTCTGGGAACGTAACACACAACATGATGACTACAGTCAATAATACTGTATTATATATCTGAAAGTTTCTAAGAGAGTAAATCTTAGAAGTTCTCATCACAAGAAAAAAAAATTCTAACTATGTGAGGTGATGGATCTTAACTAATCTTACTGTGGTGATCATTTTTCAATATATATATATCAAAGCATCATGCTGTACATTTTAAACTTATAACTTGACAAATATTGTATGTCAATTTTTTCTCAATGAAGCTGGAAGAAAATAAATAAAATAAGCATTGAAGAACCTGTTAACACTTATATATTAATCAACTTCATTAAAAAGCTATATAACATGTCCCTGGACTTGAAGTGAGATAAATTAAGTATCATCTGTTTTGTCATGAGGACAATATTATAAACCCCGAACACATCTGGGAAAGATCAGACTCAAATAATGGTTCCCTCAAGCACCTGTCTTTTTCCATGAACTTCTTCAAGTCCCTCTGATGAGGTGTGGGCATGAGGCCTATGCAGGAGCGGAGAGAATCCTCTTCAGAACCAAAGCCGGTATAAGGTGGAAATTTCCTTTCTATTTTTGGAGGAGATGGGGCCTTGCATGAAATCGAGGTAAAGTTCTCTACAACAAAACAAAGGCAAATGAAACATCAATATTTTTTTTTTGCCCTGATTATGGCTATTTTGAAAGGTTTGTTATGTTTTCAAGACGAACATGGAGATCTTTGTGGACTATTTTAAACTCTTTCAAACAAAACACAGCGAAATCCTGTGAGGGCAGGTTTCAATCATGTTTACAGAAACCACAGAACTCACTCAATAATCGCCAATGGTTCAAAAGAAAGAAAAAAAAAAGAAACTGTCTGTGTCGAATAAGTAAACATTTATCTTTTGTCATCACATCCCCGTTTTAGAACAGTTTTTGTTTTTCCCTGATTTTTCCAATGATATGAAAATTCGAACTTGGAACTTTACACCACCCATTCCATATTTTAACCTGTAATGTAGCCCTGTGCTATCTTTAGTCAACACTCACTAATCAAATTCCTTTCCAAACAGGACTGACTTCTGACTTTTTTTTGCCTTTACCTTCCCCATCTGAGGGCACCTCCTCCTGCGCCCACTTTTTAAGCCCTCTCCCCTCCTCCAACTCAACTCCAGGCCTTGGCACTTTACTATTCAGTTAAAAAAAACAAAACAAAACTTCTCACCAGCCGCTGCTCCAGGCTGCTCTTGTTACTGGCCAAAGAAAGACTGCAACTGAACTGAAATGTGACGGAGCCACAAAACAAATAAGTAAATATAAATAAATAAATAAAACCCGAACCAAAAAAACAGAACTTTTAAAACAGCCACTGCCTACTCTCTCAATGGGAGTGGTAAGTGGTTAGTACTGTGGACTTCCTTTATTCATTTATCATCTGTGAGAAAGGAGACATGGAGAAAGAGCTGGAGACACAGCCTGGGAGCTGTGAGGTACTCCTCTCTGAGAAGCAAGTGCGTGCTCCAGAGCAGATAACACATTGCCTCAGCAGATCCCAGTCACCTGTGTGTATCCCAGCACAAATAGCAAAGATGATGCCAGGATCTTTTGTAAAACAAAACGAAACAAAGCAACAAAACAACCCACAGAATCTAATTTCTACTTTTTCCCATATGTTGAGTATCCCATAGGTGTTCCCATTTGTGACTGAATGGAGTTTTACATAAGCAAAGATTTCCTTTTCCATTGCCAAAGTTCTAACAGAAGCAAAAGTACAGGTTGACTGCATGTCTCTCTAACTGAAAATGTGCATCAATTTGTCCTCCAAGGCAACTGCAGTCTTAAAACTGAGGGATTTTTTGTCTTCATACAGATTAATCAAAAGGCTAAGGGTTTGAGGCTCTTTCTACCTCTGATTTGAAAATGTTTTCAACCTTCCCATTCCTTAGACTTCCTAACAGCCTTTGTGTGAAATCCCCGCAAGCATAATCACCAAAAGAGTATTGTTCCAGCCTAACAGAAACTGCTTACAGAAGACATACTGGCAAAGAGGATGCCATCAACTATTTCTCACTGGCTCGGGGGAAGGGGACAGCCAGACTGTTGGTATGGAAGTGACTAGGGAGCCTCTCTTACTGCTATTTTTGGGGCAATTAAAGAGAAGCTTTGGTAATAAAGAGGAAAGTTCACATCTTGGAATTAGGCAGAACTGCAGCAGACCCTATCATTGTGAACTGTTACATGAAACACACCACTAACTGGTACCTTCATTTCAGAGAAAGGACCATAGGGACGGCAGGGAGAGCGCAACGTGATTATTAGAAAATCGGGGCATGATCAGTTTCTCCTAACAGGGGACATATCCATACAACTTTATATACTAATCTAAGTAGTCTAACCAAAAGAGGACACATATTGAATCTCAAAGTAATTAAGACTGCATTCTATACCTCCCCCCACCCCAAATTACAGGTTTTATAACACAGTGTTGTTTTCTCAACTACATAATTTTTGCAACAGATTTAAGTAACAAAAGAATCAATTTAGAGCTTTCCTCTGCACCCACAGTGCCATCTAGTGTGTAAATGCCGAGAACTGTTCCACTCTACCATGCCTGATTTTTGTAACACCACAATCTTTTTTGGATATCCTGACTCAAGATCTCATTTCTCTGGGTAATTGCATATATTCACAGTGGTCTGGATTCGCACCTGAGTAAGTTTCCTGTCTCTGGTTTTCCATCAGCCCAGCATCCTGCAGGTTTCAGGTATTAACAAAAACATCTGATGAAAAAGTATACATTTTTTTTCACAAAGCATCTTCTCAAATATCTTCTTACACTGACACTCTGCTGGATCCTGAGACACAACTGTCTTTCAAACAGTTTGATTCCTCTAATTCCAGGAGATTTGTAAAAACATATATATTGAATGTCCATCCACAATTGACTAGATTCCAACAAATTTACAGAGAGGTGATAGATCTTTAAAAGGTTAAGTCTTAATACTCCTTCCCAGTGATTTACTATTCACCATCTCAGTTGGAAACGATGCTGGGAAAAGCCTTTAATTATCTCAATGTTCATCTCTGATGTTCTAGCAACGCAGATATGAACCCAGGTTTCAGGAGGCCTGAAGCTTATATAATTTGGGAGAAGCTCTTCAAGACCAAGAATGCCAAATAATTAAGACAAAATGAGGCCCAGGGCCTTGGAATTGGGGCCCCTGCAAAGAAAGAACCCTAGAGCTTAAGCTTAATTAACTTTAAGGTAAATCCACCTCTGCTTGTACCCAATACCCAGGTCAAATGAGTTTGGTGGGATGTTCATTTTGGGGTCAAATAATTAGTGAATCACATCATTTTCTAGCTATAGCTAGAAACCCCTTAGAAATCATCCATCCCCTTAGAAATCCCATTAGAAATCTAATCCTCAACCCTCTTTACTTCATAGGAGAGGTTAAAAAAAAAAAAAAAAGAAAAGGCCAAATTGTTAGGTCCATCAAGGCCATGTGGTGAGACCAGAAGCAAATTCTACCCCTGTCCCTGCACCGTTGGATGGCTGATTTGCTCAAATGATCATTAAACTCTCATCTTGGATGCCCTGCTGCTTCTAGTTCAGAGAGGGCCAGAAATGACTCTACAAAATTAGAGGTGCTTTAAGTTTCTTGCTCATCCTTAATGTCAGTACAGCCTAATAAGTATTCAAAGACAATGGGAATGAATGGTCTTGTTACTAGTTTGGGTGTCTCAGCCACTAAGAATCGATGCTAAGTCCTCTTACAGACAAAGAATAACCTAAGACAGGAATTCTAGGTAAGAATGGTTTACATTCAAATCCCTGTCCCTTCAGTGAAAGAAACACCTGCTAGAGCCCCTGGAGCCTTTTCCAACCTTCATGCTACAGGAAAGTCCAACAGGCCTCCATCTGCCAGTCCGCACTCATGCACGTGAAATAATGAGGGAGTGACACGCTCGAGCCCAGCAGGCCAGCTGGGGCTAGCGGGATAGCCAGGCTGCCTACGGGGGGAGTCACACTGGATTGTTTTGTGGAAGAACTGACCTCCTCTTTAGAATCCTGAGATGCACAAAAGAATCTCATCTTTTTAGGAGTCAGACTGGGTTTTACACGGGGCTACATAGATCTCTTGGAATTCTATCAAGCTCTCTGCTTCTCCATAAATAGAAAGCTTACTCATGCACCTTTCTTGGGACCAGAGCCAACTCCTTCTCTTAGCCCGTCTGCCACTTTTTTCTCCCCCAAAACATGTTGGGGCATTAGGTAAGGGAAGGTACTAAAGCACCAAGGCTGCACACTGCATTCGAAATCGCCCCCTGGCTTCCTCTCGGGGAGGGCTTTTGCCGTGTGGTTGGCAGCTGTCGGCTCCTTCCTGTGGTGCTGCAGAGTGGAGACGCCAGGTATTCTGCCGACCACAGTCACTGACAAGGAACGAAACGTGACTACAATGATTGCCAGGACTTTGTCCTGGTTTGGGCTTCAAGGATACCGAAATATAATGTATAAAATGTAGTCAGTCTTACGAATTTTTAGAACCAGATGAATTACAAACAAAATTAAAATGTCAGAACTACCTAAGTAACACGAAGTGTAATAATTTAACATTACCAAAAAGTCAGAAAAAGTAAATGTGAAGATTCACTCCCATCCTCCCTGAATCATGGATATAATTTCCAGTCGTTAGCTACATTAAGTAAACTGTTGTTACTCAAGAAATGTTGTGTAATTATAGTGTCTGTTAAATGGGATATTTTAATATATGTTATGAGAAATATAAAAAGTCAGCATGACCATAAAATGCATCATAATTTTGCATTTGCATAATTTTCTGTTTAAATGCATAATGCTCATGTTATATCAGCTTTACAGGCACACATGACTTTTTTTTCTATATAATACAGTAAGTCTATAGGGTGAACAAAAGAAGTGAGCAGGAAGAAATTAAGCACTAGAGCTCAACTGAAGGGACCACAAGGCACCTGAAGCTGACACATTTGCCGAGGACCACTAGATCTAGAGCGCACCAGTGAATTTACTCTGCCTCTGAAAGCCCCCTACAAACCCAGGGAGTGACTAGCAATGTACCATGTCTCTCCCGCACTATGTTTATTTTCCCACGTGCAAACTTTATATTCTCAAAATCAAGCTGACAGACAAATATCAACCAAATGTTGGACTTAATATTTAAAGGATCATATGATATTTTGGAACCTTTATCACATCCTTTGTATTAGGGTCACCTTTCAGTAGGACACAGGTAAATGTTTCAGTGACTTACTATACATATACAACTATATATTATATAATATATACATATATTCTCTGCTCATTATATATATATATAATTTTTTTCAAATTTTCAAGTCTACACTGAAGACTTGTTGATTCTAAACAGGCATTTACATTTATTAAAGACCAAATTATCCTTCCAAACCATCTAACGGTCACTGGCAGCTTCTCTACAGCAGCCACCACCTGCACAGTCCTGGCTGCCTTTGCCCTCAGCCCCAAAAACAAATATGCCCAACGGTGTCCACTAAAGAGGACTAATTTTAGGAAATAATACAAGAAGAGGCTACCAATTTGGCCCCGTGGGCCCACACATTTGGACTAAGCTGGCATGCAGAGGTGGTGGAACTAATTCTCTTAATGAACCGAAGAGTGACACAAAGTCTTTTTTATTTCAACCCCTTTGTGTGCTCTGTGTGCCTTCTCCCACAATATAGATTCCCAGGAGGCCAGGAATACTATGCAGTAGGGACACCGAGACACGTAAGGTGAGCCTCGTCTCATCCCAGAGACAAAGCACCTTGTCTTCTAGGAGGCTGTGATCACTTAGGGAAGTGTGTTCATATGAATATTCCAAGGTTCAGAGAGGACTATGGGAGTCAGTCTCCCACACCCGAGCTCTAAATCCCAATCTGGGAGGTCAGCGACTTGCACCATCCCCTCTTAGCCAAGTACTGGCAGGCACCTGGAGTCTGGGGCAGAGAGCCGAGGAGGAGGGCAGAGCTGGCTGGCAGGTTTCACAAACGGAGGGGTTTGTTTTTCAGGTTTCACATCAGATCCTCCAGCTGCTTCAACGACTCATAACACCGTGTAACATAACTGTAGGTCTCTGCTCCCCTTCCAGCCTAGAAAGTCCTCACACAGCTCCATAACTCCTAAGTCTACTGCAATGACCTGTGTCCAGTAGCTGCTGAATAGATCACCGGTTTTCATTCTGAACTGGACTAACCTGATCTGAATGGAATTGACAGCTAAGCAGAGAGAAGCTGGAAACCTGGCTGAGCCTCACCAGGAAAGGTTGAGCAAACTGGCACCAGAGAATCCCCCAAGAGAACTCAAATAAGTATATCCACCGTGGTAAGCAAGAATTCAGTGAAAAGAAAAGCATTTAGATTTCCATTTCAATGGCTTGACCAAAGCATGTACCCATACTCTAGTGAGGCAGAGAGCTACCAAGGAAAATGGAAGCCTTTGGCATCAGGCGGACAAGTTCAAGTCTTGACTCACCCTTTACTTGCTGAGTGACCTTTGACAAGTAAGCCCCTTTGAAGCCATGGTTTCCTCACCTCTAAAGTGGGGATAATGAGCCTACCCTTCTAGAGTTGTTTGTCAGGAATAAATAAGACAATAAATGCCCGGTAGTTAGCAAATAACTCAATAAATGGTAACTCTTATGAGCTTAGCATCTGAAACTCAAAAAAGCACAATCAATCCTAACTAGGGAACAAAGATCTAAGTTTTAAATGTTACTTTCTAATTGACAGATGTATCACTTACCAATTCCATATTTAGTCTTATAATAAGTCTTCGTGAATTTGTCACAGTCACAGAGGAGCACTTTCCTTCCCCACACGTTGATGGTGGTTCCTATGGACAGGTCACTATCTTTGTAAAACTCTTGCTCTAATTTTTCTGGCTAAGAAAACAAAAGAACATGACATTGGCACCAGAGACCCTCCAGAGACCTTGGCACTCCCTCCCAAAGGAAAAAAGATAATTAACAAAAAATTATATCATTTATAAGCAAATTTCTTAAATCAAAAGACAACCACTCAATATTAACATTTTAAAACATTCTTTAAGCTACATAGTGCTACCAAATGGCAATTCAATGTGTATATTTATATGTGCACTTGAGCATGTTTATTACTGATAAACAGCAGTATCACACACACATTTACACATTCATTGATTTCATTCACAATCAATCTCCCAGGAGAAGGATATGTAACTCACCCTCCTTTCTAGGTTCCAGGGAAGTCACATTGGCAACAGTAATAAAATGTGAGGGTCCTTACCTTGTATTTATCCAGCAGGTATCTGTACACTCGGTTCACTGAATAGCCACCATACATATTGAGAACTGTTTGATCTGCTAACTGGCCTGGTTGATAGACTCCAGGGGGGCCATACTGGAAGATAAAAACCAAGTCAAGATGTGGGGGATGACCGTTAAACACAAGCATTGTCCTAGACACAGCAATGAGGCAACAGAGAGAAAAAAAGGGGATCCAAATTGGAAAAGAAGAGGTAAAATTGTCAATATATGCAGATGACATGATACTATACATAGAAAACTCTAAAAGGTCCACCCAAAAACTACTAGAACTAATCAAAGAATTCAGTAAGGTAGCAGGTTACAAGAATAATGTACAAAAATCAGTTACATTTCTTTACACTAACGATGAGTCAACAGGAAAAGAAAGTAAAGAAACAATCCCCTTTAAAATAGCACCCAAAGTAATAAAATACCTAGGAATAAATCTAACCAGGGAGGTGAAAGACTCATATACAGGAAACTATAAACCACTGATTAAGGAAATTAAAGAAGACTTTAAAAAATGGAAAGATATCCCATGTTCCTGGATTGGAAGAATCAATATTGTTAAAATGGTCACGCTGCCCAAGGCAATCTACAGATTTAATGCAATCCCTATGAAATTACCCAGGACGTATTTCACAGAACTAGAACAAATCATAATAAAATTTATATGGAACCATCAAAGACCTAGAATTGCCAAAGCATTACTGAAGAAAACGAAAGAGGCTGGAGGAATAACTCTCCCAGACTTCAGACAATACTATAGAGCTACAGTCATCAAGACAGCATGGTATTGGTACCAAAACAGACATACAGACCAATGGAACAGAACAGAGAGCCCAGAAATGAACCCACAAACTTTTGGTCAACTAATCTTCGACAAAGGAGGCAAGAATATACACTGGAATAAAGATAATCTCTTCAGGAAATGGTGTTGGGAAAACTGGACAGCAGCATGTAAATCAAATGAAGCTAGAATACTCCCTTACACCATACACAAAAATAAACTCAAAATGGATCAAAGACTTAAACATAAAACAAAATACAATAAACCTCCTAGAAGAAAACATAGGCAAAACATTATCTCACATACATCTCAAAAATGTTCTCCTAGGGCAGTCTACCCAAGCAATAGATGTAAAAGCAAAAATAAACAAATGGGACCTAATGAAACTTACAAACTTCTGCACAGCAAAGGAAACCATAAGCAAAACAAAATGACAACCTACGGAGTGGGAGAAAATTTTTGCCAAGGATGAAACTGACAAAGGCTTGATCTCCAGAATATATAAGCAGCTCATATGACTTAATAAGAAAAAAAAACAAACAACCCAATAACAAAATGGGCAGAAGACCTAAACAAGCAATTCTCCAAGGAAGACATACAAGTGAAAAAATGCTCAATATCACTAATCATCAGAGAATGCAAATCAAAACTACAATGAGGTATCACCTCACACCAGTCGGAATGGCCATCATTCAAAAGTCCACAAATGACAAATGCTAGAGAGGCTGCGAAGAAAAAGGAACCCTCCTACACTGCAGTTTGGTGCAGCCACTGTGGAAAACAGTATGGAGATTCCTCAAAAGACTAGGAATAGACTTACCATATGACCCAGGAATCCCATTCCTGGGCATATATCCAGAAGGAACCCTACTTCAAAAAGACACCTGCACCCCAATGTTCATAGCAGCACTATTTATGAGAGCCAAGACATGGAAACAGCCTAAATGTCCATCAATAGATGACTGGATAAAGAAGAGGTGGTATATTTATACAATGGAATAGTATTCAGCCATAAAAATGGCAACATAATGACATTTGTAGCAACATGGATGTCCCTGGAGAATGTCATTCTAAGTGAAGCCAGAAAAAGAAAGAAAAATACCATATGAGATTGCTCTATGTGGAATCTAAAAAAAAAAAAAAAAGAACATAAATACAAAACAGAAACAGACTCACAGAGATAGAACAGAAACTTGTGGTTGCCAGTGGGGAGGGGGGTGGGAAGGGACAGACTGGGAGTTCAAAATTTGTAGATACTGACAGGTATATGTAGAATAGATAAACAAGATTATACTGTATAGCACAGGGAAATATATACAAGATCTTTTGGTAGCTCACAGTGAAAAAGAATGTGACAACGAATACATGTGTATTCATGTATAACTGAAAAATTGTGCTCTACACTGGAAACTGACACAACATTGTAAACTGACTATAACTCAATAAAAAAAAGTGAAAAACAAAACAAAAAAAACAAAAAAACCACAAACATGGTCCTGCTGAGGAGCACACGTGGTAAGAGGCACCATATAGTTCTTCTCTGCCATCTCAAGGACAGGCTGCATACTCCAGCCACCTTTCCCCATGCTTCCTCACCCCTTGTGGGCTGGTCTACATTCCACCCATCTTTCAAGGCCCTGATAAAGCCCCATCTTTTCCCCTGACCTCTCCCATCCTACTGGCCTATCCCCAGTCCAAACTTCCATAGCACCTACTGCTGGGTTCAACCACTTACGGTGGTTCTCCAATTGCCTCATCAGCAAGTCACCTTTTCTCTTCACTAAGCTACAAAACTACAAAACACCCTGAGGAAGACACCCTACCCTGCCTTTTTCCCTTTACTCACTTAGCACCCTGCCTGCTCCTGAGCAAGGAAGCACTTGCTGGCAGAGAGAGGCGGTGTGGTGAGGTAGCCGGGACCATGGGGTGCAGTCGGCCTCTAACACAAACTGTGGCCTGGAGCAGGCCAGGCCACTCCTCAGTTCCACATGCACTGAGGTGGTCCAGGCAGGAAATATCTTAACTAACTTATATAAACCGATAGTGACTGGTTTATTCCATACAGATGAGAAATCAAAATCGTCCCTGATATGTGTGATGTAAAATCTAAGTCTAAATGTGTGAACTTATGATGTATGGAGTACAAGTAAGCCGTGTCACATAGAAAAATAGTACATTTGGGCGCAAACTCTCCCTTCGCCACTTCCTAGCTGCAGGACTTGGGGCTAGGAATTTATCTTCTCAGTTATTTCATCTAACCTCAACAACAGTACTCTTTGGCTTTCTCAAAGGATGCTGTGTCAAGGGAACACCCACTGCTACTGTATCTCTCCCCCATGAGAATGGGAGCTCCATGAAGCAGGACTCACTCTATTCTCCTTCTTACTGTAACCCCAGAGCAGGCACACAGTTCACACTCAACAGACATTTGTTGAATGCATGAATAAATGAAGCAACTGATGTCAGGGAATGCCGCAAATGTCAGGTGTGCCATTATTATTTTCTACTCAGTTTTCAAAGCCATTCTAAAAACAGGCTCCCCTGGCACCTCCTGGCCACTCGCTGTGAATACCCCAGGGTTCACTCTGGGACAAATCCTGCCCCACCCCCTGCAAGCAAGCGACATAGCAGGACTTCTGGCAGTAGCCTCAGAGAATCTGGGAGAGTCTCCTGCGATAACCAAATAACCAGGGGTGGTTTGCCTCAGAAATGAGCATTACAGTAATCTTACCAGTAGCACTAAGAATTAAGTTGAAAAATACTTGATCCAAATAAGAAACAAAATACTGCATAGAGCCGGAAATAGGCCTTGATGTTTTCACACGTCCTCAGAGGTGTCTACAGGTCTTTTGATAGTGCTTTTTACTATATTATTTCACTCAATCTTTATAGTCACCTCAGGAGGGAAGCCTAGTTAATTGCATTTTGGAGATAGGGAAATATGCTCAGAGAGGTTAATGGCTTGCCCAAGGTCACACAGCTATTCAGTGGCAGACCCACAATTCTAACCCAGGCCTTCTGTCTCTGTGCTGTTTCTGCCATACACAAGTTACATTAGCTCTCTAATAGCCATAAATATGTGTAGAATCAGTCTGACACCTCTTTTTAAATAGTAAAATGCAAAAGCTATCACTGTTGCTAGCCAGTGGCTAGTTGGTGACTAGTGGCTACCCTCAGAAGACTCCCTCCTGCGTGTATACTTGTGTGTGCACATGCCCGTGCATGTCTTTGTGCATGCATTATGTGTGTATTCACAACCCAGACCAATAGGCTGGGGTCTCCTCAGTAGGCTACAGAGGCCAGTGCCCTGCCCAAGGCCACGAGCAGTTCTTAACCAGAGAGTCATTTACCTTCATAAGGCTCACTGTGAACTAAATGATGAAAAGGTAGTTCTCTTGCATTTGGCTTTTTTCCTTTACTTGCCTTAAGCTCTGAATACTCCAATTCCAATTTGTCATATCCTCTGTATTACTTTCATAGATGTATATTAATAGAGGGCACAAAATGGAAGCTTTCTAAACACTTGCACTACTACATGGTAACCTGTCATCACGCAGTCATAACACATGACATTCCAGACAGTGAGTGACCTGAGTCTTTAGCCCACTCGGAAAGCAAACTCGGAAAGCGGTCCTCTGCCCATCGCTCACCTTAGGTAGCTTTCTCCTCTGGAGGAACACTGTCACAGGATCTCTTCCTGAGTTATGTGGCAACGTTTCTCTGATTTCGATAGTATCATCAGACAGAAAGTAAAGCAGGGTGAGTTCTCTACGGTCCCCGAACATTGAGCCTGAGTCATCCCACAGGCAGAAGAAACGCAGAACCTTCCTATCATAGT
This sequence comes from Vicugna pacos, assembly GCF_048564905.1. Lineage (NCBI taxonomy): Eukaryota > Metazoa > Chordata > Mammalia > Artiodactyla > Camelidae > Vicugna > Vicugna pacos. Next base: position 36,587,147 of record NC_133023.1, read on the forward strand.
TGAGGAACTGTTTCCGAGTGTCGAAGGACTCGTAGGGACGTAAGGGCTCCACGCAATCCAGCGTCTGCAGATGGAGAAAAGGTCAGTGATAGTTGAGATTTTCCATAGTCATTTCTGGGATGCAAGCAGTAAAGGAACATAAAGATATCTTAGGTATCTCTTCCATAGACTACTCTGTGGTCTTTTTAAAATTTCAACTAACAACATACATGATACGCATATGTAATCAGTTTCAACCTTAGAAATACAGACAATCAAGTATCAGGAAGCTTTGCATTAAACATTATTTTAATATGCTAAAAAATACCTCTATAATTTTTTGGAAACTGACTTTTCTCAAAGACTTAAAATTCTTGTTGAAGAACAGATGAAACTAATATATGGTGACAGAAATGAGAATAGTTACTGCCTCTGGGTAGAGGATTGATCGGAAAGGGGGACAAGAGGGCTCTCTGGGGTGATGGAAATATTCTCTATCTTGATTTTCATGTTGTTTACTAAATTGCATGCATTTTTCAAATCTGGTCTATGTGTAGGCTTTTAAGATGTATACATCTGACTCTACGTTAATTATATTTCAACCAAAAAATTCTTTTCACTGATAATTCCTATCTACCTATCCTTCTTAACTCACCCAAAGATTTTTTAAAGGGAAAAGGGAAGAAATATATTCAAGGTTTTATTTTGCTCAAAAGCTTTACAGATATTGAGGAACTCAAATGCCATGGAGAGCTTCCCAATCAGCACAGAACCACTGCCAGGGCTCCATACCCCAACCCAGGAACCACTGCCTCTGCAGTCTTCTTGGCACAACTCTTCCCTATCCTCATATTCTCAGACCTGCTTTGGAGCAAAACTGCCCCTCCTCTATCTCATGTGGCCTCACGCAGTCGTTATAAAAGGAAGTGCTCACTACCACGGAAGATGTAGCCCCATGTCGGGTTTTGTAATCTTACTTGTAAATTCTCAAAATTGTGTCTCTGTCCAGGGCAGTCTAGGTGCAGACTTATCCCCAGACAGTGGGGGAGACATCATGGCCTTCCAGAAACTCTTCAGTCCCATCCTTGATATCTACATGAAATTATGGGATCTCTATTTTCAGCCATTGAAAAAGGTTTCTTTGGCAATGATAAGGCCTCTAAGAAATGCAATATTGACCATATACCATTGGGGCTTTTTTTCAGTTCAAGTTAAATTGTTTAATTTTAACTTTACATTTCAAGGCAGCAAACACTGGAGAAGTAAATGCACAAAAGTCAATATAAAAGCCTCTTATTAAACTCCTAATTTTCCACAGATTTCTATATTTATTGAAGAGCTTTCTCTCTGAGGGAATAAATGCTAAAATGATTCTCCTAATCTGAAAGGAAACTATTTAAAACATTTCTTGACTGTTCTTGGGAATTATTCTTGATTCCCGGAACAAAAGATTTTTTTTTCTTTATGAACCTATGAAATCACAGAGCGTTCTATGTATTTCATATAGTGCATCATCATTCACTATCACTGTCATATAATACCAAGTGTCAATGAAGAGCGTAGCTAGATGCAAAGAGTCGTAATTTATACAGATTCACTTCTTTTAGGTTCTCTCTGCTGGTTCTAAAGACTTTGTATTTATGGAGTCCCTTTCATCTAGGGCATTTAGAAAAAAAAAATTAAAATGAAGCCAGGCCATAAATCTCCTTGCACACCAATACACACAAGTTTAATGACACAGGGATTTCACCTTGGATAGTCCAGGATCAACAATATATATGTATTTCTCAGGAGGGCTGCATGCCTACAACATTGAAGGACAATTCTGCTGGGGCTAGGAGGCACGAAGAGATGAATGATCCTACATGCAGCTTTTAACAAGAGATCAAAGCAGAATCAAAGGAGAATTTTATTCTAAATTTTATATTATCTTTCTGCAAAGAAATTAATTACAAGATTTAGAAACAATCAAAATGAGACTAAATTAATCTATAGGGATACAAATGAGAACAGTGTTTATCCCTGGATGGGGAGAAGGATAGATTGGAAAAAGGCAGGCGGGAACTCTATGGGGGAATGGAAATATTCAATATTATGGTTCTGGTTGTGGATTACATGGGTGCATGCATTTGTTCAGACCCATCAAGCTGTATACTTAATTTCTGTGTATTTTACTGTATATAATCATACTTCAATAAAAAGAGAAAAGAGAAACAAATGATAATGATGAAAAATCATGGCAAGAAGCAAGAGATTAGAGCAACTCCCAGCAAGAAGACGGGTGTGTATGTGACCTTCCACATGACACTTGCCCTTCTGGGGCAATGCCCGTCAGAGTCTCCTTGTAAAACATAAAATTTGGGCATTTGGAAAGACTACACTACTGCTATTAATTGGGATCAGACTTTGAAGACAGCATCTTGTCATCATGGAGGTACACCGGAATCATGGCCCTTCTCGCTCTGGAACATCTCTGCATCTGATATCACCATAAAGGGAGTTGGGAGTCCCCAGAAAGAAAAAAAAAAGGTGCACCCAAAGCGTGGTTCAGCAAATCAGGAGCACAGAAGCAAAGATTTTCCCAGAATCAGGCAACTAAAATAGGAAAAGAAAAGCCAGGTAAGTGGGCTCCACTCTTACACTGTCAGTGACCACAAAACCAATCATGGGCTCTTAGAAACTATCCCATGTGGGCGGCTCACTGAAGACTCCTACTGCCTGGAAGGGAGGCTCTCCACGGAGACAAGTGGGGATGAGGGCAGACAGTGAGTCCTGCACCGAAGCCACCACCCAGCCTTCCCTCTAGCCCCAAGGAAAACAGGACAATCCCAGGGACCATGGCCCCCCAAGTCCTTTCACTTCTGCGTCAGGACTACCAATATCCTTCAGTGACACTCCGCAGGGATTCTCATCCTGAAGACAATAACTCATGGACAGGTCAACCTACCTCTCTCCGTAACTTCAGGTAAGGATCTTCTGGACATTGTCGCGGCGGGTTTACTTTGACTCCTATTTTCTTCAGAAAGTTTTTTGTGAATGTATCACAGTCATAAATCTTGAATGTCCGGCCATAAAAGACAACGTCTATGCCGACATTGAAATGATACACAGTATAAAACTGATCCTTATCCGGAGGTGGGAGAGAAATCCGGTGACGCCGGATAGAAGTTCCTAGGGTGTGAAATAAAACACAATTGTTTCATCGTGTGGATAACCAGAAAGAGATCCCAGAACATCTTTCTAATAACCCTGAAGCCTTTCCCACCTCAGTGAAGTGGGCAAAGGGCTGGTTCTTGGAGGCAGTGGCATCAGCATGTTCAAACTCTGAGGGTGCCAGAGAGGGCTGAGACGACTGAGGCCCAGAGTTATTTGATCAGCCCTGCATGTTGTTAAAGAGTTGCCCAAGTGGTGCTAGGGAAGAACTTTCATAAACCATAAAGGCTAGGGCAGGAGGGAAGGTGGAAGGGGGATAAACAAGAGTAACCTAATGTACCAGACACTGCCATCATGTCTTTTCCCAAAACCAGCCCGCTCGCTTTCACCCATTAGCACTCAAAGTGAGCACACTAAACAAGGAACTAAGGCCCCAAAGCAGAGTGCTCACAGAAGTGCACTCACTCGGTTGAAAAAAATCAGCTAATAAACTTCACTATGGTAGATGCCAACACCATGATTTACAGCATCTATAAGCACGAATGATTTAATGCTGCTTTGAAGCTTCTTGGAGTCTTCTTTCCTCTGCAAAACTCTTCTCCCTCCTTCCTCTATAGCTTGTGTCTGCCTCCACCCAACCACCCCCACAAAGTGAGGATAATCAGAGGCATCAGTTTTAGCCCGTGCTCTGGGCTAAAGGTTCTGGATCTCATCCCATTTTCTACTTCTAGCCCTATAGTGCCCACTCACTTCTCTTGAGAACATGGACCCAGGGTCCCCAAGTATCCACAGATGGTAATTAGCCATCCCTAACTAGATGAGTGTACCAACCAACTACACCACATCATACCAGCCAACTTACCCAAACACTGCTGAACCCTGTTATCAAGAATTGTTCAGGGTTTGAGATTTTATCCTACATGTAAGCTAACAAGTTCACCTGCCAGTTTCACGGATGCTGGCAGAACACATGAGATGCTTTGGTTAGAGGCAAAGGGCAGTTTATCACTCACAGTAAACAGTAGACAGAACATCAGCATTTTTGTACCAGTTTCCTGAGCCCCAATTCCCACAGGGTGACACAAGGGCCAAGTAACTTCTGCACACGCAGTGGGTTACATTATAGGACAGGAACCCTGAGCTTCAAGAACCTACATCTTTCATAATGGGAAGTAAGCATTCCTGCCTTTTGTCTCAGAGGGAGAGATTACCTTTATTAGACTGGACAGTAAACATCTGCTCTTTGTTCTGGAGGGAGACACCCGCTCCACCGTCCGAAGCTGTGAGCAAACCTGCACTTTGCTCCAGAAGGAGAGACTGTCTTTGTCTTCCAAAGCTGTGTACTATATAAACACCCTTGAGAAGACAGTCCGGAACAAAGAGCAGTCAGTGCTTGCAGGATCCACAAAAATGCAATATACCCATAGACAATCATCTCTCAGCATCTGTAAACTGACTAAAGCCTGAGACTACTGCAGGAGCAAAGAGACAAGGAGGAAAGGTAAGCAGAGCAAACTGAGGGTCTAATGAGTCAAGAAAAATTAGCTTGTTTGACCTCTGTAAGGAGGCATTTCAGTATGAAGATGTCAAGTAATCTTCATATTTTGTATAGCACTGAGAATGGTGCTTTTTCCCAAAGTAGAAATACTTAGAAATTATTCATTCTTTATTCATTAAGGAACATTTAATGAATATCTTTATGTGCCAGGAACTGTGTTGAGCTCTGTTCCATTATCCTACTAATCATCTTTTCACTCTGTTGAGGGGAAATTAACTAAAATCATTTTCATCTTCTTTTCTTTGTAGCAGTTTTTAATTATTTGGTACATTAAATTAAAATAATAAAACTACAAAATTAGAACTAGCCTAGAATATTTTTTAATGTACTACATAAAAGATGATATAATTTTACTGCAAAAAATTATACTTCAATTAGCCCTTAATTCATGCCACTGAAAACAGTATGCAAATTATTTAATCATTCAAGATTAGACATTTAGAGCAAATTGCATACTTAAACACCCATAAAAGCATGGGCATTTCAGGTGTTTTCACGAACCATTATATATCTTTTTAAAAATACTTATATTGTGATGGTTTTTAAAATATATAAGATTTATTCAACAGCCAGGAGCTTCTTTAGGAATTCCATCTATATTACATTTGTACTTCATTATAAAAATTCAAATAAGTAAGTCAGGGCTGATTTCTGTTCAGTAAGACTTCAAATAGGAATCCTATATTTTTCTAGGTGGGAAGACCTGGCCCACCCACTGAACTTTTAAATAATAGTCATCACAATCATCATCATAGCCCTAGGATATGTTTTCATATATTTTTCTCATTTAATCTTCAATAATCCCATGAAGCAGATCATGCATGAAATATAAATATTCAGTTTACGGCTGAGAAAACCAAAGTTCAACATGGTTAAGTGATGTGCCCAAGGCCACGCCCTCACAGATGGCAGAAACAGATCTTAAATCTGGATTTTCAAGCTTTAAGTTAATACCATTACTTTCCACAGTTTGCACTGAACTGTATTTCACTGCACTATAGCTGCAAATTACTTAAGTGGAGGGGGGAAGGGGAGGCCTTAGGCAAAACAGGACAGAAAGAAGCGGAGAGCTGCCAGCAACCGTGAATCAGAGAGAGATGATGGAGCTGCTCTGCCAATAGAACAGCCCCTCTCTTCCCTAAGGGTAAATTTCTGGGAAGGGCTCACTTGCCAGCGGCAGCAATGCCCCCTCCAGGGCCAACACCACTGTATCACCTGTCCCCCCACCCCTCCCTTAGGAGCCTGCATATCTGAGACCTCTACACTCTTCCTTATCTTTGGGCCCACACTTCTCTCACTAGACGGCTCTCAGGAGCCCAGGGAAGTTCTTTGTGGTGACAGAAGAGAGTCCTGACCATTCATGGGATGGAAAGAGAAGGCAGGTCTAACACTAAACAAGAGAATTTTAATAAGAAATCCAAAGTCACAAATCCATGTTAATCAGAAAACTAACGTGGGCCGTGTGAAATATACACATGAAAGCTTTCAAAAAATATATTTGGGGGATCGCTCAACTGTGTCCTTTGAGGGGATTGAAATTTCTATTTATTGGTATTTGAATGTTTATAGTCTTCCATGAAAAATGGCAGAAACGCCACCAGCGGGAGTTTGTTCTGGAATATCACAGAAATATGTAGGATGCCATGTCTTTGGCACTCATTAAAGAGCACCCAAGATCATCAAGGTATATAAATAAAAGTAACATTACAAAATGAAAAAACAACAACAAAAAGCACTGCCCTTTAAATGCTCAGATGTTTATCTTCTTAACTGGCCCATAAAGACAATTTGGGCAGATGTCCAGGCATCAGGTGTCTGCTTTTAAGCTCTTCCTTATCTTCATATTTTACATCTCTCTTACTTTTTAAAGGTCTTGCTGTCTAATTACACTCTGCAAGCTTTAACTTTGTATCATTTCCCTGTGGTTCAGATCAAAATGATGATATATCCATTTATGTTTAACGTGTTTTCATTTCATTCCATTGGGAGTTGCTTTAGATCTTTGCTCATACCACTAAATTCGGTTTTTAGGAATTCACCTTCAAGAATTAAGACTGTGACCTCTTACATTATCTTAATGTTAAGTGCATTTAGTTCATTTTAGTAACTCTGCAGACCAGAGGTACGACCATGTCTAGAGCCAGGTATGTCTCCGGTGAATGAATATACAAGTGGAATGTCTACTAAACTCTGTATCCTAAAAATACTAAGACCATTCACTGTGATCAGACAGGACAGGCTATCTTTTCCTCTTGTGTTCACTATTATTCCCTCACTAAAGTTACTACTCCATTTTAATTTTTATAAAACATCATCTTTGGAGTTTGGGTTTCATAAGAATAACTTTTTTAATACAGCTAGCCTGATACCTGTCTTGCAGCAAAAGAATAAAAAAATGCTGAATTCCATATCTCTGATGAAAATAAGAAACAATAATACTATGCCTCTCTCTCTAGCTATTGAATGAGTCCCAAATGACAGCACGGTGGGTGTTGCGGCCTCTCGCATTTCTACCTTCTTGGCTGGTTTTCCTTACCCACTCTATGATCTGCTCCCAAATACCTCCCAACTGCTCGCCTCACAACTCTTTACCTCATGCTGTTCTTTCTGACTAATGCGCCTTCCTCTTTCATCTGTATCTGGAGAAACCTTTGAGGTATCACTCAAACACCTTCTTCTCTAATGGATACTGGCGTTTTCGCCTCTGATCCCTCAAAGTACCTCGTATCACTTATGATGGCTGCATTGTATTATAGACACTGTCTATCACTTTTCCTTCCCTTCTTCCTTCCCTTCTTCCCTTCCTTCCTTTCTTCAACAAATTTATTGAGCAGGCACCATGCACCAAGCACCCATCTTCACAGACCAGTAATTTACCTCCACTCTTAAATTCTACTCAGCTCTGTTCAGGGACAATTCCCTCCCCAAGGTCCCAAACCCTCTGGGCTTGCCAGAATTAGCAAATTGAAATTTTAGATGCCTGGTTAAATCTGGATTCCAGATAAACAATGAATAATTTTTAGTATGCCTCATGCAATATTTGGGGCATAGGTATACTAAAAACCTCAAATTTAACCAGGTATCTTGTGTGTCATCTGGCAACCCTACTACTGTCCTACCAATGCACTTTATGGGACGCATACTTAGATACAGTATATGCCCAATATGAGTGTGTTACTTCTATTTTGTGATGACATTTCCCTAATTCAGGTAGATTATCTTGAAGTATTTATATATATAAATACCTCACAGTTCATATACACATAAAAACTTACATATATATATAAATAATATATAAGAAATACTACTTTATATATATACTACTACTATATATATAAGAAATACTACCTTGTTGAGGGGCCAAAACCAGTCACTAGCAGAGATCAGTATTCTTAACCAAGGATGCACTAAGAATCAAGTAGAAGCCATTTCTTGAGCCCAGGCCTACAGAATCAGAAATTTGGCTGGTGGGCCAGGAGGTTCCGATGCTCACTCTCCACTGAGAACAACTGGCACAGACCTTACCAGAAAATCATGGCACATTTCGAATGGTAATCCTTTCTTTAGCATAGATTAGCCTGGACTTGGCGGTACTTGACGAACAATCGTTTTGTCAGACAACTGGAGGTAAAACTACTGGGATTAACCTCTGACATTCCTGGCTCAGTGAAACACTGTTTTAACTATATTCCAGCAGAACAGCAACAAACTCTATAAATATAATATATCCAATCAAAAAGAGAATGCTGTCCTGGCAAGAAACGAAAGCAAGTCTTGAAGAACAATAGTGACTTCACTTGTAACACAACAAGGATGCATTAATCTGCTGTTCTGATTAGAAGCTGCACAAAACCAAATGCCTAGTTTGGCACCATGCTAAGGGATGCTGCCCTCCCTAAAAAAAATTGCATGATAGGAGAGGCAACTAAAAGGAAGGCTATAATTCATCCAGGTGCACTAATTTCTGAATGGCCAGCTCCACAAAAAACAAACAAACAAAACAAAAACAAAAACAAAAACAGGTGCCTCTGACCTCACAGTTCATTTGGAAAGTACTGAAACCCTATGGAAGTTAACAGGAGCACCATCAGTGCGTGGCACTTAGATGTGACCCCTAACCCCCTTCCGAGGGTCCAGAGGCACATGGAAAGCCCTCCCAGGCCACTCAAGACACGACTGAAAGAAACACTACCTACCTCACCCCACAGAGGTCTGAGCCCCTGACTCAGTAAGCTCATTTCCTTTTTCCCAATCGTTTAATTTAGGAAAGCTTGGAGAAGGCATTTAAATGAATTTCCAAAGTATCCTCTGTTGTAACAGACCTTCCTGAACAAGTAATTGTCGTATTAAATATTTCAAGAGAGACTGGTTTCTTTCTAAACAAAGCTTGATGACAGAGTGCTTACTTGTGTTTGCTTTCCACAGGATTTGCTATAGCCCACCCGGCATCCCCACTCTGCTGACAAATCCGCCTTGTTACATATCGTGATTATGATGTATTCTGTACCCATCCCGTGAGCTGCATCCTCGCTCAGGGAAATGTCCTGTCACAGTGAGCCAATCAGAAATCCTGAAAGTTTCAAAAGAGACTTTAACATTGTCTTTTTCTGAGGTTTTTTTTTTTTCTCTCCCCTGAGTCTTTATGAATAACATTGCCTCCTACTTACATAAAAATCATTTTCAAATAAATTATTCTATCTTTGATTTGCCTTGGGAATCTGCCTATGTGAGATTTGAAATCAAGAGGCTGAGAGAATCTGAAAGTCTTAATAAAACCCTTTCCAAGTTTCTCATAGAGGCTGCATTTCATTTTTCTTCTTGGAGTTTAATAAAACTAAGATTCACTGGACAGGGGTCAGTGAGCTAAAGGGATATGAACTTTTGCTTAAAAAGTAATAACAATAAAAACATAGTGCAAGTCACTAATGCAAGTTCGGGATGTCCTATGACCTCCAGTCCATCACTTGTATAAATGTGATGTCATTTGGGGAAGGTAATCAAAAAATAAATAAGCAAAGATTAGTTAGGGAATATCAGAGTAAAGAATTTAAGTGAAAATTGATAGGAAAAATTTTTGCTAAAGCAATAATGTCACTTACCTAAACTAATGCACTTAGGTAAAAGAGATGTTCATAGAAATTAAAAGCTATAAATTTTCTTCATGTTTTGAAATAATTATTTAAACATTTTCTAATCTATTCTTGTCAATATTTAAAAACTGCATTACATATGTTTAAAATGACCCTAAAAAGTAAAAAGACCTCTTGTCCCCTTACAAAATAAAATGTCACACTTTCAATCTTAACAGTTTGTGAAAACCTTTTCTTAAATATCAAGGCATTTCCATATTCCCTAAAAGTTTTATCATTAAGCCACAAGTTCTCCAAATAAAAGGACCAGGGAGTAGATGGTCTGTCAATCAGTGCACAGAATACTGAGAACAGCTCATACTGCCTCCCCACACCAATTTTCACCTTCTCCCTCCACTAGTAAGGTAACACTAAATCGAATCTTCTTCCTCTTTCCAGCACCTCAATAGCGGCTCTCTTCCAACATGGTAGAATGGACTGATTCTGGTCATGATCTGGGCACTCCTGATTCCCAAGCCACATCTCTAGCCTTTAAAACACATCGCAAGGTTCCACCTGCCTAGGGGGCACCATCATACCGATGTCCCAACACAACTTCAAAAGCCTCATGACCCAAACAACCACACCGCAGCTCCATCCCCAGTGCTGCTCCTTTCTCCATGCTCCTGGACTTCAGTAACATAACCAGCCTCTCAACCACAGCTGAGCTCTGAAGCAATCAGTTAAGGTTCAGATGCAACGAATGATTTCTCTAAGTCTGTTTCTCTTCTGTAAAAGCTGATGATGACCTACTTTAGATGGTCTACAGGTTGATTAAATGAGATAATGATAAAGTAGGTACTTTATCATTTGATACTCCCCTTCTTCACTCTCTATATTTAATCGCTGGCCAAGGCCCATCAGCTGCCAACCAAACGTCTCTAAAATCTTTCCCCTATTTTCTGTTCCTACTGTTATTGTCCTGGTTTGGATCCTCAGCATTTCTCACCTGAATAATCGCAAAACTCTAGGACTAGTTGCCTGGCTTCCTTTCCTCTCCAACCTGCATGCCTATATGTATATGGGTATAAGAGGTATACCTGGGATTGGGTATAAGGGGCCTTACTTCTATTGTTCGTTTTCCCAAAACCCAGCACAGTGCCTGGCATGGAGCAAGCATTCAACAAACATTTCACGACGATGCCGACTGGCTCCAAATTAATCATCCAGACATCATGAAGCCACGCTCTAAGAAAAACCCCAATCTCACAAGCACTGAAGGAAGTCCTTTGCATAGTGATTCATCATAACATTATACTCAGAGACCTAAGGTCCTAAAATTGCTGTTTCTCCCCCTGGAACCCATGGTGGTATATTAATGTGGAGGCACTGGGCCCAGATAAGTAGTAAGCAAAGTTTATTCACCGTAGGCAGAAAATTGTAAGATGTCTTAAATAATAATTTGATAGTACTTGGAGCATATATATGTTAATCATAGAAAGACAGGGATGGAAGGACCAAGAGATAACTAATTTTAAAAATGTATTAAATCTACATGAGGCACCTGGGCTCTAGATATTCTTGAAACACTAAATATATATGAGGCAGTAAATATTCATGAGTACTCAATATTCATGAGGCCTTAATCCGGCCACTCCTTCATTGGTGACCCCCATTCTGGCCCCATATGTCCTTTGCTTAAGAAACGCAAATAAAGGCCATGACTATTCAGCAGGCTTACTGGCAAGCTACAGCTCTGGCCAGGTCCACTGGTCACTACATCTTTCCAATAGAGTAAGTGTGTGCCATGAGCCTCAGGCCCCTTTTGCCTGTGGTCTTTCTTGAACTTCAGCTCTGGTCTTCAAACCACGCTATTATCAGGAAAGGTCAATGCAACAGAAAGAGAGCAAGAGGACCCCTGCATACCCCAGGATCTGGGCAGGGTGGCCCTTCCATCCACTTGTACCTTCTCTTAAGTGTGTGAACCTCTCTGCTTGCACCTCTGTGCCAGCAAATTACTCCTCTTATCGACCTGAATTTCGACTCCCTAGGTCCTGTCCTTGAGGATACTGAAAATTAGGTCATCCCTCCTCCACATGACAGCCCTTTAGATGTTGTAAGACATTTATCAGGCACACCTGAGTCTCCCCTCCAGACAAATATCCCTTTTCACTACTCTGCCCTACACATGACAAATTTCCAGTCCTTTCACCATCATGGCTGCTGCCCCACGAGGCAGCCAGAACTCAGCATAAACTCCATTACAAACTCCATAAACTCCAGAACTCCATTACATGGGAATCCCATGTAAAGGACTCCCAGCACACACAGAAGATATCAGTCACCTCCCTTCGTCTCTGCCACGCTTCTACCAATGCAAGCGAGGGTTAGCATCTCTGGAGGCCACATGACAGAGTTAACGCTTATCTGGTGGAAGGGGAATGTGGATAAAGCTGACTGGCACATGTGGGGCGAAGGAACAATGGCCCTCTCTGGAAGCACCATCACAGTGTATGCTTAATAGGGATGAGGATGAGAGATGATTGAAGCAAATGGCAGTGAACTCAAGAAAGGAGAGAGAATCCCAATCTGGAAGTGGCGGTGGAGAACAGTCTTCTGTCTTCCGCTGAGGGTACTGTGAAGGAAGTAATATGGTCATGGTGGAAAGACCAAAGAGTTTGGAGGAAAAAATCAAAGACACAGGAGAGTTGGCAGCATGGGAAAGGAGACAAGGCTGCCACAGAAGAGTGAGTGGCCACTGTTGCGGTGGGGGGTGGTGGGGTAGAAAGCTGATAAGTCACCTTCAATAACTACGAGCTAACAATACATTTATACTCACCATTGCCAAAAGGAGTATGGGGTCTTTTAAAAAGCCAGAGAAAGACAGTATATACAGGCAGGAGTTAGAAGTAAAAGAACTATAACTCTGCTTTAGATACCTCGAGGCAATCCGCTGTTTTTCAATGCTGGTTCATTTACTTGAATTGTGTCATCTTCAAGGTAGAAGTAGATTTTATAGCGTCTAATTCTATAGTTTTCTTGCCTTTTATCAGGCACTTCATCTTCCAAATAGGCATCAAAAGATAATACCTGTTGGAATCACAGAAAGTAAGAAGTGAAAAAAAATTCAGCAAACTTAAAATCAATAAAGCTACTGCCTGTATATGTTTTGTTAATGTAAAGAAAAAATTGAGGAAATTTTTGCAAGAAGACATTCTACACATCAGCTGTGAGAATGGATATACAATCTAGGTTACAATATATAAAGATCATTTTATATTTTCATCACTCTGGTCAGAATGAGGAAATTATATTCAAGCAATAAATCCATCATTCAGCTCTACCATAAATTGAACTAGCGCCTGTCCTTGGAATTTCACAGTGGGATTCTGTATGTGTTAAGAGAGAAAATAATATTCTTTTCCAGAAGACAAATATGAGTCTGTCATTTTTTTCTCATTAAAAATAACACAAAGCTACCCTGGTTCTCCGACAAAATTATTCTGACTTCTGGTCCTGCTGACTGCTTGCCTTGAGGCAATTGAAACACGCAGGGCTGAAATTCTTCCAATGCACTGGAGACCCCACCCTATACTTCTTCAGTAACCTCAAAAAGCCTAGCTCAGTGCTAGACCCAGTCTTATCTTATTGGGTGTGTTGGTGTGGGAGAGGGGTAGACATTAGGAGAGGTGGATTCTAAAGTAGTTACAGTAAAAAAATCAGAGTCAAAGATATCCTTGAAAATTCCTTAACTACTTTGGAAAACCGTGCCTCTCGGTATGTATAACACAGTGCATTTTTCTCCCATGTTGAACCAGAAGACTGCAACTTCAGCTGAAGATCAGCTGAATTAGCTTCCATAGGTTCGGGTGCCATGTTGTATGAATAATACATATCTTTAACCTTTAGAATCACTTTCAACACAGCGACCTGCTCACACACACTTAGAAAGACATGGTAATTAAGGACAATGGAGGGAACAGTAGATTTAGGCTACCATTTCAAGCTGGACCTGGGGCACAGGCTTCATAAGAGCTCCATTTTAACATTTCCTTGGCTCTCCTTTTGGTTCAATTTTTATAATTCAAGTTGCAAAAGTTAATTGTGCATATGTTGTAACACCATGTTAAAGCAACACAGACAACATGATTAATGTGAGTAAGTCTGTTAGGTGCAATCTACCCTCTAGGGGTGGCCAGTTACCCTAATTAGAAACACACGCTCCAGGATTGTTTAGCAAATTTCTGTCGGAAGCCCACACTTCAGAAGTGGCTGACAAAAATGCCTCAGTCATTTATCTCTGATCAACAGAAGAGGATTTATTCATCACCATAAAGAATATGAGAAATGAGCTTTAGTTAGTGAAATAATTGTATTCAAAATGAATGGATCAATTACAAATATTGACCAGGCTCTGACTTTACCAGAACAGCTTCTAGGAATCTAGTGAGCCCAGAGATCTATACCCTTCAAAATGGCACCTTGGGGCTTCATTCCAAAATGGTCCTATCTTCAGCTGCTCTCTTGGGGAATGTATCTGGCCTGATTCCAGGTAGAAAGTTAGCTAAATCCACTACGAGAATGTTGTCATATTTGTGTTGAGTGAACATTCCAGGTAAGATGCCACTGGATGGGTACAGGGTTTCCCTCTGACGTGATGAAAATGTCCTGGAACTAGACAGAGGTGATGGTTGTACAACACTGTGAATACACCAGATGCCTTTGAATTGCATGCTTTAAAATGGCTAATCATTAATTTTATGTTATGTAAATTTTACCTCGTTTTTAAAAAAGATATTGATCACTGAATTGTACTGAACACTAAAATGGTAAATTTTATGTTATCTGAATTATACCTCAATTTTTAAAAGTAGGGGGGGAAAGATGATGTTGGAACATCTCAGAGGACAAGAGAGCTGGGCTTCATCAAGCTTTCAGTAACAGTAGTGAGTTGGAGCAAAATGTGCCACCCTAGAATGTGCCACTTTGACATGTGGATTATTCTGAGCTAAAGACAGTCAGAGCCCAGCAGAGGCAGGAAGAACTTTCTTACCTCCCACTTAACTGCCTAAAAGAATTTACATAGGAAACCTGCACCAGGAAGAGAGATATATTACCGGAGAAAACGTTTTATATCAGAAAGACTTACCAGCATCACAGGGCAAACATGTGTTTACCAAACACTTGCTCTTCTCATCTTCCTACCCTTTGAAGCCCTGGACCCCTACCCACTTCTCCTTAGCTCAGATTGGTATATAAGCCTCCATTCCTGACTGCCAAAGAGTCTCATATGTGTATGGGGTTCCCATATGCATAAAATTTGCTTTTCTCCTGTTAATCTGTCTTATGTCAATTTAATTATTAGACCAGCCAAAGACTCTAGAAGGGAAGAAGGGAATAGTTTTCTGTTCCTACAATAGTAGTCTATCTGAAACTTTTTTTCTTTTTAATTGGGTAGGAAAGTGTGGTGAGAATATTCATATCTCTCACCTACCTCTATGCACTGAATGCCACTGATATAAATTGATGCATGACCAAACTGCCACGGATCAGTGGACAACACTGTCATGTATGTAATCATTAAATATTTATCAAAAAGAAATGATGCATTCAAAGAAAATAAAGATGCTAAATGGGAACAAGGAGAAAGAAAGACATTATTTTAGTCTAGGCTTCAATATTTCTAGAAGAGGGACAGACTGATAGTTCACGTTCTGGTCCCCCGAGAATACAGGGCTGACGAACTTCAGCATGAAAGGCAGAGAGCAAGTCAGAGTGGTAGAGACAGAAAGACAGAAAAGGAAGAGGGAGGGGAAACTGTGAAACGGGGCAAAGTAGAATGCAAAGGAAGAGATACCAAATAGACTAAAAGTGATCTCACAAAGATGAAAGAAGTAATTGCAATGGAACTTGATGTACCAGAGAATCCAGAGAGAAAGATCTAAAAACAAAATTGCTAAAAATGAAAATTTATAGAAACATAACTATGATACAAGGTTTCATCATAATTTATGATGTCAAGCAGAGACTAGATAAATAAGGTCCTAGAGGATGTAACAAGCTGTAATTTTCTTGCGAGCGGGATGTAAATGTCATTTGGCAGGTTGTGTGATCTTCTATTCCCCACAGGCCTCTACAAGCCCTACTGTATTATATGAGGTAACCTGCCTGAGCCCCGAGGCATTTGGATTTTTGATGCTAGCCAAGAGGACCGGAAATGTGAAATCAATTAGCATTAAATAATAGATATATGATATTCCCTCATTAGAAAGGAAATTTTTTAATGTGAATATTTCTGAAATCAGAATCTTTTTATAATTAAAGCCAAAAGAAGCTCGAAACAGTCAGGAATGCATCTGAAGGAAGAAGTTGTGACTTGATGGAAGGTGCAAATTTAGCCTTGTGGGGAAGGAGTTAATTCTATTTTCATGTCAATTGAGTGCTTTGCTTTGCAGTGCATATCCCAAATAGCTAGATTTTAACAAATCATTTTGGATTCCCAACTTTCACTTAGAATGTTTTCAAAATGATTACTGTCTGATGCAGCACTGACACGGAAATAATTGTGTATAGAAGACTGTCCATCACAGGCTAGGCGATGCAATCATAAGGCAAAAACAAAAGCCTAATCTCTCAGAATAAATCACAGAATTTTAAAAGATAGTGAAGTTGGTATGACCAACGCATGAGTCATAAAGACTATTACTCAGGAACCAAACATCTAAGTGCCAAAACCTCATGGCTGAATTTCTAAAGCAGCTGTTAGGAAAGAAAGAAGCACCAGTGATGTTCAATAAAGCTCAACATTTTATAAAGAGGTCAGTATCGTAAGTCTACGTTTAAAACGTTGAGGTTCTATTTGATGAAAAAGGCTCAGACTTAAATTGTGAGGTACTAAAGAAGAAGGTACATAATAGTAAGGATAAATACATGCTCTTATAGGTTAGTAGACAATAACAATTTGTGTACATTTAATGCAGTGTTGTTTATTCTTCCTGAAAAAGCTGTTATTAAATTAATGGTTTCTCTTATAATTATAGAATCTTAGAATTAAGGAAATAAACCATAATGAATTTTGTATTGCATAAAGAGGATGGTTCCTTTATACATGACAATGGTATAGTTAAAGAAATTTATCATTTAAACAGAATGTAAATAAGTTACTTATACTATATAAGTAATAATAAAATTATTTTATACTAGATATTATATAGTAAAATAATGAACATCAATAATATAAAATAAATAATACAACAAATAATATTTAATATAAAATATAAATAATAAAAAATATATAAATAATATAAAGCAGAATATAACACCGCAAAATATGCCTCTCTGGCATAAGAATTATCTTGAGCTAATTATTTTTAAGAAATAGCAGAGAAAGAAGCTCTGAAATCTGAGTAGAAGTTACCCTTTTCTAAGAGACATTTATTCTTACAAGGAAAATCTCCACTTGTGTCTCTCTACACCAGGAAGAGGAGGATGACTAAATCTCTAGAAACTTATCAATGGAGAAAGCATGGAATTAAATCTGCATAACAACTATACCCTCCTTTCCCATGCTTTGCCTGATAACCTCCCATAACTGGCTCTCCCCACCCCCAGCATCTTTTGCCTTTAGCTGGAGCTAGTGTTTAAGGTGGTGGCTTGGGCTATTTTGAAGAGTTACTCAGTCTTCCTGGGTATCTCCCATGTATACAGGAGGTATACATGCTAGTAAACTTCTGTTTGCTTTTCTCCTGCTAAGCTGTCTTTCATCACAGGGGACATCTCAGCTAAGAACTGAGATGGGAAAAGGGAAAATTACTTTTCCTTCCCTGCCTAGACTAATTTATTAAAAAATTCTAATAAATTTAAAATACAGAAATCAGTCACTGATCACAAAGTAATACAACTAAAAATGTATCATGTAACTATAAACAAATATTGTCCCCCCTAATAATCATTGTGATGAAAATAAATTTTAAAATACAAAAGATAAATGTAGAATCTAATAAAATTTAAAGATAGGGGCAAATCTGTAATCTTGGGTAGATCACTAGATCTCAATTATTACACAAGATAATTTAAAGAGAGCTAACTCAGGTAAATGTACTAACTCAGTGACTCTCAGACTTGGCTTCTCATTAGGAACTTCCCCAAAACAACAAAAACAAAAAAGACCATACCCAAGCCTAAATACATTAAATCAGAATCTTGGAGGCAGTTAAGAGAGGCATTAGTATGGTTTTTTTTAAAGCTTCACGAGTAATTCTGCAATGCAGTCACAGTGAGCAAGGGGTTGAACAAAAATTTTTGAAAGTGCAAAAATTTGTCATAAGGAAAACAAGTCAAAAGCAAAAAAGAATAAAAGCACAAGTAGATAAATTTGAAAGGAGAAAAAACTGCAATAAATAAATCCAATAGTTTTTTTTTTTAATAAATAAAATAGATAAGATTCTAGTGTCGGGGAGGAAAAACGTTTTTCCTCTACCTTTCTAGATTCTTCTGGCTGGCCTAAAGAATTAAAACTGACATCAGGCAGGTTAACACGAGAAAAAACAAATTTCATTATGTACATATAGAGGCTCCGTAAGAATATGAGGCCTAAGGAAAAGTCAGGCAATTGAAGCTTATATGCTGTCTGAGAGGAGAAGGGGATAGGGGTTTGGGACTTCAAAGGGGAGGAAGGCAATACACAGGAAGATGAAAAAGAGCAAATGTTTGGTAAACAAATGTTTGGCTGGACCAGGCAGAAACAATGGGACACAGAAAGGAATTTAAAAAACACTTTGCTAAGTTCCTCCCTGTCTACCACACCTAGTTCATATTATGCTATAGTTATCTATGGTGATGGCTCCCTTCCTAGAACAGGTCCTCTATCTAAATTCTTTTTTCTTTTTATCTTTTTTTTAAATCTATTTAAATTCTTTTAGGCAATTAGGGGGAAGGTCAAAGGTTATTCCTCACTCTTTTGGGCTGTGATTGCTTTCGGCTCAAAATAATCTGCATGCCAAAGAGAAAAGTTTTGAGGTGGCAAGTTTTGCTCCCCTACACTAGCAAAGATAATCAAGAAAGAATATAAGTAAATAAAACCAGAAATGAGATAGTGCATAGCATAGAGATGTAGCAAATTATGTTATAAATTTTCTTATTATAATAAATTATTCAAGCTTTTATGAAAATAAAATCTAAAACCACAAACAAGCAATTTTCTGTAAGAACTGTAAATTATCAAAACACAATGAATAAATAACCAAGTAAAAGTGAAAAAAAATTACCAAAGAATTGCCCCAACAAATGCTCCAACCAAGATGATTTACTAATGGATTCTTTCAAACTTTCAAGGTAAGAAAATCACCACTTTATATAACTCCCCCCACAGGATATTAAAAAAGATGGAAAGCCACAAAGGTGAACTCCAACTTACACTTAAATAAAACAAATCAATTCATTTTACCTTCCGCCGCAAAAATTATATATGTGTCAGAGCTTTGAAAGGGAGGATGACCATTCTAGGCTTAGGAGAAAAAGAGACAATTATGGAAGAAAAATATTAAAATTTAACTACAAAAACAAGTTACAACTTCAATACACTGAAATATAAATTAAAACAAGAAACATGCAAATAAAAAATGTTAGAAAAGATGACAAAAGTTTTAATTTATTTTATAAAAAAGTTTTAATTAATTTTGAAAAGATCCTTTAGAAGAAATGAAAACAGAACTTAAAATGCATGAGAAGGTCGATAGAAAAAGGAAAATGTCTGCTGTAAAAAATAATCAGATAACTGAAAATTAAAATAACAGTAAGGCACCAGTTTTGTTTGTTTCTCCTAAGAAATAAGCCTGGTAGGATTATTCATTACCAACGGGAGTTTGAATTATTACAGTTCTTCTGAGGTAATGTGGTGCTATGAGAAGCCATTCTAAAATTCCTATACTTCTCAGGAACTCCATTTCTGGGCATGTAGCCCAAAGAAACAAACCAAAATATGGAGAAACATATGTGCAAAGATGTTCTTTGCAGCATTTTTTTTTTATTACGGAAAAAAACTAGCGTGAGTGTAATTAAAAGATCTAACAAGGGAAGGGCTTGGTGAATTACGGCACATCCATGTATTCCGTGGAATATGACGAAGACAGTAGTATGGTATTTTTGAAAAACTACGCGGCAATAAGAAAAATGCTTAGGATACACAGAAATGCGAAGAGAGAAAAAAAAAACACAGGACTGAAAATGGTAATATACTACAGTTATAACTATGTTTTCAAAAGCATGTATACTTAAACTATGTTTTAAAAACCATAACTATGTTTTCCAAAAAGACTAAGGAGAATAAAGGAACAAAAAGAAAGCCATGGTGGCGGTTCCAGTGGCGGGCTGGTCGGGATGTAGGATCGCGAGGGGCGGGGGGCAGCTGTGGGTAAGCAGACACCGACCTGAGGTAAAGGCAGAAGGGGGGGCCACGGCCTGTGGTGGGTGCTTCCAGGTTGGGGGGTGGGGGGCGGGGGGCGGATGCTTCCGGTGGCCTGGGCTGGTGGGCGTGGTGAGCGGCATCTGCCCCCTCCCCTTCCATGGCTGGGTTCGGCCCTGCCCTCCTGCACACCCTCGGCAGCCTGGACCTCTAGACCAGCGGTCCACCTCAGGGGACCCTGTGTGGGGTCCCTAAAGCACCTGGCAGCCTTTTCAAAGCCTGTCGTGACATCTCACGAGGGCCGTATAGTCCAAACCGAATCGACATTTCTAGTCCCGGAAGCAGCTTGATGGCCCGGAAGTAGACCTGTGCCCTCAAAGAAAGTGCTCGGTAGTCGCAGAAGCTCACTGAGGGCTCGGACGCCATACCGAGCGTTAGTACGCCTTGGATCTCTGTGACTTTTCCGAGTCGCTTTGGGGTCACAAACCCAGTGGACGGACTTTTGACATCTCTGAAACACTGAGAACGGCGATGGGTGAGTGAAAGAAAGGAGGAGGGTCCCTCAGCCGTGTGGGCGGCGCAAGGCCGCTTACCACAGGAGCGGCACTTCGGTACGGGCCCCTAGCAAACGCGGAAGCGTCTGGGGAGTCCGGTGACGCGCCCCTCCTCCCCTCAGTCGGCCATCTTACAGCTCTGCATCGGGAGGGACTGGCGTCCCCAGGTGCCTGAAAGCCCAGAAAGAGGACCTTCTGACTTTCAAGCCGAGGTTTCCTAGGGCTCATCCTGACAGGAAAATTCGTCCTCGCCCTCCTCCTGCTCCTCGCCCTCGTCCTGCTCCTCGTCCTCCTCCCGCTCCTCCTCCTCCCATTTCAGGCTCGGGTGTGGGTGGAGCAGCCTCCCAAGACTGCCTGATTCTGAGCACTCGGGGTTCCTGTCGTCTGTGGAATCCCCTCAGCGCCATCCCCTTCGTGCTCCGCCAACCTCTTTCTAGAAGAAATGGCTTCTCACGAGAACGCCTACAGATTTAAGGTTCATTTCCAACAAAGTTCCTGTGACTCCACAGACTCTGAATTTGTAGCCACAGCCGAGGGTCAAAATAATATGACTGAGGAAGCAAGCAAGGGCTGGAGAAAGAGCAATGGACAGCAAGATGAAGACTCTTCAATGAGCTTAGTGAAGGCGATTGAGGGCATCCTGGAAATATCGAGGCCAGAAGAGGAGGCCACTAGTACAACATGGAGCACAGGGCAGCATCCCAGCCCTGATGGACCGGCCTGGGCTCTTCCCTTCTCTGCTTCTCCTCAAATAAAGGAAACGTCAGCCCCAGAGGTCACAGCGGAGAAGATCAGAATCAGCGATTTCTCTGACAGCAGAGCAAAGACATATCCCGGGGACAAACCCCACGAGACGCTACTCGGTGGCCGAAGGGTATCCCTTTTTGAAAAAGTCTCTCCAGCCCTGCAATTTCCAGATAGACATGACTATCCTTCAGAAAACCAAAAGCACACAGAAAGGAGTGTGGTAACTGAGCGCGCTTCTTCAGGAAGTGGCTGGCCTGATGTGGGTGACGTTTTCTCATTCACATTACCTCAGGAGAAGCCACTCCCACCCAGCTTCTCCAGTATTTCAGCGCCTTCATCCTTCACAATTGACCAGGCCACGTACTGGCCTAATTTGTACGGTGGTCCTTGGCAGAACCCTGGCAGCTCCTGGACCAGCAGCTCCACGCTTCCTTTATATCCGTCCTTGGGCAGCAGCAGCGGCAGCAGCTTCCACGCAGTGTCGAGCAGCCAGAGCCTCTGGAGGGATTTTTCCTTCAGGTCTACAGTGCGCTCCCCAGACTGGTCCAGAGACCTGAAGGCGGCAGGGGAAGATCAGTCTCCAAATCCTCATTCACTTTGCTTCTCCAGAAGTTCAAAAGCAAAGGTGAAGGAGTGGACACAGCAACTCCGAGAGGAGCTACCGTCAAGTCCTTGGGGAGATTCTAAGTCTTATTCCCGGCCAAAAAGCCAATGGGAGCAGAGCCGGCAGGAGGGTTTCATCGACACCCACTGTCACTTGGACATGCTCTACTCCAAGCTGTCTTTCAAAGGAACCTTTGAAAAGTTCAGAAAAATTTATAGCCGTTCCTTCCCTAAGGAATTTCACGGCTGCATCTCTGATTTCTGTGATCCTCGCACACTAAGGGATGGCCTATGGGAGGAGCTGCTGAAAGAGGATCTGATCTGGGGGGCCTTCGGCTGTCACCCTCATTTTGCACGTTACTACAATGAGAATCAAGAGAGAAGCATTTTGCAAGCCCTACAGCACCCCAAGGCTATAGCCTTTGGAGAAATTGGCTTGGATTACTCTTACAAGTGCACCACACCTGTCCCTCAGCAGCACAAGATATTTGAGAGACAGCTGCAGCTGGCCATGTCTCTAAAGAAGCCCATGGTGATCCACTGCCGAGAAGCTGACAAAGATCTGCTGAGCATCATGAAAAAAATTGTGCCCCCTGATTACAAGATCCACAGGCATTGCTTCACTGGCAGTTACTCAGTCATCGAGCCCCTTCTGGAGTACTTCCCCAACATGTCTGTGGGCTTCACGGCTGTCCTGACTTACTCTTCTGCCTGGGACGTACGGGAGGCTCTGAAGAAGATCCCGCTGGAGAGAATCATCGTGGAGACAGATGCTCCCTACTTCCTCCCTCGTGGTGTTCCCAAGAGCCTGTGCCAGTTTGCCCACCCAGGCCTGGCCCTGCATACCATTCGGGAGATTGCCAAAATCAAAGATCAGCCAGTCTCCCACATCTTGGCCACCTTACGCAAGAACACTACTCACCTCTATAATATTTAAACAGAGGGCACAGTCAGGAGTCTTCCAGGAAAGGGAGACCAGCAGCCTGACAACAGACTCGGTTTGAACTCTGCCTGTCAAGGATATGTTCGGCAAGCCCCGTGGAACAGAGAAAACCAGGACAAGATGTTTTCCTCAAAACCTCTTCAGAAGACTTCTTGTGACTGGTAGGCTGCGGTGCACTGGGATGGGAGGAGGGCTGAGGGGAACTGCTGGTTGATGTCATCAGGGGTTTGCCTTCCAAGCCCGATTGTGCCAGCCAGCATAGCCGGTAAAATAAGAAAGAGTTCCATCGGGCTCAAGTTTGCTAATCCAAACCCCGTTCTCTGCAGCCTGCATTTTTGAGTAGTTAGCAAATAAAGTCACCCTCCTATCTGTCTTTTAAAGAAAAAAGACAGCAAGGAATGTTGAATTTTGAAAGTGAGCTAGGTGATTTGTTCCGTTTATTCCCCAAATGTTTTTGTTATTATAGGAATTCTATAACTCATATAGTTTGTTGTTAAGTTTGTAAAGTCAGTGACTGTTCAACTTGTAAATTTGTATTTCTAAAGATAAACCAACAGTAGCTTTTCATCTAAGAAGAAACCAATTTCGAGAAGAATTAGTTAATAGTCATAATGTGCCAGGGCAGGGGGGAGGTGTCTGGGGGAGTTTAGTGTGATAGGAGCCAAATCTGTTGAATTTTAGAACCACTGAGACGAGTTTTGAATCTGAACTGAACTCAACTCCTAAGACTCGTATAATTCCAAAGCTCTTCCGCTAACTAGCACGTAATAGCAACTCTTCATTCAGAATGCTCTAATTCTTAACAAGGCTCAAATGTATACACTTAGAAATACCATTCTCCAGAAGGATGGAAACAGAAGAGCTTCAGCTGCCCACTTGGCAAACAGCCGTCCTCCTTGAGAAATTAAAATGAACCCACATCTTAAGGAAGACATTCAAGTGAGGAAATTTGACTTTGCCAGCCAAAGCACACACTAAAATCCCGGAGTCTCACTGCTGGAGGAGACATTCCACTTTCAAAATGGGAAATCTCTTTTACTCTCGAAAACTAAACTGATGAAAAGAAGCCTAGAATCTTCCAGACTTCTCTAGTTTCTTCTGTGCCCATTTATGTGGATCTACAAAAATCAACTGCTTCCTCACCATTTGGGTCTCAGCTCAAAAGCCGACTCCACAGAGCAGCCCTCCCTGACCACCAGTCTGCAGGGCTCGCTCACCTGGGAGGAAGAAAAATCCCTGGCCTGTTAGATTGATTTAATCATATTGCTTAGGCCTGTCAGAGACTGTGTTGTGAACTGATACATGTGTTCATTCGTTATCTCTTCCTCTTAGATTGTAAGTTTATAAGCTTGTCATACTTGTTTATACTGTACATACACCCGAAGTTAGAAGAGTGCCTGGAACAGAGCAGGCGCTCAGCAAAGATTTCTTGAATTAACATATGCATGGATACTTGACTTCACTGACATCTGGCAGTAAATGATAATATTGGGGCAAGGGGGCAGATATTAGTAAGAGAACAGATAATAAGCCATCACAGTTCTAGCACTCTTCTTTAATTTATAAGGCAAAGGAAGGTTTAAAGGCCACCAATACTCTGCCCTGAGATGTGATCTGTAATAAAAGAAAGGGGGGAAAAAAGATCAAGCCCCACCAGGAACTTGACAGTTCCTATTTCCTATAAATAACACTGAGTAGACCATAGGTTTGCCCCTTTGCTGGGAATCCAGTCTTTTGAGAAGAGTAAAGTCTGAGAAAGCTGTAGCTGAACTGCTTCACTTTCCTTAGTAGAACAAGGGAAGTTGATACAATGTGGAAGATGCGATTTGATTATATTTTCCAAGACAGAAAATCTTTAAGAATTAAGCCAATGTTCTGAGTTAAGAAAGTTTTTTTTCCATTTAATGTACATTTTAAATAGACCTTGCTCATAGCGTGTCCCTGGAGACCTGGACTTTCAAGAAAGGATTTTAGAAAAGAGGGTTCCTGGGCACATTTTTGGTAAGTAATGAGTTGTACAAAGTTCCACAGATTTTTTTTTAATCTCTTATGTCCTGTGATATGCTAATGTGTGCCACAAATACCCAAGAAGGTGTTTCTCAAAGTTACTTCTAGATTAGTTTGATTAACTTGAGGCACAATTCAATGCACTCAAGTTCTCTGGAAACACGAGCTTGGGAAACGTGACCTTAGTCACACTCTTGCTTTTGCAATGCCCTCATCACATGTGGTACCTATCTCTACTGGTCACCTTCTGACATCCTCTTTCATTTACTGTTCTCACAACCTAAGATCCATGGAGAACAAAACGTTATTAATCTGATCGGAGCAGAGTGACATCACCAAGTGGGCATTTTAAAAACGGATGTGAACGAACGGTTGCCTTTTAAAGTGCACGATCAATAAGATAAACAGGAGATACACATATTATAATTAAAGTAAGTTACACATAGTATAATTAAAGTAAGTTTCCTTTCCAAAAAAGTAAAGATCTCCTTTTCATATGGAGAAACACTTCTTACCTGCTCCTCTCACCCTACAGTTTTGATGGCAGATGCACAGACCATCCTCTGCAGAGCTTCTGACCTGCAGGAGAGAGCCCTGCCATCATTTAGCTTTATTTCTTCAGGAATGGGAGTGAGCAAATATAGTCTCCTCTGAGTGTAGTAATATCCAGAGTGGCCTAAGGCAAAAATTACCATCTTCCTTGACTTATTTCATGAAGTAAAGAACATTTCATCTATTCATGTTACTAGTAAAAAACAAACAAACAAAAAACAAAAACACACCAAAAAACCCCATAAAACAAAAACAAAAGTTGTGATCCAGATGTGTAAAGTTTGAGCATTTTGTCAACAGTTTTCTACTATAGTGATAGATACTCCACAGAATCTCAAAGAATAATTACTTAGCATCCAAGAATCCGTGTGTCTGTATGGCAATTGGTGCGTCTACTCTCCCGTTCTGGAGGCATCAGAGAGCCGTGAAGGCAGCCGGTGATCTAAAAATTCAATTTGCCGTTAGTGGTCCCCGGGCCATCGGTCAGCCCAGAGTCACCGGACCTCTCAGGCCCATTAACGGGCTCCCTGAACCTTGGCGGTCCTTTCACTGCACGTCAGTATCTCGCCTCACTTAAACTTGAGAAAGGCAGCTTATTTCTACCTTTAAAGCTCAAAAGGAACAAACTGCCCACTTTGTCTTGGGAGATGGGGGATTCTGCTTTTTTTAGTTGGTCTTTATTCACATCTGACTTCAAAATGAGTACCTGCTTATTGTAGAAGTTTTGAGACTACTAAAGAGCACAAAGTGGAGGAAAAAAGTTCACAGTCCTACTACTTAGAGACCATACTTTAACAACTGTAGTAGTTCTTTGGAAGTTTTCTCTAATACTTCCATAGTTATTAGCCAATTCCAGCATTGTACACCTTGAAAAAATTTTGTTAATTAATATTTACTATAATATTCACTTCATAAGTAGCATAAGTAGTACATTTTACTTCGTCTGAATTTGATTTAAATATATTGTGTAATTTTGTTTGCTTTCCCGAGCAAACAAGCTAGAAGTGTGTTAATTCTGTTGTTTATTAGACTCAGCTCTTTGAATACTTGTTCAAATCTATCTGTTTACTGATTTATAAAAATCCTGCTTTTAAGTGTATTAATTTTTTCCTTCATCTCTCAGATGTGCGGTTTTTTTTCCCCCTTAGGTGCCTTCTCTAAATGCCTTAAAGTTAAATGCTTGGTTTATTTTTAATTTGGAAGGAAAGAACAAAGCATTCAGTGCTATAAATCTGCCTTAATTATAACTCTGCTGTATCTATAGGATTTTTTCTTTTAATGAATTTACTTTCTCATTGTAAAAATTAATACATATGCATTTCAAAAATATGAAAATAGGAACAGAAAGGAGTGTAGAGTATCTCTACTACCTAGAACCCACTGTCCTGTTAAAGTCTTTCCTTAACATAATTGCGATTCTATGTCAAATTACATATATTTTAAAAAGTCATGTTTTCCTGACTATGTCAAATTATATATCCTTCTTAAAAATGCATATGTTTTCATGCCCATACTCACTGAAGATTTATATGCCACAAAATCCCACCACCCATCTATAGCCAATGTTCATGTTCTGGAGTATTTTGACTTAAAAGTCTTTTTTTTATTTTATTTTATTTTTAGACTTAAAGTCTTTTTTTAAAAAAAAACCTAGTTAAAAACACCAAGTATTATATATATATGAAGCAGAGTTAAGCAATTTTTACGGGTCCTAGAGAAAGATGATATAATGAGCTTTTCTTCCTCTTGATTGAGAAAGATGTCAACCATATTCATTGTTATTTTTAATTTGTAAAGCATTGTCAGTTCAAGGCTCAGTTCTCAAAATCAACATCTACTGGAACTCACCTGAATAGACACAAAGAATGTATTTTCATTTTTATATCCCTATCTTGTATTTGGCAGGTTATCATTGTTTGTTATTCTTTTATCTTCCAATAAATATTTTAAATGCTTACATTCTGCTTTCAACTTTATTTATATTTTGTAATTATTTATAAGTTTGTTTCCATTGCTCACCACTAATCCTTTTATTTCATGACTGAACTGTTTAATTTGCTTTATAATTGGATGGAGTACATGTTCGAGCGACTTTCTCAGGAAAGGTATGTGGATGGCATATTTGTGAGAAAGTATGTATTTGAGAATATCTTTCCGGTGCTTTCACTAATAAATAACACCTTGGCTGAGTCTACAATTTCTGGGTCACAAACATTTCCCCCTAAAAGTTATAGACACTGCTTCATTGTCTTCTGGCATTTAACACTGCAGACTTCTGATGTCAACGTCTCCTTCTTTGGGGGTTAAACTACTTTTTCTGTCAGGATGCCTGGTTTACTTTCTCCTTGAAATTAACATAAAAATTGCCAGACTCTTATCTAATTATTGGTCTCTTTTTTTGTTATTTTCTTTGGTACACAGGAAGCATTTGGTCTGCAGATAGGTCTTTTCATAGCGGAGAAAGTTGTTTTTATTATTTTCTTATGGCATGCTTAACTGATTCGATTGCTTTTAATCTAGCTTCTCATTTTTGAGGAACAATTGTCTATGTATTAGAGCTCCAGCCTCTGCCCAGCCTTTCATTACCTAGCTCACTGCTTTTATATCTGATCTTGTCCTCTGCATTTGGGGAGAATTTCTCAAGTTTGCCTTTTCTATCACTCATCTCCAGTTTCAGTGTTTTTCTTTACTACATATAATGCATTTCTTTTTTAGTTTCCTCACGTTTCTGCCTTCAGCGAGCTCCTGTCACCTTTTCCCCTGCAGTCTCATTCAGCAATATTTGAAATGTCTTCTCTTGTTCTCTTTTCTCCTTCCAGCCTTTACATCAGTTTGCTTTAACTGCTTACTTTGTTTTGTATCCTCTCTTGCACTCAACAGAAAGCATCAAGCAAACTGTTCTCCCAAATCTTCATTTTCCTCTAGAAAACATACTTCTAAAATAAATATTTTTCTTCCTCTGTCTCTTAAATACTATATTCTCCTCCATTTATGCTGCAGAGCCTTTTCAGAAACCTCATGTTGGGTTTCTTTGTTCATTCTTGAACAAAGAACAGTCTATCCAGGCTGGTGGTTTTCTAAAAATAGGGTGGGCAGGTCTTCTTCCCCTTCAGTCACTGTCCACTCAAATGTTCTGATTTCCCCTCTCAGTGGGAAGCTGGTTGATAGAAATTCATACACAGCGAGTTAAGAGAAGCAGGGAGGGAGCTGGAGCCATGGAGAGTCCCCTGCAGGAAAAACTTCAAATCTGGCCATACAGACATTTTATAAACTGACCTGACCTCCACTCCAGGAACAGAGCATGTACAGCCAGCCCTTCGTGTGCCTTGCCTGTCGCGTCAGACAAATGCCCTCGTGTGGGGCCTGCTTTTTCCCCCAGTGTGACTATTCCTGGGCCACCTAGTGACACTCCTCATCCATCAAGAGCTGCGAAAGGAAGCCAAGTGCAAGCCCCTACAGGTTGTCCTAACCCCCCAACTCGATTCTTGTCACTTTCCCTGGAAGGGAAGTTGCAAGTTGGTTTTGAGATATTTTGTCAATGTGATTTCAGCTGCACCATATCTAGTGGAAATTCTTCAGTTTGTAGCATGAAGATGGACCTCCTCCCTGGCCTTCAACACTAATATGCTTTCTCCATATTTAAAAATGTTGCAATCATTTTAATTGGGATTGTGAAGGTGGAGAGGTTCATCTAAATATCAATGCCTAAGTTTAATCTCACTCCAAATTCTCCTTTTTTTCCCTCACTTTTTTTTTTTGATAAATTTATGTTCCTATGGATACTGGGTTTAAATAGGCACATCTTATTTTAGAAAATTCAAGTTATATGAATCTGAATCTCATTTAGCTTTTTGCACACAAGAGATGGTCAATAAAGTTAAGTTCAATTAATAAATGACAAAAAATACAAATTACAGAAAGATGATTTCTAGAAATTTTTTGTATAATAAAAATATTACCCTCATAAATCTATTTATAATTTATGCTCCAATTTTCATAACTAAATCTAGGGTTTAAGATGAATGCACCTATATGGACAACAAAGGCATTCATCAAATTTATGTTTACTTGTCTGCTGCTTCTAAAGACCTGATTTTATGATGTATAAAAGGGGAAAAAGATGTGACTGGCATGCTAGAATATTCTTCTTGCAGCTTTATCACTAATTAACCATATAACTGGTACAAACCACTTAAACTCTTTGTTCCCTGGTTAACCTTTTAGCAAAAATCAGAAAATCAACACTTGCTAACCACAGGACAGTGCAGCACTATTTAAAGGATTAAGACAATTATGTATATATAACAGCACTTTGGAGAGAAAATGAATGTATAAAAATACTGAATAATATATAAATCAGTGTAGGATGCAAAGCTGGAAGCTTAAAAATACTGTCAAAGCCACGTCTAAAATTGTCTTTTCACATCCTTATGGAATCTATTGAGCAAGGCAATTTAAAAACACTTGATATTACTAAGAGAGGAGCTTCAGACCCACCGCTTAAAATCAGACTTCTCGGAAAAATAATTAGGTCTAGAAGAAGGGGTCAACCTATCCAACCAAAGTCATGTTGCTAATCATGGGGTTTCATAAACTGAATAAAGAAAAATGAATATTCAAATATTCAATATTAAAGATGCAAAAGAAAAACAGCACCTATAAAAGATAAAGGAAAAATATTTGGTAAATATATGTATGTACACACACATACATAATTTACCAAATATTATATATATATATATATATATATATATATATATATATATATATTTGGAGGGAATAATATGAGAACTGAGGCAAAAACACTCTCTCATGCCATCATTTTTAAATATTACGTATTTTAAAAGGCTGGACTCCACCTAAAAGTCAGAAGAAAATGCTTAGATACGATGCCTTTTCTGTTCTCCTCCAATCAAAAGAATCTATTCTGTAAATCTAATAATTACTCAATAAACAGGACTCCCCTGTACACTGGATTATCCTACTGGTTTCAAAGTATATTATTTACTTCCCACAAGTGCATCAACAGCTGAGATCACAAAATGGATACTTGATACAGAAAGGCTCCTTTATCAAAAGCAAAGTAACACAGACCAACCCAGTTACAGAGCACCTGCTAAGTTCAAAGCTCTATGTGGAGGGCACAACATTCAATAAAATATCTATCCAGCTACAAGGATTACACAGTCAAGTAAGGGAGACTATATGCAAATAATTGCAAAACGGGGTAGGGTACCTCCAAAGAATTATAATGTACTGGCACTAAAGCAAAAAGTCTTTAGGAAAGACTCAATAATATTCTTACAAATCCACTCAGTATACATTGCTGAGCACCTGCTATCTGTCAGGCACTGTGCTAGGCTCTGAAAATTCAAAAATAAATGAAAATAGGGAGAGAAGAGGCAAGATGGAGGAGTAGAAGGACGCTCGTAAATCACCCTCTCCCACAAATACACCAAGACCCACATCTACAGACCCACTCAGCCAACCAGAGCACCTGCGGAACTCCGACAGAACATCGCCCTCTTCAAAAGATAAAGACGCCAAAAATCTGGTAGGAGAAAAGGAAAGAAGAAAGAACAAAAGGCAAAGCAGCGCGGGACGGGTCCCGCGGGGAGGGAGCGGCAAAGGAGGACTGGCGCTCGCTCGCTGGGTCTCCCCTCTCCAACTGAGAGGCCAGCGGGACGGAGGGGGAGCCTCCGAGGCTCGGATCTGTACAGAGCAGCCCTTGTCTGACAGAACTAAGTTAAACGGGCACAGAGTATCCCCCCGACACCCAGCCTGAGACGCCGGCCGGCAGCGGTGGGCAGGGCCAGGCTGCACAAGCCGGGCGGAGGACGGGGGCGGCTGCACAGAGGCAGCCCCGGGGGACTGGTAGGGGCTGGGCGCCGTGGCTGTGGGTGCACAGGGCAGAACAACCTGGGCCCTCCATAAAACAGCAAGGTTGATGTGCTCTCGGGGGAAGGGTGCATACCCCCATCTCTGAAAACCCGCGGAAACTTTTCAGGGGAAGAGAGGCGGGGCCCAGGCACAGCCGCCATATTCTCCGGCGCTGAGCACCCAGGCAGGGGCAGGGGCGAAACCTGCATCCGCACCGAAGGGCTCAGCAGCCTCAAGGGCCAGACTGAGACGGGCCTACAGCCCGGGGAAGATAGGATCCTTCCATCCTGGTCCCTCAGAGAACTTGCTCCACAAAGACAAACAAGGAGCTGGGTCTTGGCTCCGAGCAGGGACTAGGCTGCCCCTCGGTCTTCCCCGAGCCCACCCGCGGAGCGCCGGCCAGGGCGGAGCGCCGGCCAGGGCGGAGCGCCGGCCAGGGCGGAGCGCCGGCCAGGGCGGAGCGCCGGCCAGGGCGGAGCGCCGGCCAGGGCGGAGCGCCGGCCAGGGCGGAGCGCCGGCCAGGGCGGAGCGCCGGCCAGGGCGGAGCGCCGGCCAGGGCGGAGCGCCGGCCAGGGCGGAGCGCCGGCCAGGGCGGAGCGCGCAGCCGCACAGAGCAGCGAAGCTACCGGCGCGCAGGCGGAGGGAGAGCAGCCCCCCGCCTGTCAGGCGGGAACACAGCCCCTGACCGAGGTGCTGGGAGGGGGCACGACCCACCCTCCTGCCTGGCCAGTCTGCAACATCTGACTGCGGCATCTGGAGGGGCAGTGACCCGCCCGCCCGCAGCAGAGGAGAGCTGCATCTGACCCCGTGTTAGGAGGAGGCGCGATCTGCTTGCCGACAGGTGCTGGGAGCAGCACAGAAGAGGGCGCCAGCGGAGGGCCTATGAAAACAAGCTGAGCTTCCAAAACAGGATGAAGACAGAAAGAAGGACTTCACATTAAAAGCACACAGACTCCAGGAGAACACCGACAACCCCTTTTTTTTTTTTTTAAATCTGTTTTTACCTGTTCTATTTTTCAATTACTCTCTTAATTTTTACTTCTTAATTCATTTCTATTTCTCTTGGGTTTTGATGTCCTGTTATTGATTAGACACAGGTTTCAAACACATCTATTCATCTCCCCACCCCTTTTTTTTTAAAAAAAGTTTTAAAAAGACGTCTCAACCCGATTAACACTCTGCTTCAACTCGCTCTTCTATTATTCATTATACACTGTTTTCAAACCCTCTTTCTCCCTTCTTTTAAAAATCTATTTTTTCTTTTTTTCTTTTTTTTCCTAAGTTCAATTCCTAAATAGGCATTAGATAGATAAAATCCTTAAGATCCAAAATACACAACTGATACTCCATAAACCACAGTGCCAGAGAGGTATGAGCAAGATGAAGAAGCAGAGAAACCTTTCCCAAATAAAAGAACAAGAGGAATCCCCTGAAAGAAAGATCAATGAAATAGACAT
Source organism: Vicugna pacos (assembly GCF_048564905.1). Lineage (NCBI taxonomy): Eukaryota > Metazoa > Chordata > Mammalia > Artiodactyla > Camelidae > Vicugna > Vicugna pacos. The sequence continues at coordinate 36,620,051 of NC_133023.1, forward strand.
CGATAGCCTACTAGATCAAGATTTTAAAAAAGGAGTGATCAAATTGCTAAAGGAATTAAAAGAGATAGTGCTTAGAGAGATAAAATATGTCAAAAATGAAATTGAAGCTATAAAGAAGAGCCAAGTAGAATGGGTAAACTCATTGACAGAGATGAGGAATGATCTAATAGCTGTGCAAAGCCGACTAGTTAATGCAGAGGAACGAATTAGTGATCTAGAAGACAGGGCAATAGAAAGCACCCATTCAGAAGAACTACAAGATAAGCAAATAAAAAATAATGATAATAGCATAAGGGACCTATGGGATAATATAAAGCGTCCCAATCTTCGCATAATAGGGGTCCCAGAAGGGGAAGAAATATCAAAGGGGATTGAAAAGGTTTTTGAAGAAATCATGACTGAAAACTTCCCAAACTTAAAGAAGGAATCAGATATCCAAGTACACGAAGCTCAGAGGGCCCCAAACAGGAAGAATCCAAATAGACCCACACCAAGACATATCATAATCAAGATGGCCAGAGTCAAGGATAAAGAAATGATTCTAAAGGCGGCAAGAGAAAAGCAAAGAGTGAATTACAAGGGAACCCCCATAAGGCTCTCAGCTGATTTCTCTACACAAACACTACAGGCCAGAAGGGAGTGGCAAGATATATTCAAAGCCCTGAATGAAAAAAAGATGCAGCCTAGGATACTTTATCCAGCAAGGCTATCCTTTAGGATAGAAGGAGAAATAAAGAGTTTCACAGACAAAAAAAAGCTGCAGGAGTTTAGCAACACTAAACCCATGCTAAAAGAAATATTGAAAGGGCTATTCTAAATAGAAAAGCAGCAGGATGCTACAGAAATGAGAAACTCACAACTGGAAAGGTGATAACTCATGAATTACAAATAAAGAAAACACGAAATTATAAAAGAAGGCATACAAATCACTGAGAGTGGGAGAGGGAGGCAGGGAAATATAGAATTTCTTTTTCTTTCTTTTTAAAATTTTTTTAACAGTAGGATGGGTTTGAGATCATGTTATTATCAGTTTAATAAAAACAGTTATAGTAATAGGTTAATAGATTTACAAAAAAGGGTAACCACAAGTCAAAAATTTACAAGGGAGTCACAAAAATTAAATAAAATCCATGATAATACAAAGGAAAATTACCAAACCACAAAAGGAAGAAGAAAGGAACAAAGGATATACCAATTCAACTGCAAAGATAAGTTCAAAATGGCAATAAACACACATCTATCATTAATTACTGTAAATGTTAATGGACTAAATGCTCCAGTCAAAAGACATAGAGTGGCAGACTGGATAATAAAGCAAGAACCTTCAATATGCTGCATACAAGAGACCCACTTTAGGGAGAAGGACACATATAGATTGAGAGTGAAAGGATGGAAAAGGATATTCCATGCAAATGGAAAAGCCAAAAAAGCAGGTGTTGCAGTACTGATTTCAGACAAAATAGACTTTAAAACAAAGGCCATAAAGAAAGATAAAGAGGGACATTTTATAATGATTAAAGGAGTGATACAAGATGAAGATATTACACTCGTTAATATATATGCACCCAATATAGGAGCACCTAAGTACATACAAGAATTACTAATAGAGATAAAGGGGGTTATTGATGGGAAATACAATCATAGTTGGAGATTTTAACACTGCATTAACATCACTAGACAGATCTTCCAGACAGAAAATAAACAAGGCAACAGAGAAATTAAATACTACAATAGAAAAACTAGATTTGGTGGATATTTTCAGAGCATTACACCCCCAAAAAATAGAATATACATTCTTTTCAAGTGCACATGGAACATTTTCCAGGATCGATCATGCCCTTGGACACAAAAGAAACCTCAACAAATTTAAGAAGATAGAAATTATCTCAAGCATCTTTACTGACCACAATGCCATGAAACTGGAAATCAACAACAGAGAAACAAAGGAGAAAAAAAGAAAAGCATGGAGATTAAACAATATGTTATTGAAAAAACAATGGATCAATGAGGAAATCAAAGCTGAAATTAAAAAATACCTTGAGACAAATGATAATGAAAGCACAACCACTCAAAACCTATGGGACACAGCAAAGGCAGTGCTAAGAGGGAAGTTTATAGCGATACAGGCCTTCCTCAAAAAAGAAGAACAATCTCAAATAAACAAGTTAACCCACCACCTGAATCAATTAGAAAAAGAAGAACAAAAAGCCCCAAAAAGCAGCAGAAGGAAGGAAATAATAAAGATCAGAGAGGAATTAAATACAATAGAGATTAACAAGACCATAGAAAAAATCAACAAAACCAAAAGCTGGTTTTTTCAAAAAGTAAATAAAATCGACAAACCTCTGGCCAAACTCACAAAGAAGAAAAAAGAGAGAGCACAAATTAGCAAAATAAGAAAGGAAAATGGAGAAATTACAACAAACAAAATAGAAATACAGAATATCATACGAGAATATTATGAAAAACTACATGGAACCAAACTGGATAACCTAGAGGAGATGGACAAGTTTCTGGAAACATACTGTCCACCAAAACTGAATCAAGAAGAAACTGAACACTTGAACAATCCGATCACTAGAAAGGAAATAGAAATAGCAATTAAAAACCTCCCTACAAATAAAAGTCCAGGACCGGATGGCTTCACTGGGGAATTCTACCAAACATACAAAGAAGAACTCATACCAGTCCTTCTCAAACTCTTCCAGACGATTGAAAAGGAGGGAATACTCCCAAACTCATTCTATGAAGCCACCATCACCCTGATACCAAAACCAGGCAAAGATACTACAAAAAAAGAGAATTATAGGCCAATATCACTGATGAACATAGACGCCAAAATCCTCACCAAAATTTTAGCAAATAGAATCCAACAACACATAAAAAGATTATACATCATGACCAAGTGGGGTTCATCCCAGGGACACAAGGCTGGTTCAACATACGCAAATCAATCAATGTAATACATCACATCAACAAGAGAAAGGACAAAAACCACATGATCATCTCAATCGATGCAGAAAAAGCATTTGATAAAATTCAACACCCATTTATGATAAAAACTCTCACCAAAGTGGGTATAGAGGGAACATATCTCAACATAATAAAAGCTATATATGACAAACCTACAGTCAGCATAGTTCTCAACGGTGAAAAACTCAAAAGCTTCCCACTAAAATCTGGGACAAGACAAGGATGCCCACTATCACCACTCCTATTCAACATAGTCCTGGAAGTCCTAGCCACAGCAATCAGGCAAGAGAAAGAAATAAAAGGGATCCAAATTGGAAAAGAAGAGGTAAAAGTGTCATTATATGCTGACGACATGTTACTATATATAGAAAACCCTAAAAGGTCCACAAAAAAGCTACTAGAGCTGATTGAAGAATTCAGCAAGGTAGCAGGTTACAAAATTAATGTTCAAAAATCAGTTGCATTTCTTTACACTAATGATGAATCAACAGAAAAAGAAAGTAAAGAAACAATCCCCTTTAAAATAGCACCCAAAGTAGTAAAATATCTGGGAATAAATCTAACCAAGGAGGCGAAAGAATTATACACAGAAAACTATAAACCATTGATGAAGGAAATTAAAGAAGACTTTAAAAAATGGAAAGATATTCCATGCTCTTGGATTGGAAGAATCAGTATTGTTAAAATGGTCACAATGCCCAAGGCAATCTACAGATTTAATGCAATCCCTATCCAATTACCCAGGACATATTTCACAGAACTAGAACAAACCATAATAAAATTTATATGGAACCATCAAAGACCTAGAATTGCTAAAGCATTACTGAAGAGAAAGAAAGAGGCTGGAGGAATAACTCTCCCAGACTTCAGACAATACTATAGAGCTACAGTCATCAAGACAGCATGGTATTGGTACCAAAACAGACATATGGACCAATGGAACAGAATAGAGAGCCCAGAAATGAACCCACAAACCTTTGGTCAACTCATCTTCGACAAAGGAGGCAAGAATATACAATGGAATAAAGACAGTCTCTTCAGCAAATGGTGTTGGGAAAACTGGACAGCAGCATGTAAAACAATGAAGCTAGAACACACCCTTACACCATATACAAAAATCAACTCAAAATGGATTAAAGACTTAAACATAAGACAAGATACAATAAACCTCCTAGAGGAAAACATAGGCAAAACATTATCTGACATACATTTCAAAAATTTTCTCCTAGAAGAAATAAAAGCAAGAATAAACAAATGGGACCTGATGAAACTTACAAGCTTCTGCAGAGCAAAGGAAACCAGAAATAAAACAAGAAGAAAACCTACGGAATGGGAGAAAATTTTTGCAAGTGAAACCGACAAAGGCTTGATCTCCAAAATATATAAGCAGCTCATATGACTCAGTAAGAAAAAAATAAACAACCCAATCCAAAAATGGGCAGAAGACCTAAACAAGCAATTCTCCAAGGAAGACATACAAATGATCAAAAAGCACATGAAAAAATGCTCAATATCACTAATTATCAGAGAAATGCAAATCAAAACTACAATGAGGTATCACCTCACACCAGTCAGAATGGCCGTCATTCAAAAATCCACAAATGACAAATGCTGGAGAGGCTGTGGAGAAAGGGGAACCCTCCTACACTGCTGGTGGGAATGCAGTTTGGTGCAGCCACTATGGAAAACAGTGTGGAGATTCCTCAAAAGACTAGGAATAGACTTACCATATGACCCAGGAATCCCACTCCTGGGCTTGTATCCAGAAGGAAATCTACTTCAGGATGACACCTGCACCCCAATGTTCATAGCAGCACTATTTAAAATAGCCAAAACATGGAAACAGCCTAAATGTCCATCAACAGGTGACTGGATAAAGAAGAGGTGGTATATTTATACAATGGAATACTACTCAGCCATAAAAACCGACAACATAATGCCATTTGCAGCAACATGGATGCTCCTAGAGAATGTCATTCTAAGTGAAGTAAGCCAGAAAGAGAAAGAAAAATACCATATGAGATCGCTCATATGTGGAATCTAAAAAACAAAAACAAACAAACAAAAACAAAGCATAAATACAGGACAGAAATAGACTCATGGACAGAGAATACAGACTTGTGGTTACCAGGGGGGTAGAGGGTGGGAAGGGATAGACTGGGATTTCAAAATTGTAGAATAGATGAACAAGATTACACTGTATAGCACAGGGAAATATACACAAAATGTTATGATAAATCACAGAGAAAAAAATGTGACAATGAGTGAGTATATGTCCATGAATGACTGAAAAATTGTGCTGAACACTGGAATTTGACACAACATTGTAAAATGATTACAAATCAATAAAAAATGTTAAAAAAAATGAAAATAGCCAGCATTGATTAAGTAGCTATAATGGGTCAGGCAATGTGTTTTCACATTCTATCTTATCTACTTCTCACAACACATCTATAAAATAGGAAATCTTGTGGTCCTTTTTTTTTTTTTTAACAGAAGTCAAGGTTTAGGAAGTTAAATAATTTGGGTAAGGTCTCAAGGTAAAAGACTAACACAGTTGGGATTAGAAGTCATGCTGCCTGGCTTCAGAGGCCACAGGTTAACCATAATCTCTTGAACTGCCACAAAATCTCCACCACATTCTTGCTCAGTGAAGGGCACAAAGAGTAACAGGGCTATTCTAACAGGGGGTTGAAAATGCTCCAGTAGAGGGGCAAGTGCCAAACCACCTGAGAGCATCGAGAAGAAGGCATCACAGCGGAGGTGACGTGTCAAAATGAGTCTTCAAGGCTGAGATGAAGGAAGAACTGCACAGGCAGACACATGGGAAAGGGCATTCTCTGCAGAGGGAACAGCACGTGCGGAGTTACAAGAGCACAGGATGTGGGCCCTGTGAGTCGTTCTGTGTGGCTGGGGGCTGCGTGGGGAAGGGGGAGCAGACGAAATGAGACAGGTGGTCCCCCAGCCAGGCAAAGTTAGGTCAAAGGAGTCTAAACATTTTATAAAGTTAACTCTGTATCCGAGTGGGCAGTTGAGGAAGGGAATCAGATTGAAGGCAAGGAAGGCGCTGAAGAGGCTGCTCTCTGGGTGAAAGATATGAATTAGGAGAGCAGAGTGGCCTTGGAAAGGAGACTGAGGAAAGGGCATTTCAGAGGGAAACAAGAGAGGACTTGGGTCAACTGGTGACAGAGGATAATGGTGGTTCTCTTACTTATTTAAATATAAACAAAAATATATCGAGTGAGTTAACATTTAGATGTAACTCAAATAAGCCAATGTGGACCAGGCTCAGCTTGGTAATATATTCAAAGAAAAGACTGAGCAACCAACAGCAATTAAAAAGTCCGTCTCATCTTAGATCTCTGAAGAAACTCTAAAGGTGATCCAATTTATGCTCGACATCTCCATTTCCCAAAAAATGCCTTTCCTCCCTTTTTCAAGTCTTACAACCCTTACATTTCCTCACCATCAGCTCTGGCCGTGACATCTCTCTCCCTCTCTCCCTTCCCGCCAACTCCGTCCAGCCCTTCTCCCTTTCCTATACCTCCAAAAGCCTGAGAATCCAACTGAAAAATTCAGTAGAGTCCTTAGAGGATGAAGGAGGGGGAAAATGGAATGAGCAAAGACAAATTTTTGTTCAGCAGGCAGGGCGTGGGGAAAAGAAGCAAGCTGGGAACACACATGAATAATACTATCCTTATTACATTATCAGTAAGAATCGAAGGAAGCTTCAATGAATAAAGCTGATTGTAAAAGCCGACTAGACCAGAACTGAAAATAGTTTTATTTTTGACATTTAAACACAAATGTAAAAATGTGTCCAGATAATCACTGGAGCAATGCAAACCAAAACCACAAAGGAGATGTCACCTCATGCCAGTCAGAATGGCTGTCATCAAAAAGTCTACAAATAACAAATGTGGGTGAGGATGTGGAGAAAAGGGAACCCTTGTGCACTGTTGGTGGGAATGTAAACTGGTGCAGCCACTGTGGAAAACAGTACAGAGGTTCCTCAAAAAGCTAAAAATAGAACTACCACATGATCCAGAAATTCCACTCCTGGGTATATATCTAAAAAGAATGAAAGCACTAATTCTAAAAGACACATGCACCCCAATGTTCATACTAGCATTATTTACAAAAGCCAAAATATAGAAGCAATCCAAGTGTCCATCAACAGATGAATGGATAAAGATGTGGTATCTATATACAATGGAATACCGCTCAGCCATAAAAAAACAAATGAAATTCAGTGGTTTACAACAATATGGATGGACCCAGAGGGTATTATGCTTAGTGAAATAAGTCAGAGAAAAATCCTGTATGTTATTACTTATATGTGGAATCTAAAAAATAAAATAAATGAATGAATATCACAGACTCACAGATTCAGAGTAGGGATAGGGAAGGGGGAGGGGCAAGAGGGATAAGGGATCAGAGATACAAACTACTATGTATAAAATAAATAAGCAACAATGATAGATTGTACAGCACAGGGAAATATAGCCATTATTTTATAATAACTTTAAATGGAATACAATCCAAAAAAATGAATCACTATGTTATACACCTAGAACTAATACACTACTGTAAATCAACTATACTTCGATAAAGAACTTAAAAATTTTTTAAATGCCCTGAAATAGTAGATGAAAAAAATCAACAAGTAGAGCCAGACATAAAATGAAATATACTCAAAAACAGATTTCATATTTCAGGATAAAAAGGAGGGGAACAAAAGGGTATAGTGCAAAGGAAATAAAATTTTGATTAAACATAAAAGGGCCTACGTGAAGTTTCTAAAACCTAAATGATAATGATGTAAAATCTTTTGAGTTCAGAGTAATTGGAATGTAAATACAATTGTAGTAGTCTATTACTGACTGCTATTAGTTCAGAATACTGAAAAAATAATAAATGTAGTTATTTATCACCTTTCCCCTAAAAGCCCATTAAGTGAATTTGCTAAAACATAAGAGACATGACAAAAATCTCTTATTTAAACAATAGAAGACTTTTTAAAAACTACATTAATACCTACAGCATAAATGGAACACTGAGGAACAACTGGAAAGAGCAACGCATCGATAGCTCAATGGCTACTTTTGAGAACTCACTGGTCTCAATGGCAGCATCTTCAAACTGATTCTTCTGGAACATGGCAGAATTCGTGCCAAAGAAAAACACAAGAATCCTGCAGCACAGGTGATGTCTGGGAGAGTCCCAGCTCATACCTCACTTTCCCAGCAAACACCGCCCTCCCTATCCCATGCAAGAAAATCAGCCAAGTCTTAAGCAGAGGAGGAGCGTTCTCCATGACTACCTATGATGAGCTAGGTACCTGATGTGCGTTGTCCATCTGGTGCTCACAGCAACTCTAAGATAGGTTTGCTATTCTTACTTGACAGATGAGGGAATTAAGAACCTAGCCCAGATGAAACAGCTAATAAATGGTAAATCCAGGTTCTGAACCCATCTGTCTGACTGAAACCCTTACTCTCTCCACTACACCAGAGAGCCTCCCATCAGGGGAGTGTTGCAGGAGGACCATGTTCCCGAGGGACACCTCAACCGATGTACAGAGTTCATTTCAGACAGTACTCCATTTGGGGAGACACATGTACCTTGAGGCCGAGCCTAGATTTAAAGGAAAGGGGGAAGACCCAGGCAATAACAACGATAATGATTATGATGATGATTCTACTTTCCTAAAAAGAAGAGTCACCAATTGTAAGGCCTGGGACAGAGGAAGACAAAGCAGGGAAAGGGAAGAAAGTTAAACAGGGTGCACATGATGTAAGATGAATAAAAATGGATGAAAGTAAAGAGAATGAGGATGAAGAGACAGACCAAGTTCAATGAAAGGGAAAAAGAAATAGAAAAAGAGGACAAACGAATGGCAGGGGAAGGGATACGGAGGTTGAGAGATGGGATGTAAGAAAAGGAAATGGGACAACATTGGACAAAGATAAGCATTTCTGCCTCCCCTTCAATAATGTGGAGTTCATGCCCTCCCCGCCACCTCCTCATTTCTGATGTCCTAGAATGAACAGCCATGCGCCCTCAATTATTTATACCTCTGATAAAACGTTTATGATAATGGCATGTGTCCCTGAAGAATCCTCTTTATTAAAAGAACTATTACCACACTAAAACAGCACAATGAATTTCATAGTCAGAACAGGTATTTAAATAGGGGAGCATAATTAAAATAAGTAGAAGGATAGGAACAATTCTAGCATGTTGAAATTTAGAAATTAACAATTCTAAACGTTTAAAAACCTCTAAAGGGGGTTAGGAGGATAATTTATTTGAAAAAAAAAAAAACCCGGCATGTTTAAAAATAAAGGGATATCGATCCAGAGAATGAAAAAATGGTTACATAAATACCCAGAAATCCACCAAGGTGAATTATTACATGAGTTGGCTGCACTTTGTTTATATGCATACATATTATCAAAGCTGTGCCTCAAATCTTAAATCCCAGTGAGGTAGACTCCAGAGGGGACACAGTGTAAGTTTCCATTTATATGAAGTTCAAGAACAGGCAAAGCCAATCTATGGTGATGGAAGTCAGAGCAATGGAAGAGGGGCGAATGGAAGGGGTCATGAGGGAACTTTCTAACGTGGTAGAGATGTTCCATATTGGCGTCTAGGGTGATGGTTACCTGTGTATACACTTGTTAGAACTCACGGGACTGTATGCTTAAAATGGGCACATTTTATCATATACAAATTATACCTCAGTACAGTTGATTACAATAAAGACTCAAACAGTAAAATCCTAAAGGGATACAGTCATTCTGTATCCTGATTGTGGTGGTGGTTACACAAAACTGTACATGTGATGAAACTGCACAGAACCATAAACTAAGGGAGAAATACAAGTGTATGTGAAAACTGGAGAAATTCAATTAAGATCCGAAAGTTTAGTAACATACCAATGTCAAATTCCTGGTTTTGATAATGTACTACAGTTATAGAAGGTGTTATCGTTGGGGAAAGCTGGGAAAAGAGTACACAGGAACTATCTTGTACCATTTCTGTGATTTCTTGTAAGTCCAAAAATATTTCTTTAAAAAGAACACAGATTATATAGTCAGTATTTGGACCATCACCCACCATCAGGGTTACAAAAGGCAGGGCTTAACTATAGGACAGATCCCTGCCAACACGAAATTCAGTAAGGTAAAACGATTTTTAGATATTTCCAATAAGCCTGCAGCAGCTGGTCTGAATTCAGAGGGGGGAAGTACATAAACAAACATCACTCTTATAGATTAAAACTTCAGAACAAAATATAAATCAGCCTGAAATACAACTCAACAAATCAAACAGTAATTATCAGTTCCTAATTTGTGAACTAAAATGTTACACATGACAAGAGATTTTACGGTCAAACAAAAATCGGTGTGCACAGAGAACAACCACATGAAGAGGCAGCAAGAGGGTGGCCATCTGCCAGCCAATGAGAGAGGCCTTAAGAGAAACCAACCCCGCCAGCACCATGATCTTGGATTTCTAACCTCCAGAACCGTGAGAAAATTAATTTCTGTGGTTTAAGGCACCCAGTCTACAGTATTTTGTTATGGCAGTCCTAGAAGACTAACATATTAAACTATAATTTATATGCCATAAAATTCACCTCTTGTTAGTATACAGTTCAGTGACTTTTCATAAATGCTCCATAATCATCACCACGATCCAGTTTAGAATATTTCCATCACTCCTCAAAAATTCCCTCACCCACTGCCAGCCTCAGGCAACTATTGATCTGCTTTCTGTGATATATTCGCCTTTTTAAGGATTTCAGAGCAATGGAATCATACCATATGAAGTCTTCTGTGTCTGCTTTCTTTCACTTAGTATGTTTTTGAGGTTTATCCACATTGTAGTGTATAGTTTCTTTTTACTGATGAACAATTTCCACTGTATGGCTAGACCACATTTTGTTTATCCATTCATCAGTTGATGGACATTTGAGTACTGGCTGTTTTGGCCAATAATAATGGCCAATAACAATTTGAATAATGATGCTACAGTTATTCACATACAAGTTTTTGTGTGAACATATGTTTTCTCTTAGAAATATAGGTAGGAGTGAAATTAACTGAGTCATATAGTAGCATATATTTAAGAAACTGCCAAACTGTCTTCCAAAATGGCAGTCTTATTTTACATTCCAACCAGGAATGTATAAGTTTCAGTTTCTCCACATCCTTGTCAACACTTGGTATTGTCAGTCTTTTCAAGTTATAGCCATTCTAATGAGTGTGTAGTGGTATCTACTCAAGTTTAAGATCAAATAGACAATTTTAACTTTGGGCTAATGAGAATAAGCCACAGGTCTCATTATTCATAAGAAGTTTAACCTTGAGGGGAATGTCTTAAAATTTTGCATAATAACTAAACTCTCGTTTTAGAAAAGAGAGGAGGAAGAACTCTCTCTCCTTCAGTAAGAGACTCATTTATGAACCTCATTCTTTTTATTCCAAAAACACTCATTCCAAATTTGGGGATTTTTTTTAATTAAATGCCTTTTGAATTTCAAAAGATTAGAGAGAGCCATAATGTATGATGAAATTAGAAACTTTATCAGTTTAACATGAATTTAAAGAATGTAATTTTGGGTTTTAGTGATAAATGCAGAATGCAGAGTTGGGAATTTGGGATATGATGTGTTTGATTTCGAGCAAGCCTTCTGATTTCATATTTAAAACTAAATAGCTAAAGATTATGTAATTGTGACGTAAAATATGGGATTTAAATGGCAATGTATTGCAATTACATTGTGCTATAATTATACATATTGGTGTCTTTCATGAAGTGATTCTAACAGGATTCAGACAATCTGAAAATTACATAAACCTATGGAAAATTTTTCATTTGACATTTTGGGTATGATTTAAAGGTATAAATATCTGACACTTTCAAGTTACTTTCAAATTTCTCATTGTATTTTTTATATACTCTGATTATATTTTGTAACATTCCTAATTGGTTTTAGGCAAAACTTCAGGGATCTAGAGTCGTGTATTGCTCTTTGCCAATCATATGAAATTCTACCAGACTTGATCGCTCCTTGATCCCCCAGCGGGAAAATTCAAAATTTTAGCTGGTACTGGGTAAGAAAGAGAAGAGCAGCCTCTGATATCAGGAGCCAGCCTGGCACTATTAGCTGGCCTTGGTGCTGCAACAAGCTGGTCTGGCAGCCACAGCGAAGCCTTGGTGTTCTCCTGCTGAAAATTAACACTTTCAGAGAATACTATCCTCAGACAAGGCCACTCTGTGACTACAATGGATCAAGACAAAAAAAAAAAAAAAAAGATCACTCCATAGCTACGTCTGAACACAGACAGAACATCAACATTGTCCAGGCCACAAAATGCCAAATATCCCCTACCCTAGCTCACAGGAGTGACGGCTGCTTCTCTCCCACTTACAGCTGTAGCCTCACTCTAGTCTGTCGTCTCTATAAATTCACAATCATAAAAAAAAAAAATGGGCAGAAGACTAAATAGACATTTTTCCTAAGAGGAAATGCAGATGACCAATAGGCACATGAAAAGATACTCAACATCACTAATCATCAGGGAAATGCAAATCAAAACCACAGTGAGATATTACTGGGGGCAGCAGAGGGTATAGCTCAGTGGTAGAGCACATGCTTACCATATTACCTCACACCTGTCAAAATGGCTATCATCAAAAAGAACACAAATTTAACAAATGTTGGCGAGGATGTGGAGAAAATGGAACCCTCCTACACTGTTGGTGGGAATGTAAACTGGTGCAGCCACTATGGAGAACAGTATGGAGGTTCCTTAAAAAACTAAAAATAGAGTCACCATATGATCCAGCAATCCCACTCCTGGACATATATCTGGAAAAGATGAAAACTCTAATTCCAAAAGACACATGCACTTCAATGTTCACAGAAGCATTATTTACAACAGCCAAGACATGGAAACAACCTAAGTGTCCATAACAGATAAATGGATAAAGAAGAAGTGGTGCACATATACAATGGAATACTACTCAGTCATTAAAAAGAATGGTATTTTGCCATTTGCAACAACATGGATGGACTTGGAGGGTATTAGGCTAAGTGAAGTAAGTCAGACAGAGAAAGATAAATACTGTATAATATCACTTGTATGTGGAATCTAAAAAACACAACAGACTAGTGAATGTAACAAAAAAAAAAAAAAGCAGACTCACAGATACAAATAAACTAGTGGTGACCAGGGGGGAGAGGGAACCAGTGAGGGATAATACAGGAACAGGGGAGTAGGAGGTAGAAACTATTAGGTATAAAATGTTACAAGGATATATTGTACAACATGGGAAATATAGCCAATATTTTATAGTAATTATAAATGTAGTATAACCTTTAAAAATTGTGAATCTCTATATTGTACACCTGTAACTTACATAATACTGTACATCAACTATACTTCAGTAAAAAAAGATAGACCATCACAGAAGTATCCCCACTTCCCAACAGCACCCAATGCAGAGTAAGGCCTCACTTTCTTAAGTTCTCTCCAAAATTACCTAATACAAGCCCAAATCTTATAGTAAGACTTCTCTAACACCTACTTACTTAGACATCCCAGTCACTCAGGATATTTGTTTTCTCTCACTGCAATGAGTAATAAACCAAGTTGTTCAATTAAAAAAAAATAATCAAGGTGACTCAAGAAATCAAGTTATATTTTAAACTTTTCTTTTTATATTGTTCAAAATATAGAGATCTGCACAGCACCAAAGAAACAATCAGCTCACCACAAATCTAATGTCAATGAATGCAAAGTTATCAAAATTCTAATTCTGTGGTCAGTAGTTTTGATTATAATTATGTTTCTAGTAGATGGAAAAAATGAAATAATATTTTTAAATGCATGCATACCCCCTAGGATCAACCTTTATCCCGCCACTTACAATAATAGAGTCATTTGCAAATCAGCAAACAAATTAGGCTAACTAGGAGCCATTGACAAATGAAAAGAAATGAGAGCATAATTGTAGAGTCTATACAAATGATGCTTAACATCCAGATGAAAGTCATTAAAAAACATTCATTCAGTCATTTGAGTTTTTGAGTATTTCTAACTAGTCTGAATTTCTAAAAAAGCAGCTTAATGATAGATTATATACCACAGCAACAGCAGCATATCGTAAACTACTAAATGCCAAACTTCAATCAATAATGAAGCAGTAGGTGCCTGATGTAATTAGAAAGAGCCCCAGGCCAGGAGATCCAGGGTCTGGGCTCAGTTCAAGGATAAACAAGCTGAATGTGCCTTTAGTCTAAATGTCACAGACTAAAGTCTCAGGCATAGACTGCTAGCGGTAAAAGGGCATTAGCAACCAGCCAATCAAGCCCTGCATTAAGGTCAAGGAAACTGAGGCTCAGAGAGGTAGAGAGACAGAACCACCATCACAAAGATAATTCATTTCGGTGCCTCCAGCAGGCAGCCTCAGAACCCTGGCCCCTGCCCCACTTCTTGCCAATGATTCCTCATTTACAGAATGAGAACAATGACCCATGCTTGCTTCGCCTGACAGAGGTGCTGGGAGGCTGGCTGGAACTAACTGGCTGAGTGACCATGTGCCTGCTTGTATTTAAATGAATTCAATGAAATAACTAGTCTTTGGGTGGTAGGTGCAGGATCAGGCAAAATTATGTTTGGCTATTTGTATAAATCCTCCCGATACCAGGGGTTTTAATTAAGGATTGTGTTTTCTCAAAGGGAGCAGTACTGGCATTTCAGGTTGAATGTTCTCCCCAGTGGGGCTGCCCTCCCCACGTGGCAGGACATAAAATACACGGTCGGCCTTCAGCTAACAGACAGCAGCAGCACCTCTGGATCCGATCTGACCCTGGTCCAGTCACTTTCAAACATCACAATTAAGCCAAAAATCCATGGTGAACAAAATATCAACACGTTAAACAAAGATGGAATCAGTACTACTGATTTTGCTTTTTGCCTTGGGCTCCAATATGGCTCCACATGGCAATGACTGATCCTGTCTTCATTTAACACATTGGTATTTCATTCATCGTGAATTTTGGCATTCGTTTTTAAGATATTTCATTAAAATACTATCTAGCTGATTACTGAGTTTTGGGGTGCCCCTTAAATTCTGCACCTAAGACAAGTGCCTCGCTGGCTTTTCCCCTAGTCCAGTGCCACTTCCGGTCATTGGGACAACCCAAAACACATCCACACATTTCCAAAGGCCTCCCTGGGTTAAAAGCTTCTGAAATAGGGGCTGGTTTTTCTCACTGAATGAGAAGTCCAGAGAGGGAGAGAGAGCCCAGGTTGGAGACAGTGGCTGCATGGTGCCCGCAGGGCCCTGGGTCCCCTTTATCGCTGCTGGACTCATAAGATGGCTACTGTGCCCCCAAGGAACTACGTCCTAGATCCAGACAGGAAAATGAAGGCAGGGCCAAGGGCAGGAAAAACGTATCAGCTGAGTCTGACTCTTTGAATTAGAAAAATAACCTTCCCAGGGGCCCCATGTGATAAACCTTAATTCACATGTCACTGGCCTGAAATGAGTCAAGTGGCCGAGCGAGCTGCAGGGAGCCCTGGGGAGGTGAACACCTTGTAGCAGACACAACTCCAGCCTGAATAAAACTGGCGTTCTCTCCCTAAGAATGAAGGGGAGAGTGAAGAAAAGATCCCCAGCTAGAAACGTCTGCCACGAAGGCCGTGCAGGATGATAAACGCTGGCTCTTTGCGGGGACTGCAGACACCTTCTCTGCTTGTAGTCAGATGGTCTGCCTGAGCAGAGCGATCTGATTTGTCACTTTTAGAATTAGGGATAAAAACTGGAAAGCTGTCTCAGGTTGGGCTCCACAGAAGCAGAGCCTGCAACAAGGATTTCAGCGCATGTCATTGATTAAGGGCACATTCTTGGGAGAAACCTGTAAGGGAGTGAGGGAAACAGCCAAGAGAAGGGAAATCATCCGAGCAGGAATGCATTCGCACCCAAAGTTCGGCGCAGGCCTAACACACAAGGGGCTGTGAGCCGAAATCACAGCACAGAGTTGTCCCACCTTAAAGAAGCTCAGCCTTTCACTCTTGACAAATTGTCGGCCATTTGCTACCCCGTCTTGTGGTGAAGGGGCCAATGTAACCTCCCAGGTTACCTCTCTGGGTGATGCAATGCCCAACGGCCAAGAGCAACACTCCATAGAGGGTCGTGGGTGTGAGGCGGTGGCTAGAGCACTTGCTGCCACTGTGGGGGATGGGCGCCTGACCCCTAACGTGGATCTGTGTGCACACCAACAGCATCTAGTGCAAAGAGTAACACTAATACACCTTCCAAGGGACCGCCTTTAATTCTACTTTGTATTGCTTGAGAATGTAACCCTAGATATATTGCTATGATTAAAAGCTATTGGAAAAACTGGCAACGAGTTGAAAGTGTCTCATTTTCAAGAAAAATGATTAACAGGTGTTGACTTATTTTGTTGAACTGCGAATGCAGAAAGCACTTTATAATTTGCTCTGGGTATTAACCAGGATCCAGTCTGTAGTTCCCAATCTCATCAGAGCACGTAAATATTTCATAGTCTCAGTGTCTCATTTAAAGCTCAATGAATATTTAATTGAAGTTGACCAACAAAATAACTGAAAGAATTATGTTGTATTTAGTTGGGCCTGAAATGAGCAAGCTCTTCATTTTCTCAAGTAGTTTGAAGCTAAAATTATCCCAACTTCATGAAATATTCTACATAATTTTATAAGTAATTAAAGGGCTGTAAAATAGGGTTGAAAGGCACATATTAAATACTGAGAAAAACATGAAATAAAATTAAATGTTCAACTTTAAATGCAAGAGAATAGTTTAATATATTGTGGCCTACATTATTTATTCAATGGTGGATTAGTTTAAACTATTGTCAATATCCTTTTTGACAGAAGAAGTAAAAATAGAATCTTTATTAATCCTTGCAAATTAAATACTCTCGAATGATGATGTACAAACACCTATAAGACTGACATTAACAGGACACCGAGCATGATCCATCCAAGTAAGTCAGTCCAGAAACTGTTACTGAACCCTGGGTCCAACACTAAGCCAGGTACCGAAGATAATCCAAAAAAAGAGAGAGAACGGTTCATATTCAAAGTACAGATGGTTTCCCAGGAAAGACGCTTCTCCCCAGTCTGTTAGATTTCCGTAAGTGTCAGAACTGGGCTCCAAAAGTAATGTGTGCTCTAACTGGCTGACCCTAACTCAGATGACATGGGATATGTCACTTCTGCTAAATCTGAAGACATTTTAATTGGAGTCAAAGTATTGCCAACCAACCCATGTTATTAAGGCTGCTAAAAATCACCTGGAAATTTAGCATACTACAGTTTGAATTCTTTATCTTAGTTATTTTTAATTTACAGGACCTAAATAATCTAGTAACAAGTTCTTTTTTGGACAACAGACCATGGGGCCATGATACAGTGTGTCCATCTAGCTGCCTTATAGGAAATAACTAGTCACCTTGGGTTTTTCAAACCCTATCATCTGAGTCCCTTTTTAAGATATTCAAATGGATTGCCTTCTTCAACTGTCAATGTGCCAGTATATGTGCCTGTGTTACGTGTACAAACACACATACTAAAAAGTGCAGACTCTTGTCTAATAACGGCACCTCTTTCCTTCACATCTACAATTCCTGCCATGTCACCCTTTGGTCCTCAGGGATAGGGAACCATAATTAGGACGGAGAAAAGAAGAGAAGGCATTTTTCTGTTGCTATTCAATGGCACATTCAGAATCAAACAAAATCACTTAGTTAATGGCAACCACTACACAAAAGTGGCAGTATGACCAGACTCTACTGTCTCCAGAAGGACAGAATCCTCCTGTCCAGGGCAGGAAATGAGAGGAAGGTTAATAAGCACTAGCCAAGAAAGGCGATGAACATCTGGCATCCTGCAACCAACAGGCCCGGTCAGAAATAGCAGCGGTAACTCTGTTTAGGGTACTTTTGTTCTAGAATGTGTCATTTCAGATGAGCACATTTACATTTATTTACACAGAGGACTCTTATTTTCTCAAATCTAATGTTTAGTACATGTAACGTTTTAAGGATGCACGTCTCCCAATGTCATGTGACTTACCTGTTTATCAAAAGCCACCCAGGATGGCAAGTCATTTCCCATTTCTTCAGGAAATACATTATACTTTGGCTTTATCTTTTGTCCAAAAAGCAGTTCTCCACCTATTCCTGGTTTATCTTCACTCACCAGCATCCTAACATTGTTGCAAAAGCCCCAATGTTGAGATTTGTGGAATTTCTCCTTTCCCACCTGTGAACACAAGAGACAACAGAAAATGGCCAAAGTTACTCTTGATGATTTGTCTTAATTTGTTTTAAAAGGTAAACACATTTCCCATCATTTATTTTTCCATTACTAGATGCATATTAGAGTGGCAAAGAATTATGATCAACCGTTACCATAGTTATGTCTCATTTTAAATTCATTTTAATAAATTCAAAACCTTGAAAAGCAGTAAGAATAAACCCAATGCTCCATGCTATTTAAAACATTTAAAAATAACTATTACTGCAAGTGAACATTTAGGACATTAGCTTGCTAATTGGTCTATTCTACTTATTTGCCAAGAATGCAAACAGGGAAAAAAAAGAAACTCCTCTACATCAGAGCACAAATGTAACAGTTTTCCCAGAGAAGTCTAAATATTATTTTCATCAAAACAGAGAATAAAATCTTTGCCTCATTAAAGTAAATGTCACGGGAAATTCCTCAGTGCTGACATTCTCCGCCTAATTGGAGAACCTTGCCCTCCCCTCTTCCCCACTCCCCTTGCATCTTCTCTGAAGATCTGCGCAGAGATAGCAAAACCCCTATAATGCTACCAAGGATCAGTAAAATTGTGGGCTCGCACCTTCTCACGTCTGCAGCTAGTAGGAAAGTGAAGCAGAAAAATCCCTCTGAGGAAAAATATGGCAATACCTAGCAAAGTGAAAGGTGTCTATGTCCCAAGACCTAGTAAGTCTGCTTCTGAGTACCTTTGGCCCCTGTGCACGAAAAGCTATAGATCGGGTTCTGTTACAGCAGTGTCTGTAAGAGTGAAAACCAGGAAATAATCTCAATGTCCATCAATGGCAGAAAAGATACCTCAATTGTGTTCTCTTCATACCATGGAATATTAATGCAGAGGTCTAAAATGACATGCATCGATATGGACAAGTCTCAAAAAAATGTCCAGCAGGGGGAAAAAAAAAAAAGGTAGTAAAAAGGGCATATAAAATTTGATGATTTCACATATACAAAGTCTGGAAACATTCAAAAATAAACTATTATTTATGGATAATATAAGCATGGAAATGATAAGCAGGAAATTCAAGATAATATAATATCCATGATAATATGATACTATATATGATACAATAAATATCATATATGATATCATATAATGAATGCCACAGCCTTGTATTAAAAAAAAAAAGAAGAACATTTCAGATACAATTAAAGCCCTCTCTTAGAGTTCCTGCCCCTTGACTCCCTCTCCAGTGGTAACCAGAGCCCTGAATTTGCTGCTTGAACTTTAACAGTTTGCCAACATTGTATACAGCCAGGGCAATAACCTCTTGCAAAGTATGGTGCATTAACAGGGAAGTCTGAAAGGAAGTTCAAAAATACTTTGTTTCAAGGCAACCTAGGAAATAGGAGAAAACATTTGCAAATAACATATCTGATAAAGCATTAATATTCCAAAATATATAAAGAATTCATACAACTCAAATAGCAAAAAAAAAAAAACTGATTAAAAACTGGACAGAGGATCTGAATAGACATTTTTCCAAGAAGACACACAAATGTCCACCAGGTACATGAAAGGTGCTCAACATCACTGATCATCAGGGAAATACACATCAAAACCACAATGAGATGTCACATAACGCCTGTTAGAAGGGTTATCATCAAAAAGACAAAAGATGACAAGTGTTGGTGAAGACGTGGAGAAAAGGGAAAAGAACCCTCGTGCACTGCTGGTGGAAATGTAAATTGGTGTAACCACTATGGAAAACAGTATGGAGGTTCCTCAAAAAATTAAAAGTAGAACTACCATATGATCCAGCAATTCCACTTCTCAGTATTTATCTAAAGAAAATGAAAACACTAACTTGAAAAGATATGTGCACCCCACCATGTTCATTTGCAGTATTATTTACAATAGCCGAAACACAGAAACAACCTAAGTGGCCATTGATGGAAGAATGAATAAAGAAAATGTGGTGTGCGTGTTTATGTTTTTATATATATATATATATGTGCGTGTTTATGTTTTTATATATATATATATATATATAAAATGGATATTTTTCAGCCATAAAAAAGAATGAAATCCTGCCACTTGCAACAACATGAATGGACTTTGAGGGCATTATGCTAAGTGAAATAAGTCAGATAGAGAAGGACAAAAATCACATGATCTCATTTATATGTGGAATCTTAAAATAAAAATTAAAAAACCAAGCTCACAGATACAGAGAACAGATTGGTGGCTGCCAGAGGTGGAGGATGTGGGGGGGGGTGGATGGGCAAAATGGGTGAAGGAGGTCAAAAGGTACAAACTCCCAGTTATACGATAAATAAGTCCTGGTGATGTAATGCACAGCATGGTGACTACAGTTAATAATACCGTATTGTACATTTGAAAGTTGCTAATTGAGGAAATCTGAAAAGTCTCATCACAAGAAAAAAAACTTGTAACTGTGTGATGATGCATGCTAACTAGACTTACTGTGATCATTTTGCTATATATACAAATATCCAATCATTGCACTGTACACCTGCAACTAACATGATGTTTTATGTGAGTTACATTTCAATAACAATAAAAATTAAATACTCACTGTTAAAAGAAAAGAAAAGGCAAGGCGTCGTTTCCTCATGTAGTGAATGCAGCCCGGAAGAATGGGGAAGGGCCTGAGCATCCTTGCCTAAGGTAGCCAGGGCCACAACAGCTTCCCCAGGCAGATGAACAGCTCAGGTCAAAGGCAGTGGAAGGAAAGCTACAGGCTGTGGTTAGGATGGTGACCTGCAGTCTGGCTTGCCCCATAGAGAATCCACTGCCACAACCTCTACCACCACCCTACTCCCCCCTGACACACACACACACACACACACACACACACAGTCACTTTACCACAAGTCACCATAACAAAGCGCAAGTTGGACTGGTTAAAATGAACGGTGGAATAACAGAATTTCATAACAATGTTCCTTTTTTCAAAGCAAGTAACTTCGGACAATCACAAACTTACTTCAGGTCAAACCAACAAATGTTTCTTAAGCATTTACTATATTCCTAGCTTTGTGCCAGATACACCACTTAAAACAAGCATAAGACTCAGCCCCTGCCCTGAAGAAGAAACCCACTATCTTGCTGATGAGTCAAGATTTAGATACATAAAGCAAGCAGGACAGCTACCATTTTTGATCACTTACTATATGCTAGACCCTTTACTAAGGGCTTTATATACACTACCTAATTTCACAATCACAAAACTATTTGATAGGCTTTATTACTGCCATTTTACCAATGAGGAAACCAATGCAGAGACAGGTAGAGACAGGTAGACTAGCACATCCACGGTTATACAGTAACTAGTGGAGCCTGCATCTGAACCTAAGTTCATTGACTCCAAGCTCTGGTAAGTTTATCTGCCCAGAGCCATAAACCAATGGGCTGAAGTTGTGTTGAGGTCCTGCAGGTAGCTGGATACTGTCGCAGGCCTGGAGGAATGGGATGAATTAGAGGAGAGCCAAGGGTGTTCTGGGTAGGTTTACGAGTGATGCACTGCAGCTGAGCTGACAGTGCCTAGTGTGAGGGACAAGAGAGGAGCAAGTCTAAGTAAAAGGGACAAGTTCATGTTTGGAAGAGGGTGAGATAGAGTAGAAAATGTAAGGAGGTATATATTATGGAAAGCCTCATATTTAATTACCATATACATCTGAAGTTCTCCTTGAACAAGGATAAAATATAATAAAAGACTGTCTGGGGTGGCAATGTTTTAGACTAAAAATCATTTTATAGCCTTTTTTAATTTTAACATTTTTTATTGAGTTATAATCATTTTACAATGTTGTGTCAAATTCCAGTGTAGAGCACAATTTTTCAGTTATACATGAACATATATATATTCACTGTCACATTTTTTTCTCTGTGAGCTACCATAAGATCTTGTACATATTTCCATGTGCTATACAGTATAATCTCATTTATCTATTCTACATTTTAAAATCCCAGTCTGTCCCTTCCCCCCTGCCCCCTTGGCAACCACAAGTTTGTATTCTATGTCTATGAGTCTGTTTCTGTTTTGTAGTTATGTTCTTTTTTTTTTTTTTAG
Organism: Vicugna pacos; assembly: GCF_048564905.1. Taxonomy (NCBI): domain Eukaryota; kingdom Metazoa; phylum Chordata; class Mammalia; order Artiodactyla; family Camelidae; genus Vicugna; species Vicugna pacos. Next base: position 36,642,426 of record NC_133023.1, read on the forward strand.
ATTCCACATATGAGTGATCTCATATGGTATTTTTCTTTCTCTTTCTGGTTTACTTCACTTAGAATGACATTCTCCAGGAGCATCCATGTTGCTGCAAATGGCATTATGTTGTCAGGTTTTATGGCTGAATAGTATTCCATTGTATAAATATACCACATCTTCTTTATCCACTCATCTGTTGATACACATTTAGGCTATTCTAAAGGCTATAAAAAAGCCTAACTAGCCATTTTATAGCCTTTAGAATGGCAAGAGTTAGAAACCTGGACAACATCAAAGGTTGGAGAGAACGTGGGGAAATAGGAACCCTATCTAATGTTTTGCTGATGGGAGAGTTAACTGTCATACTGGAAAGCAATGCAGTACTACTCAGCAAAACAGGGCATGTGTACTCCCTATGATTCAAGAATCTCACAGATGGGTAGATATCTCAGAGAAAATCTCATAGTAGCCAATAAATGGATATATATGAGAATGTGCAATGGTATTTTGGGGAAGTTGGCAGCAACCTAGATATCTATGTTGATGAAATGAATAAGAAAATATGGTTTATGCTGCAATGTTACCAAATTTATTGATGAGCTCTAATAGTTTTCTGGTAGCCTCTTTAGGATTTTCTATGTGTAGTATCATGTCATCTGCAAACAGTGACAGTTTTACTTCTTCTTTTCCAATCTGGATTCCTTTTATTTCTTTTTCTTCTGATTGCTGCGGCTAGGACTTCCAATACTACATTGGATAAAAGCGACAAGAGTAGACATCTTTGTCTTATTCCTGATACTACAGGAAATACTTCCAGCTTTTCACCACTGAGAATAATGTTAGCTGTGGGTTTGTCATGTATGGCCTTTATTATGTTGAGGTATGTTCCCTCTGTTCCCTCTATGCCCACTTTCCGGAGAGTTTTTATCACAAATGGATGTTGAACTTTATCAAAAGCTTTTTCTGCATCTATTGAGATGATCATATGGTTTCTATTCTTTAGTTTGTTAATGTGGTGTATCACATTGATTGGTTTGTGGATTGGTATCGAAATCAGTGGCATTTCAATACACAAACAATGAAATAGCAGACAAAGAAATTAAGAAAATAATCCCATTTACCATCACATCAAAAAGAATAAAATACCTAGGACTAAACCTATCTAAGGAGGCAAAGGACCTGTACTCTGAAAACTAAAAGACACTGATGAAAGAAACTGAAGATGACATAAACAGATGTAAAGATATACTGTGTTCTTGGATTGTAAGAATCAATATTGGTAAAATGGTGATACTACCCAAGGTAATATACAGATTCAATGCAATCCCTATCAAATCACCAATGACATTTTTCACAGAACTGGAACAAAAAAATTTTTAATTTGTATAGAAACACAAAAGACCTCGAATAGCCAAAATAGCCTTAAGAAAGCAGAATGGAGCTGGAGGAATTATGTTTCCTGATTTCAGACTATACTACAAAGGTACAGCAATCAAAATGGTATGGTACTGGCACAAAACCAGACACATAGATCAATGGAACAGGATAGAAAGTCCAGAAATAAACCCAAGCACTTATGGTCAATCTATGACAAAGGAGGCAAGAATATACAATGGAGAAAAGACAGTCTCTTCAATAAGTGGTGCTGGGAAAACTGGACAGCTATCTGTAAAAGGATGAAATGAGAATATTCTCTAACAACATATACAAAAATAAACTCAAAATGAATTAAAAGCCTAAATACAAGACCAGATACTGTAAACCTCCTAGAGGAAAATACAGGCAGAAGACTCTTTGATATAAATCACAGCAATATTTTTTTTGAACCAGCTCCTAGAGTAATGGAAATAAAAGCAAAAATAAACAAATGGGACCTAGTTAACCTTAAAAGCTTTTGTACAGCAAAGGAAACCATAAACAAAAGGAAAAGGTAATCTACAGAATGGGAGAAAACATTTGCAAATGACACAACTGACAAGGGACTAATTTTCAAAATATACAAACAACTCATACAGCTTAATAGCAAAAAAACAAACAACCCAATTAAAAAGTGGGCAGAATACCTAAATAAACATCTCTCCAAAGAAGATATCCAGATGGCCAATAAGCACATGAAAAGATGCTCAACATCACTAATTATTAGAGAAATGCAAGTCAAAACTACAATGAGGTATCACCTCATACCAGTCAGAATGGCCATCATTCAAAAGTCCACAAATGATAAATGGTAGAGAGGCTGTGGAGAAAAAGGAATCCTCCTACACTGCTGGTGGGAATGTAAATTGGTGCAGCCACTATGGAGGACAGATGGAGGTTCCTTAAAAAACTAAAAATAGACTTACCGTGGAAAAGAATCTGAAAAGAAAAAATATATATGTATGTATATGTGAGGAAAAAAAAAGGAAATATGGTTTAATGGGTAAGTACACTATGGCAGATCTTCATGTCACTGCTCTGAAGCAATAAACCAGATGGATTAGCTCAGGCTGCCATAACAAAATATCACAGACTAGGTGGCTGAAACAACAGAAATTGATTTCTCACAGTTCTGGAGGCTGGGAAGTCCAAGATGAAGATGCTGGCCAATTCAGTTGCCCAGTGAAGCTTCTATTCTTAGCTTGCAGAATGCCTATTTCTCACTGTGACCTCACAGGGCAGTGAGAGAGAGAGACAGCACAAGATAAGGGCATGAATTTCATCATGGGGGCCCCACCCACATGACCTCATCTAAACCTAACGACCTCCCAAGGCCGTATCTTCAAATACCATCATGTTAGGGGTGGGTAGGGATTTGGCAGGGGGGGGGGGGGTCAAGGCTTCAACACATGGATTTGGGGAGGACACATATCACCAGATGTACATACAGCAACACAGATCCTTAAAACATATTATTGGGTGAAACTGGTATCTGTAGCACACAGTATCATTTACGTATTTTTTTAAAAATACAAAAAACAATGCTACATATTTTACATATACAGATTCAAGAATGTACATCAAAGACACATGTATGCAAGCCTATGCAAAGTGGAAAGGGAATGAGACTAGGGATTGGGAATGATGAAGAATAAAAATACATAAGAGAGAGACCTTGCACAGATCAACGGTGAAACTGTACCAGAAACAGAGGAATAAAATTAATTCACCTCTCTGCACCTGACATTTAAAAAAATGATGGACATTTAGGGTGCTTACATGCCTTGCCTATTGTATATAGTGCTGCTTTGAACATTGGGGTACATGTATCTTTTCGCATTAGAGTTCCCTCCTGATATATGCCCAAGAGTGGGATTGGTGGATCATATGGTAAGTCTATTTTTAGTTTTTTTAGGAATCTCCGTATTGTTTTCCATAATGGCTGCACCAACCTGCATTCCTACCAGCAGTGTAGGAGGGTTCCCTTTTCCCCGCAGCCTCTCCAGCATTTATTGTTTGTGGACTTTTGAATGATGGTCATTCTGACTGGTGCGAGGTGACACCTCATTGTATTTTTGACTTGCATTTCTCTGATAATTAATGATACTGAGCATCGACAGGTGACTGGATCAAGAAGTTGTGGTATATTTATAAAATGGACTACTACTCTGCCATAAAAAGAATAAAATAATGCCATTTACAGCAACATGGATAGACCTAGAGTTCGTCATTCTAAGTGAAGTAAGCCAGAAAGAGAAAGAAAAATACCATATATCACTCATATGTGGAATGTAAAAAAAAAAAAAGGACACTATGAACTCATCTACAAACAGAAACAGACTCTCAGACTTTGTAAACAATCTTATGGTTACTGGGGAAAGGGGGTAGGAAGGGATAAATTTGAGAGTTTGAGATTTACAAATGTTAGCCACTATATATAAAAATAGATTTTTAAAAAGTTTCTTCTGTATACCACAGGGAACTATGTTCAATATCTTGTAATAACCTTTAATGAAAATGAATATGAAAATGAATATATGTATGTATATGCATGACTGGGACATTGTGCTGTACACCAGAAATTGACACACTGTAACTGACTGTGCTTCAGTTTTTAAAAAATGATGGATTGGGATGAGAGGTGAGAGGTAGGCAGACAAGGTTGCTAGTGCAGCTGAGCAGGCCTAGGGTGAGAAAGGCCTGCACGAAGGGTGAAGACAGTGGGAACAGGAAGGGAGGGACGTCCTACAGGCCAGGGGCCTTCTAACTATTGAGGAAGGGCAAGTTTGAAAGCTTCTTTTCCCAAATCATTTGAGACTGATACTTTTGTCATATACAATAAAAATTAACTATAAGAAATTGAGTAAGTTTATAATTTAAAAAATAAAGTCAACTAATTAGCAACCTTGAAAAAAAAGACACTGAAATAAAAACAAAGACATAAAAGCTCACAAGCTCACTGATTACACCCTCAGATATCACAGCAATGTCAAATTGCTATGTAAGTTCCCAATATCACAAACACACACCACACTTAGAGCAGCACTGTTCCAGCAGACATCAGGTAAAGAAACCAACATCAGTGATTGGACATATCAAGAAAGGAAGAGGGATGGGAGGTGACTTGAAAGTTTCATGCCAGCCTCACTTCCACTTGGGAAGGTGGGAGGGGTGGGGGGGGCAGAAAAAGCAATAAGGAAGACAAAGTACTTCCATCACCTGGCTCCTTAGCTGACATACTGCTGCAGCTCCCAAGTATGGTTATAACAGCACAGGCTGAGTTTCTCATTTCTGAGATTTCTGAAGGAAACTAAAGCAGTGGATTGAGCCAAAAGTGCCCTCAGCAAGGTTGGCCTATCCTTTCTCAGTCACCACCACAGTAGAAAGGGAAAGAGAAGGGACTGGAAGAAGCAAAGGACAAAGGTGGTGCACCTGCTTCCCCTAACCATACACATACACAACTGTTATGAACTCTTGTCAGTACATTTTCATCTAGCTAGTGACAATGACTAACCATACCACACAGTGAGGCCTTTTCCTTTAAACATATGATCTACCAATGTTCTGAAAACTGAAGAGAAACCACAATGTGTAAAATTCAGAAGGTAGTTCAATCAAGTTCCTGATAAATTGATAAGCAATTTCTCCACACAGAGTATTAGCTAGATACTAGTTCAATATTTCCAATTCTTTGATAAATAAAATAAAGTCAGCCAGACCATATTCTTGAATACTTTTAACATGAAACAAGAACAATTACCAAAACCTTTCCAAAACTCCTGGTTTGTGAGTTGTAAATTCACACAACCCAAACCACAAACAACAACACACACTTCTTTAAAGTTCAGTAATGTCAATTTCTATTCTTATTGTCATCAGCACAGCATGTAAAATTCCACTGATGCACTATCAGGGTATGGACTGAAGTTTCAATTCAAAATTCCATACTTTAGAAACTAATTGCTGGAGGATTTGTTTGGTATGATGTAAAAGTCCATAGGGCACCTGTTTCAAATGTTTGCCCCTACATACATACACACACACACACATATGCAAACTTGAGATTTGCCGTTATAATCTCTTAGGATCACAGGTCCACCTGCCCTTTGCTCTAGTGACTATGAAATGGTGTTTAGTCTCGGTCCAAAGAAACTAGGCAAATGTCTTAGCAAATGATAAAATCAGGAACATATTAACCCCAGATCCAATGTTCCTTGATATCTCAACTCCTTGGGTTCCACTTACAGCACCACTACTGGAAATGCAACAGCAAATCCAGACTCTTCTTGATGTTTCCCATCAAATTAATAGCTGGTATCACTGCCCCTTCCTTGTTGCTAAAGATTAGAGGAGTAATTTTATCACACGATTGGATTGATTAATGGATAATCAATAAGTTGTCAGGGCCATTAGAGAAACCGTAAAGCGAACCCAAACTGAGAAGCAGGTTATAGTCATAAGCATCTAGAGTTGTTTACCCATTTATAATCTCTCTTTCAGAGTTGCAGCACATCAGAGGCCCTTTGTTTCTTTCTAGACTGTGCTCCAAAGACCAGATGCTTGACAACCACATGACAAAGGCAAGAAAAATAAGGTGCCTGCTAGGAAGCTGACAGCTCATTAGGGCCACCATGAGCCAGAAGCCTATCTTTGGATGTGAATATCCTTCCCCCAGCCATAACAGCAGGCATGTTTAGCACTCCTCTAAGTGCTTTAGGGAGCATTAAATTCTTTTAATTCTCAGAGAAAATCTCTGAGTACACTTTGTCATTATCCCCACTTTATAGATGGGGATACTCAGGCACAGAGAGTTCAAGTAATTTGCCCAAGGTCAGTCAACTAGTATAAATAGCGAATCCAGGATGAACACTCAAAGTCTGAGCCCTTAACCATTAAGCCTTGCATTGTTTGTGCCCTCTTAGAAGAAAGAAATAGCTCTCCCCTTGTTTAACTCGTCAGAGATGAATCACTACTTTTGCTTTTGACAAATAACGAAAATGACCACCATAATCTGGAAGGGAGGGAACAAATCCAATAATTGCTCCTGAACTCAATCCCTTAAAAGCAAAATAGGTATTAGAGAATATCACAGAAACTCTTTTACAGTCACCAGAAGTTACTAAGAATTTGGTGCCTGAAGAGAGCCAGTTAATATTTAATATTTCCATATATATTAACAACATTTACTTTTCTAACTCCTTTTGAGGTTGATGGAAAATACGATATAGAATTACCTGAAACTATCATTCTTAGATATTCCTGCCTGATCAGGTTTGGGACTAGTTTGCTTCTGTTCTGTGAATAGTTTTTTTTTTTTCCCTCCCTTCACAGCGTATTTATTTTAAAAATTCATTTTCTCTTTTCTTCTTTTCTGCACTTTTATAGAGAAAAAGAAGTCATTCAGCAAATACTGTGAACCTCCCAGAGAAAATAACAACAAAATTGCCTTGGGTAGAGTGGGATCTTAGAGCTCAGGACTGTAAGAGCATGAAAGCTATCATTACTTATTAATAAAGCTAAATCACTCAAAAGGAAACCCCAAATGTAAAAATAAAAAAAGTCATGTCAAAGAAAACTTCAAACACGTTTAAGCTAATTTTCCTCTCTTTGCAAACCTAACCTGGAAAAATGTGGTGCTCATGGTTCGTAGCCATCAATTCAATACAACAAGATTGGTTTTATACATTAAATAACGTATTTAAATCAGGAGAGTGAAAACGAAAGTTAAATCAATAAGATCTAGAAAGATGTGCGGCCCCTTGCTCAGAAAGTGCTGATTTTTTTTCACTAAATAATTCAATTCAAAGCACCAATCAATAAAAAGAAGTCTAAAGACTTTCCCCAAAGTCAGTTAACATCACTGGTTCATTGTAGCTGATTAGTACATCCATTCTCAAATTCCTTCTCTGTTGCTAGTCCGCATTTAGAAGCTAGAAAAGGCTAAACACTCCACTTGTTTCCTCAGCCTCCTTTTTAGAAGTCTGTTCTGGAATTCTGGAAAAGGCTTTTGTCCTCTTGAGCCAAGGGACAAATGCAGGTGATGCTGCCCCTAACTCACCTCTTCTTGCCTTGAGATGTATACATAATGCCTGGAGCTGCAGCAGCCACCTTGGGATCATGGCAGGAAGGTGGGGAGGACTGCAGAGATGCTGGCTCAGCATTGAGCCTTTAAAGTGTATGCCAGCAGCCACCTACCTCCAGACTTCCTGCTTGGTGAAAAAAAAATCCCTGCGTGTTTAAGCTTCTATTGGTCAGGTATTCCATTACTTGCAGTATAAAGCCATTAAAAATAAATGCATTTTGTCTCTAAACCTGTGCTTTAATACCTTTTTAAAAACAGAATAAGATTATTAAGTGATCTAAAGGGTAATTTGTTTACATATTGAGAAAAATAAGTATCTTCTCAAACTTTGAGCACAACAAATATTAGTAAAATGTATCATTTTCACTGACTTAAGGGATTCTATTTGAAATTAATTCTAGAATTTCTGAAGAAGGGTAACTGATTCTACTGATAAGACTAGAAGAATGGAAAAGCTTAAAGGCAGCTGTGAATTGTATACACATGAACAGTACATCTAAAGATGGAGACCAGGAGTTCATGATCTGTCCCAGTACCTTCTTGATGGATATTATGGAGGAAAGTCAACATCAAGGTAAAACCAGAGACTGTCAATGAGATGGAGGTGTGTGTGTCGGGCATACATAGGCTGAAGTAAGCTCCTTGTAACACCCAAGTTCAGCACTCCTGTAATAACACACTGGCATCTGATGAAAGCTGATGGTCACAGAAAGTGGCACCAAAAAAACAAAGCACCTACAACACAGTACAACAAACACATCTGACTTCCCTCTTCCCCAGCAAAGAATCTGCGGGCTGTAGGAATCATGGCCCACTCAGGGTAAGACCTATGGATTCAAAAACTCCTGGGTCAGAGTGGAAGGGTGAGATATAAGGGCAGCTTCCAACCATACTGCATGAATTGCTAAAGGCTTTCAGGGACAGAGGCAGCGTTTTCCAATAGCTGTGAGGACAGCAGATGTTAGATGCCCAAGGGTGGGAGGGGGTGATGATTGCATACTTGTGCTGAGAGTGTTTTAGGACTGGAATCTGAACATCTGCAACAATTGTCCCTGATGCCACAAGATCAAGAATTAAAACAAAAATTATAACACAATCTGATGCTCATGACAATGATGTTTAAAAGGGGGAAATATAGGGATCTAAATGGAAGTGAGGTTTCTATACTTCATTTGACATGGTAAAACACTGATAGTAACAGACTACAGTCTATATAAGTCATTAATATATACTGAACAACCACTATGAAAACTATACTACGAGATATATTCAAAAACATCAAGATAGAAGCCTTTAAAAAAAAAATGTTCCAGGAACCCAAAGGAAGGTAAGAAAACAGAAACAAACAGAAAACATATAATAATATATCAGACATAAGCATTAACAAATCAGTAATCACCTTAAATGTAAATGATCTAAATGTATGAATCAAAAGACAGAGATCTGTAGAGTGGATTTTTAAAAGCATGATAAACTATATGCTATTCACAGGAAACTCATTTCAAATTCAATACTATAGATCAGTTGAAAGTAAAAGGATGGAAAAAGATATACCAGGAAAACACTAATTTTAAAGAAGCAGTAATGGCTGTATCTGTACCACATAAACTAGACTTCAGAGCAAAGAAAATTACTAGAGAAAAGAAGGATACTACATAATGATAAAAGAATCAATCCACCAGGAGGACACAACGAAACTTAAATGTGTATGCACCAAACTACAGAACCTCAAAATACATGAAGCAAAACAGACAGAACTGAAAGGAGCACTAGACAAAGCCACAAGTTTAGTTGGGGACTTCAACAATCCTCTCAGCAACCAACAAAACCTAACTGATATACACAGAACACTCCACCCAACAACAGCAAAATATATATTCTTTTCAAATGTGCATGAAACATTCACCAAGGCAGACCTTATTTAATAGGGCCATAAAAGAAATTTCAACAACTTTAAAAGAATTAAACTCATACAATTATATTCTCTTTTGATAATAGAATCATTAGAAATCAACAAAGAAAAACAGCAGGAAAATCTCCAAATGCTTGGAAATTAAACAACACACTTTTAACTAGTCTATGGGTTAAAGAGGAAATCTCAAAAGAAATTTTTAAAAAGATGGAACTAAAAGAACATGAAAACACGACATAACAAAATATGTGGGATGCAGCTAAAGCAGTGTTGAGAGGGAAATTTATAACACTAAATACTTATATTAGAAATGAGGAAAGGTCTCAAATCAATAATCTAAGTTCCTACATCAATAAATTAGAAAAAGGTGTATAAAATAAACTAAAAGCAAACATAAAGAAGAAAAAGATCACAGCAGAAATCAATGAAATTGAGGAAAATAGAGAAAAATCAAATACAAAGCCTGTTCTTCAAAAAAAAATCAATAAAATTGATAAATCTCTACCAAGATCAAAAAAAATTTTTGAAGAGATAATACACAAATCACCAATACCAGAAATGAAAGGGGTTATCCTCACAGATCCCACAGTCATTAAAAAGATAATGAGGGAACATTTTGACCAACTTTATACACATGAATTCAATAACTTAGAGAAAATGGACCAATTTCTCAAAACCACAAACTACCAAAACTCAATCAAGATAAAACAATCTGAATAGTCCTATAACTTTTAAAGAACTTGAATTTTTAACTAACAGTCAAAAAGAAACCCCCACACTTGGCTGCCTTTACTGGAGAATTTCAACAAATATTTAAATAAGAATTAACACCAATTTTATGTAATCTCTTCCAGAAAATAAAAGAGGAGGGAACACTTCCCAACTCATTTCATTAGGTCAGTATTATCTTGATACCAAAACCAGATGAGAGAATTCAATCAAAAATAACTTACAGACCAGTATCTCTCATGAACATAGATGCAAAAATCCTCCACAAAAAAATTAGCAAATTGAGTCCAGCTATGTATAAAAAGAATTACATGCTATGACCAAGGGGGATTTATTATGCAAGGCTGGATCAACATTCAAAAAGCAACGAATGTAAGCCACCATATCAACAAGTAAATGAGAAAATTCAAATGATCATATCAATTGATACAGGTAAATGCATTTGACAAAATCCAATACCTATTCAAGACTTTTTAAAAAAACTCTCAGCAAGATAGGAAAAGAGGGGAATTACTTGTTAATGAGCATCTACAAAAAACCTACAGCTAACATTATACTTAATAGCAAAAGACTGAATATTCTTCCCCTAAGATCAGGAACAAGACAAGAATGTCTGCTCTCATCACTCTTATTCAACATATTACTAGAAGTTCTACTCACTGCAATTAGGCAAGAAAAAGAAGTTAAAAGGATATAGATTAGAATGGAAGAAATATAACTGTCTCTACATGTAGATGACAAGACTGTCTATATTTTAAAAATCCCACAGAACTAACCGGAAAAAAAATCCTAAAACTAATATTGAGATCAGCAGGGCCACAGGATACAAGATCGACACACAAAAATCAATCCGACTTCTATATGCCAACAAGGAGCATAGGAAACTGAAATTTAAAACACAATGTCATTTACAACCACTCAAAGAAAATAAAATACAAACCAGGTACATGGTCGTAAGCTGAAAAATACAAAATGCTGATGAACAAAAAATCAAAGATGACCTAAAGAAATGGAGAGACATATCATGTTCATGAATAGGAAGACAAGACATAGTGAAGATGCCAATGTTCCTCTAATTAATCTAGAGGCTTAATGCAATCCTATCAAACTTCTAGCAAACTTATTTGTAGATACAAACAAACTTATTCTAAAATTTGTATACAAAGGTACAGGCCCTAGACAAGGAAGAATCTCAACAAAGAAAAATAAAGTAGGAAAAATCACTATACCTGATACTAAGGTTTACTATATTACTACAGTAATAAAAATAGTGTGGCACTGGCAGAGGGATAGACATAGATCAATGCAACAGAATAGAGAGCGCAGAAGGAAACACACAAATATGTTCAAATGACTTTTTCCAAAGGTGTAAAAGCAATCCAGTGGAGGGATAAATTAGGGGTTTGGGATTAACAGATACACACTACTGTAAAACAGATAAACAACAAGGACATACTGTAGAGCACAGGGAACTATATTCAATACCTTGTAATAACCTATAATGGAAGGGAATCTGAAAAAGAATATATTTATATGCATAATAGAATCACTTAGCTGTGCACCTGAAACTAACACAACATTGTAAATCAACTACACTTCACGGGGAGGGTATAGCTCAGTGGTAGAGCATGTACTTAGCATTCACAAGGTCCTGGGTTCAATCTCCAGTACCTCCCAGTAAATAAATAGATACATAAACCTAATTACCTCCTTCCTCCAAGAAAAAAAAAAAAACAAAATTTAAAGTTAACTACACTTCAATAAACATTTTTTTAAAGAAGCAATTCAATGGAGGAAAGATAGCCTTTTCAACAAATGGTACTGGAGTAATTGGCTATTCATAGGCAAAATCAAATGAACCTTGACCTAAATCTCACACTTTACACAAAAATTAACTCAAAATGGGTCACAGAGTTGAATAGAACATGTAAAACTACAGAAATTTTAGGGAAAAAACACAGGAGAAAATCTTCAGGATCTAGGGCTGAGCCGAGAGTTCTTAGACTTAGTACCAAAGCATCATCCATAAAAGGGGAAAAAAATGGATAAACTGGAGCTCATCAAAATTTGACTTTTTTTTTTTGCTCTGCAAAAGATAGTTAACAGGAGAAAAAGACAAGCTATAGATTGGGAGAAAACACATCTTAGACAAAAGGCTAGTATCTAGAATGTATAAAGCATTCTCAAAACTCAAAAAACAAAAAAGATTTCTTGAAACTCAACAGTTTAAAAAACAATCCAATTAGAAACAGGCAAAAGACATAAAAAGGCACTTCACCAAGGTGGATATACAGATGGCAAATAAGCACGTGAAAAGATATTCAACTCATTAGCCATCAGAGAAGTGACAATTAAATTCACAACGAGGTATCCTTACACACCTATCAGACAGCTAAAATGAGAAACAGTGGCAACACTAACTGCTGACTAGGATGCAGAAAAAGTAGATCACTCATACACTGTTGCTGGGATTATAAAATGGTACATTTGCTCTCAAAAACAGTTTAGTAGTTTTTTTTTTTTAATAAAACTAAACAAGCAATTATCTTAAGATCCAGCAATTGCACTCTTGGGCATTTATCCCAGAAAATGAAAACATATGTCCACACAAAAACCTGTACATGAATGTTTGGAGCAGCTTTATGCATAACAACCAAAAACGGGAAATAGCCCAGATATCCTTCAACAGGTAAATGGTTAAAGAAACTGTGGTACATACACGGAATACTACTCAGCGATAAAAATGGATGAACAATTGATCCACACAACTACCTGGATAAATCTCCAGGGATTTGTGCCAAGTGAAAAAAAAAATCCTAAGAGATACATACTTTTATGACTCCATAAATATTTTCAAAGTAATAAAACTTTAGAAATGGAGAACAGGACTTAGGGATGTTGTGGGGGATGGCAGGGTCGGGGCAGGTGTGGAAGTTGATGGGAAGGAAGTGGGTGTGGTAATAAAAGGGCAATACAAGGGATCCTTGTGATAATGGAAATGTTCTATATCTTTACTATCATGATGGTCACAGTAATCTACACTGATGAAGTAAGTGTACAGACTAAACACACACACACAAATGAGTACAAGTAAAATCAGGAAAATTTAAATAAGATCAATAGATTATACTGATGTTAATATCCCGGTTGAGCTATTACACTAGTTTTGCAATATGTTACCAATGGGAAAGTGGGTAAAGGGTACATCGGATCTCTCTGTATAATTTCTTATAACTGCATGTAAATCTACAATTAACTCCATAAAAATTTCAATTAACAATAAAAGGAAAGAGAGGGTTTAATTTCCTCAGTAACTAGGAGAGGTTCTACTCAGGTGCCTTTTATAAGGTATTACATATGAACATGAATATAGATGAGCAATGAATCACTAAAGTCTCGCAGAGATGAGCTGGAAATGGTCCTATAAATGGCAAAACAAGCATCTCTGTTTCAATTACCAAACTCATGCAAAGAAGCAAAGGTGGTCTAAATTAACCATTAAGGCATGTGAATTGACCTGATCTCCCCCAAAACGCTAGCAGTTGTGACTATTCCCTCCTCTAGCAGTTGTGACTATGCCAAACACACAGGAAAGTAAAGAATTTGTTTGCCCTTCAACTGGCCAAGCTTGTCACTTTGTCACAGTGCAGTTCCCAGGTCAACTTGGGCATCCCGGGGCCTGGATAATGAGGGAATGAAAATGCCCACCTCTCTCTTTCTTTTGCTTTGGGGAATTCCTCCCCAGACACACACAAATTTGGATCTGGCCTTTCAACAACTGCAGGAACGGGATAAACCCCTCGGGAAATGGCACAAGAAAATCCTTTACATTTGCACTAGTGCATATGTGGAATCTTGTTCTCAGGAAACTGGTCTCTTAAAGGGTCCTGCCTGATGAAAGCTCAGGGAAATCTGCTGCTTCCAGAAAAAGCCAAACTGGATGCCAAGAGGGAAAAGAGAAACGTCTCACTGCATGGCACAATAGGCCACAGAGAGGCTTTGTCACAATTTGCACGGTGACATCTTCACACTGTCCTGGCTGCTTCATATAAGCCACGCATCCTGAGAGGCTTCTAACCTATTTAAGCCACAGAAGCAAATGAGTTTCTTCCTCCTTTATATTCACTGTTGCTAAAATAAGAAATATTTTGTTCCACAGCAGCACTAGAAGATACCAGTGAGAAGCATTCTGGAGATGATTCTCCCAAATTGTGTTTATCTCCAGTAATTTTTAGGCAACTCTGCTACAGATAGATGGGGGCAATCGACAGGCACCTATTAAGTAAGGGCCTGCCCCAGCTAAGGAAGGGTGACCCAAACAGCATCAATTGTAATTTCTCAGTCAGCTGAGGAATGTCATAATCACACATAAAGAATGCAAAACACAACACAGGCAATAAGGCAGTCAATGAGTGGTCTGTACAACATGAGTGTCCAGGGTTATGTAGCCAGAGAGATGGCTCCGGCTGAGATGACCAGCAAAGGCTTTAATGAGGGGGGATTAGAGCCAAGGTTCAAGGGAAGGAGAGTATTTGAATGGGAAGAGGAAGAGGTATGGGAATGCTGCTGGGGAAGGGGGCGAGTAAACCAACGGCTGAGTGGAGATATTCAAACGACAGGCAGTGAGCTTGCTGGTTTAATTGGACCTGTTAGGTTTGTTTTCCATTATGACAAAGAAGATCATTAAGAAAGAACGGTATTGTTTGAATTTTTTACAATAATATACTCGTGTTACTTGTATAATTAAAAAACACAAACAAAAAATTTTAAGAAAGGCATGCTAAGGCTGAGGAGGGGGCATCTAGACTCACAGGTATTGAGTCTGTGGCTAGCGTGGCAAACAAACTTTGCTGGCTCCCAACACCCATTATTAGCAACCTTTTCTCAGTCTCAGTTCCAAAAATAGATGGTGAAAAATCAAGCTCCCAATCTCCCTTGTAGCAAAGGACAGCCATGTGACTCAATTTTAGCCAGTAAGATGGAAGGCGGAAATCTACTGGGAAACACTTTGTTTTCTGATATAAGAGCCTTCCTGCTAGTCTTGAACATGACTGTAGGAAGTTGTGATGTCTGGAACTGAGGCAACCATCTTGCAACCATGAGGTCACAAGCCTAAGAAAGAAAAGCAACACTCTGAAGACAGCAGAATGGAGAGATTAAAAATAATCTGAGTCCTTTATGATATTCATCAGCCACTGTCTAAACCTGAAACTGCCACACCTCTAGAGTTCTTACCATATGAGATAATTAATTTGGCTTAAGCCACTGTTAGGTATTCTGTTACTTATATGCAAAAGTATCCTAAGTGACACAGCTATAAAGTTCAGGACAGAATACAAAAATGACCAGAGTTAGGTGTTTGACCCTTGAATAGGCAAAGTGACTCTAATTTCTGAAATGCAAATTAACATTGAGGAATAGTAAAGGAGTTTTATGTCATATCCAAAGTACGAATGGCAGCTTCAAGAAGTGACCCAGTCTGAAATCATGTCATTTCAAGGACATTTCAATAGTTACCGGGAACAAGAAATGGAATACTTTAAATCAAAACCATCCCGTGATCTGGCACAGTAATCACTTACTGCTTGTCTGTCCAGCAATTTCCCACTACCAACTCCTTTCTTTGGCTATTTATTCTTTCAACAGTTTCATTGAGGTATAATTTATACATTATATGGTAGTTCTAGTTTCAGTTTTTTTGAGGAAACCGCATACTGTTTTCCATAGTGGCTGCACCAATTTATATTCCCACCAACAATGTACAAGGACTCACTTTTCTTCACATCCTCGCCAAGATTTGTAATTTGTGGTCTTTTTGACGATGGCCATTCTGACAGGTGTGAGGTGGTATCTCTCGGTTTTGATTTGTATTTCTCTGATGATTAGTGATATCGAGCACCTTTTCATTTGCCTGTTGGTCATCTGTTAATGTCTTCTTTAGAAAAATGTCTGTTTAGGTCTTCTGCCCATTTTCAAATTGGGTTGTTTGGGTTTTTTTGATATTGAGTTACATGAGCTGTTTATATATTATGGATATTAACCCCTTTTCTGGCTATATATACAAAGAAAATGGAAACACTAATTCAAAATGATACATGCCCAATGTTCATAGCAGCATTATTTATGCTTGCCAACATATGGAAGCAACCTAAGTGTCTACCATAAAGTTCATCCCTTTAAAATATGATTTCATGGAGTTTACTCCCCATTTCCTCCCTTCTCCTACACAAGTCTAGTCAACCATTAGTCTTTCTGTCATTATAGATTTGCTTATTCTGCACATATCACATAAATGAGATCACAAAATATTTATGATGCAGTCTTTTGTGTATATATATGTGTGTATATATGTCATCTTTTGTCTATCACTTGTGGTATAATGTTTTTGAGGTTCATCTATGCTGTAGCATGAATCAGTGTTTCATTCCTTTTTACAACCAAATAATAGTCCATTGTGTGGATATACCATATTTTGCTTATCCATTCATGAGCTGATGGACATTTGGGCTTTTTCTACTTTCTGGCTATTATAAATAACGCTGTTATGAACATTCATATACATCTTTTGTGGACAAATGTTTTCTTTTCTCTTGGGTATGTCATACAGTTAACTCTATGTTTAAACTTCTGTGGAACTGCAGACTTTTCCACAGCAGCAGCACCATTTTACATTCCTATCAGCAATGCGTGAGGGTTTCAATTACTACACATCCCTGCCAACACCTGGTATTGTCTTTTTTGTTACAGCCATCCTAGGGGGTGTGAAGTAATATCTCATCGTGGTTTTAATTTACATTTCTCTAATAGCTAATGGTGTTAAGCCTCTTTTCATGTGCTTATTGGCTATGTGTAGTTTCTTTGGAGTAATGTGTACTCAGACATTTTGCACATTTTTATTGGACTGTTTGTGTTTCTATTGTTGAGTTTTGAGAGTTCTAGATATAAATCCCTCATCGTATACATGCTTTGCAAATATTTTCTCCCTGTAAAATACTGTAGCTGCCTTTTCACTGTGTTTTTTTTATGGGGGGAGGAGGTAATTGGGTTTATTTATTTAATTATTTTTCTTTAATGGAAGTACTGGGGATTGAACCCAGGACCTCATGCATGCTAAGTATGCACTCTACGACTTCAGCTATCTCCTCCCCCCTTTTCACTTTCTTGATGGTTTCTTTTGAAGCACAACTTTGACTATTTATTTCAGCATTATTTGTAATAGCAAAGGACTGGAAATAACACAACTATACATCAAAAGGGGACGAGTTAAACAAAATATGTTATGTCCACACAATGGAGTACTATGTAGCTACAAATGGAATACACATACCAATGGAATGAGGATAGCTCTGTAAACTACTATGAAGAAATCTCCAAGATAAACTGTTAAAAGGAAAAATGAAAGGTGCACGAGACTAAACAGAGCATGTTACCATTTATTTAATAAGAGATCATGTGAACATATTTAAGAATTTGCTGTTTTAAAAAACAAACACAAAAAAGGAAGGATAACCCTAAACTAAATAGTTTTTTTTTTTTGGTTCTTATTTATAGAGGGAGGGAACAAGATTGAAGGGATAGGAAGAAAAGCTAGACTTGTCTGCACCTCACTTTGTAAATTTGACTTTGAAACCACATAAATGTTTTACTTTTACATTATAATAAAACAAAAATTTTTTAAGTTAAAAAGCAAAAGCAAAATGAAATGAATGAATTTAACTGGGTATCAACTTGGTGACTTAACTATACTGTCTGGAATCATTTAAATGAAATTAAAACCCAATAACTTGACCATATATCCTAGGGAGAGAGATCTTGAAAACAGAACTGCAAAGAAATATTAAACTATTTTCAAAACTCAAATTGTTAATAATGATGTCATTATTATTAATCAAAAACTATTATACAGATATGTATTTTTATTTATGGTAACATAAAGCAAGTAATTATGCTAATGTCCTTATGATTCAAGATTTTCTCGACGGATGACTAGATAAAAAAGTTATGGTATATTTATACAATGGAATATTACTCAGCCATAAAAAAGAATAAAATAATGCCATTTTTTAGCAACATGGATGGACCTAGAGATCGTCATTCTAAGTGATGTCAGACAGAGAAAGAAAAATACCATGTGATATCACTCATGTGGAATGCAAAAAAAAAAGGAAAAAAAGGACACTATGAACTCATCTACAAAGCAGAAACAGACTGGCAAACATAATACAATCTTACGGTTACTGGGGGAAGGGGGTGGGAAGGGATAAATTTAGGAGTTTGAGATTTACAAATGTTAGCCACTATATATAAAAATAGATTTTTAAAAAGTTTCTTCTGTATAGCACAGGGAACTATGCTCAATATCTTGTAATGACCTTTAATGAAAAAGAATACAAAAATGAATATATGTATGTATATGCATGACTGGGATATTGTGCTATATACCAGAAATTGACACATTGTAACTGACTGTACTTCAATTTTTAAAAATTTAAATAAAAAAATTTTTTCAATCTAAGTAAAAATTAAGTATAGAATCAAAGGAGTAAAATAAAAATCCTATAATCTTTAATTTGCATTTGAAATATCAATTTGGATTCACATGGTATTTTATCTTTAAAAATGTATACGTATTTTCTAGCCTTTTTCAAGAGAATGAAAATCCAAGCCACAGACTGGGAAAAAATATTTGTAAACCACATATCCAACAATGGACCTGTATCCAGAATACATAAAGAACTCTCAAAATTCAACAGTGAAAGAAAAACCCAACTAAAGATGGACTAAAGACACAAACAGATATTTCACCAAAGAGGATATAAGGATGGCAAATGAGCACATGAAAAGATGTTCAACATCACTCATCAGCCATTAGGGAAATAAAAATTTAAATCAAGATGACATACCACTACACACCTATGAGACTGGCTAGAATCCAAAACAATGCCCATGCCAAATGCTCTCAAGAATTCGAAATTACACAAACACTCATTTGTTGCTGGGGGGAATGCAAAATGGTATAGCCACTCTGGAAGACAGTTTGGCAATTTCTTCTAAAGTTAAACATACACCTATGGCCAGTTCCAAATTTACGTGAAAGTCAAGTATCTTGCCATTCACAGGAATGCAATGAGCATTTTGCTGTGGTATTCAACTTTTCACAGGTATGAGGAAAGCTTTCCTCATTTAATAGGTATCAAGAGGAAGGTCAGAAATCTTCTCATTTCAGTTGAAAATGAAATCTGTATGTGCTTATCTCAAATTTGACCCAGAATTGAGTGTTTATATGGTAAAGTACAATCATAGGTTTCATACTGAAGAGCTAATTTTTATTCTTTACTTTTAGTTTTTAAAGTCTTTTTTTTTCTTATTTTTTATTGAAGTGTAGTCAATTTACAATGTTAGCTTCATGTGTACAGCAAAGCAGTAAAAAATCACATTCTTAATGCTGGAGAGGGTGTGGAGAAAAGGAAACCCTCCTACACTGTTGGTGGGAATGTAATTTGGTGCAGCCATTATGGAAAACAGTATGGAGATTCCTTAAAAAACTAAAAAAAAACTTACCATGTGATCCAGCAATCCCACTCCTGGGCATATATCTGGATAAAACTCCAATTCAAAAAGATACATATACCCAATGTTCATAGCAGCACTACTTAACAATAGCCAAGACAGGGAAACAACCTAAACGTCCACTGACTGATGAATAAAGATGTGGTGTACAATGGAATATTAATCAGCCATAAAAAAGAATGAAATAATGCAATTTGCAGCAACATAGATGGATCTAGCGATTATCACATTGAGTGAAGTAAGTCACACAAATACCATATGATATTATTTACACATAGAATCTTAAAAAGATGACACAAATGAACTTATCTACAAAACAGAAACAGACTCACAGACAGAGAAAACAAACTTATGGTTACCGGGGGGAAGGGGGTGGGAAGGGGTAAATTGGGAGTTTGGGATTTGCAGATACTAACTACTATATATAAAATAGATAAACAACAAGGTCCTACTGTATGGCACAGGGAACTATATTCAATATCTTATAGTAACCTATAATGAAAAAGAATAAGAAAACAAATCTATGTATGTTCATGTATGACTTAAGCATTATGCTGTACACCAGAAATTGACACAACATTGTAAACTGACTATACTTCAATAAAAAAATAATGATTTTATAACTGCCTATATTTGAGCCTGATCATGTCAGTCAGTAAAAAAAAATTAACACTTAAGTCTCATGTAAAACTGTGTCTTAGGCTATATTTCTATTCATATTGCTCTATCAATGATTTTAGTAGCTTTACTTACTTAACATTGTCTGTATTTTCATGTTGAAAACAGCACTAATTGAAATGAACTTACACTCTTTTATTTAAATGAAATCAGCTGAGCCTACTGTCAGCCGCGGGGGGCTGGAGAAGGATTGAAGACGTGAGCTGCCCAACTGGAAAAATGCGCGGGGAGCTGACATGCCGCGAAACAGAATGTGCGAGGAGGTGACACGGAGCGAAACAATACTTTACTCTAGTACAACAAGATGGCGCGCCCCAGGCGTGGCGCACTTGTCCTTTTTATAGAATGCTAGTGGCGCATGCGTAGTATTCATAATGCAGACTCACGCAGCTGGAGCATGCGTATTGTTCATAATGCGTACTCACGCTACTAGCACATGCACACATTTACCTCTTACCAGGTGCAAGCTATTGTGAACTTTGGCCTGGGCCCCACAGCCTACTCACTTAAGGCTGCTGACACTTACTGAACAAGTAAATTCCACCTTGGATTAAAAGTTACTTAACATTAATATATGATGCTGCCTTATGAATTTTTTAAATGTATGAAAAGGACAGAAAGGTAAGCTAAGCTTAACTACCTGTTTCTCAAGAAAACATGGCTAAAAGTCATTTTTTAGCTGTAAATAAGGGAGAAAACGACTCTTGCTCATACCATACACCACATAGCATACATTACCAGCCCCCTCCATAGTAGAAACCATGAGAGATTTTTCAGGCCTACTTGGATCATGGAAAAGGAGGGGGAAATAGCGAGTAGGAAATTTTCCAATAAGAAAAAAAAACCCCTGAGGTTTCCTCTAGTACATTCCCTCTTGCATCAAAGTTGATATCCTTTGTGAAAAAGGGAAACTACACAGAGTAGGTGAATAAACTGGCCAAAATCTACAAACCCATAGAAAACTATTATTTTTACTCACAAGAGACCATTTTTATTGGATCATTATATCTACAACTTATAGATCATGCTAATTACCATAGGCTATCAATATCATTTTTCTGCAGGAGTTCCCCAAGACCTGAAAATCATTTCAAAGTTTCCTTTGGGGTAAAAAGATTGGGGCAGTGATGAAAATGTCTTGAAACTAGTTAGAGATAGTTGCAGAGCACTGTGAATACACTAAAAGCCACTAAACTGTACACTTTTAAATGGTTAATGGTCCATTGAATGTTACGTGAATTTTACCTTAATAAAAAACAAAAACAATAACCAAAATAAACACTGAGAAAGGCTAACTAGGCTCTGTTGAGGCTTCCTGAAGGGTGAGAGACTAGATTTGGCCTTGAAGGATGTTGAAGATTAGAACTTAAATCAGAGGCAAGAATTGGTAGCCATGGCTCTAGTGAGTGCTTCTCAAATACTGACCACACCCACGAGAACAAGTAGACTTCAGGGCAACCCAGTTCACGTACATGTGACGGAAACAAAAGTTCATGAAACAATACTTACTCTTCCCAAGCATAATGCGCTGATTTTTTCCATTTTATTCCACTCGGTTTTGTTTGTTTGTTTGTTTGTTTGTTTTCTAAATGCTGGTCGTGATTCATTAAATTGATCTCACAAAATGAATGGCAAACTCCATTGGCCTCAGGTGTCAGGTTAAGGGTTTGGACCCAGTGCAAATTATTTTAAGGCCATGTAATTGACCACCAAGAACACAGCCAGGAATCTATAGGCAGAATTTTAGGTTGGGAAACCCTCTACCTTGTGAATAAAATCATTGTTTTATAATTATATTTGTCATTGAGCCAGATTTAAACTGACTTATCTAACATCACATAATGAAGTCAAGATGTGTACTATGTATTCCTCATAGTGTTTTTCTCTTTCAGTTGTTTATCATTTAAATTGCTGGTAAATTTCCCAAAGAACGATTTCTCCTATATTAATATGCAAACTTATATTAGTCTAGATAAAAAATAAAGTCCAAGGTATTTCTGTGAGACAGATTTTACATTTTCATTTTATTCTACCATTGTGAATTCAAATAATTTCTTTATCTTCTTAAGGAAACAGTCGCTTCACTATAAATTAGATGATGGGCTGTTTACAACAAACCCTCCTAAGATGGTGGCAAGGTAGCGCCATAAAAAACAGAAAGTGTGTTCCTCATTATTCATTAGAGGCATTCAGGATCAGCTACACAACCATCTGTCTAAAATGCTGCAGAAAGGATTTTCAGCTTTAGCTGGAAATGTCCCATTTAACTTTAATATCCTATCATTTTTGACAATATGCCTGAGATTCTCTTAGCTCAATAAAATCCAGCCTGTAAATCGTTGGAAAAAGATACTGTGTGTCTGGAATTTAGTTATGATCTTTCCTGAAGGTTTTCAATTAATTCACATCAAAATAATTTTAATGTCATCAGTGGTACAAATGCTTATATTTTAGAAAGTACAACACTTCTTGCATCTCAGAGACCTAAGTAGAGTTTGCACCTCACCTAGCTGTGGACAAAAAACAATCTATTGCTCATGACTGACTCCCAGAAGCTAATTAAGAGGAGAAGCAAGTTTGTTTTTAATTTCTAAGAAAAAGCAATAAAAGTTTGTTAGCTCATGTTATAATTTTCAGCCCCAACAGCCAGTAATTAAGCTATCTCCAGGAGGCCAAGGTTTCTCGCTTGATAATTTAATTCAGCAAGCAAATAGGCCGAAGGGAAGTGGGGATACAAAGGCCAGATTTGGCTTTACTGACTCTGACCATTCTGTGCCAGAGAGCATCCAATATTTTAACTAAGTGCAAGTTTTTCAAACAATGCTAATTTTTGGCAACGCGTAGCAGATTTAGTACCAAGCTAGTGTAAAAAATTTTTTTCATGTAGCCACCTGATTTGGACACATACTAGGATACTCAATATATAAATACTGATTTGTTGAATGTCAGCCCAAGGTATCTAATAAGTATACTGTCATTCCCTCGTTCACACTCACACACACACACACACACACACTCTCTCTCTCTCTCTCCTCTCTCTCTCTCCCCCCTATTGGTCTGAGGCATAAAGTAAGTGAATAATCTTACAAATACATTTGAGTCTGGAAGCAGACCCACATATATTTTGGATGTTTGAATTATGACAAAGGTAACTCTGCAGAGAAGTGGAGAAAGGATGGCCATTTCCAAAACTGTGTTAAAGACAACAGGACCCAAATAGAGTTGCTTATGCTAAGCCTCAGGTCACCAAACTGAAACTTAGTTACATTTTCAGCTCTCCTAGAAATAGAATCTTAAACCAGTCAACTATAAACTCCTGATTTGCATTTAGTTAGGTAATCTGCTTGATAAACCCCTACATCCCCTGTAAGGAAAGTAACCTTAAAATAACCAACCTGATTTTTGCCTAGTACAACTTTCCTATAAAATCTCTTGCCTTGTATAGCTCTTCAGAGCTCCTTTCTATCTGCTAGAATGGATGCAGCCTGATTCCTGAATCACTGAATAAAGCTAATAAGCTCTTTCAAATTTATTCAGAATTTTGTTCTTTAACAAATGGTTCTGGGTTAACTGAATATCCATATGGGAAAAAATACAACCTGACTCCTACCTCTTTTCATATATGCACGCACATACACATACACACACACACACACACACAAATGCATTCTACTCACAGGGAACTATATTCAATATCTTGTAGTAATTTATGGTGAAAAAGAATATGAAAACAAATCTATGTACATGTATAACTGAAGTATTATACTGTACACCAGAAATTGACACATTGTAAACTGACTATACTTCAATTTAAAAATACATGTATACACAAAAATAAAGTAAAACGTGGAAAGTCAAAAAAGTAAAAAAAAAATGCATTCTACTTATAGATCTAAATGTGAAAGGTAAAAATAACAAAATTTCAACAAAACTTCCAGAAGATAACACAGGAAAATACTGTCATGAACTTGGTGTACGGAACTATTTCTTAAAGAGGAAGCAAAAAGCACTCATCTAGAGAAAAAATTCTTCAAAAACACCATTAAGAGAGTAAAAACGCCAACCACAGACTAAAAGATATTTACAAGAAAACATGTGACAAAGGAGTTGTATTCAAAATCTATATCAAACTCCTACAAATCATGAAGAAAAAGGCAGGCAACCCAATAGAAATTAGACAAAAGACAAATAGACATGACGCAAAAGAGAATATCCAAATGACAAATCAATGTGTGAAATGTGCTCAATTTCATTAGGAATCAGGCAATTGCAGATTAAAAATAAAGATTCTCACTACATCCACTGATCAAAATAATTAAAATTTAAAGGACTAACAATATCAAGTGTTAGAATACGGAGCAACAGGAACATAAAATGCTGGTGGGAACTTAAATGGGCATAAGCCCTGTG
Organism: Vicugna pacos; assembly: GCF_048564905.1. Lineage (NCBI taxonomy): Eukaryota > Metazoa > Chordata > Mammalia > Artiodactyla > Camelidae > Vicugna > Vicugna pacos. The sequence goes on from NC_133023.1 coordinate 36,667,205, forward strand.
ACAGCATCTACCAATGCTGAATATAAAAATACTATTTGAAAAATTTAAAAAATTTTTAGTATGTTAAAGAAGAACTTTATTTTTAAAAATGCCATTGCATCTGACAATTGTACTGAGAGGCATGAACAAGAATAGTCACAGTGAACTACTCTTAATAACCCCAAACAAAATCGCTGTCAAGAGTAAAATGTGTATATAAATAGTGTCATACTCGTACAGTGGAATACTATAGAGCAATGAAAATGGACAAACTTTCTCTGCAGACAGCCACACAAACAAATCTCACAAACATAATGTTGAGCTAAAAAAAAAAAGTCACAAAAGAATAAACAGCAGCCATTTCCATCAATACAAAGTTCAAAAGCAAGCAAAACCTAACAATAGTGGTTGCCTTTGGAGAGTAAGGAAGGGATAATGACCAGAAAGAGTCATAAGTAGGATCGCCAGGTAAAATACAAGATGCTCAGTTAGATCTGAATTTCAGAGAAACAACAAAAGAATCTTTTAATATAAGTAGGTCTCATGCAATATCTGGGACATGTATTTTCACTTGCTAAATCCTGGAACCATAGTCAAGGTCGATGCTTTGGTAATATTTTTTTTAATGTTCATTCTGTGATCATCCACTGTGCATTTTTCTATACATGTGTTATACTTCACAATAAAATTTTTTTCTAAAAAAAGCAAAAGTACACTCAGTACAGCCTTGCAGATTTTAAAATATCTCATCCAACCACTGTTTTTTCCTTCCCACTCTTCATCACTGCGTGTGAGAGCTGTGGTATTTCTATAGGAGGTGGGCATCGGTAATCTGAAGTGTTGCTGGGCCCAAAGCTGTGGGCTCTACGTACAATTTTTATTACAATTACTTTTACACAGCATGCTTCTTTACTTCTGGAATATTTTGTATTCCTTGCCTTTTTTGGGGCGGGGGTCTTTCTTACTTATTTGTGTGGCTGCCTTAATCTTACCAAAGGGCAGCGCTAGGCTGGAAGGCCAACCTCTACTCATCAGCCAAGAAATGCACAAACCAGTGTTCAAGAAGCAAATTGGAGTGGTCAGCCAGCCTGTGATGGTCAGAATGCAGTACCTGAAGCTACAAAGAAAACTGATACTTCAGGGCCAACAACTTGGATACAGACAGAATCCATAAAGTGAGATGTTTCAGTTTGCTGCCTGTTTCTAAATTTATCACAGGTTTACACAAATACTTTGAGTGGTTGCATCTAGTTCCTTCCCATCAGTGTATTAATTACCTTCTTCCTACAGACACAACTGGAAAATCCAATAGAGGCCAGTGCAAACAAAAGCCTGAATCATCCGTCTGCTGTGGTTTAAATAAGATGCTACTTATTGGCAAAAGTTCTTTCATGCTCAAGAATTCTGAATGTTGTTGTGCTGTTTTATACCTTCATCTTGTTTTGAAATGAACCACTCCCAAATTCTAAATGAAGAAAAAACTCCTCCAAGTTTGGGTCCCTTTCTCCATAAAGTTAGGATCAAACTTTATAGGCAGGTGGAACCCTTACTTATCTGCCCCCTACAAGCCTTGAAAGAGCCAGGTTTCTTCACTTTAATAACAGAAAGTCTTTCAGGCCAGGTATTTAGGAGTGATTAGGCTTCTGGGCTGTGAAGACCGGCTGCCTGGGACAAACCTACCACTGACATTGTGTTAGCTCCAGTCAGTGAGTGACTCATTGCTCTGTGCCTCAGTTTCCACAACTGTAAAATGGGAATCAAAACAATACCTAATACAAAGGGCGGCAGGGAGCATCTGATGCGGTTTAAGGTGATTAAAGCACAGGTGGCACACCTTAAACTCTCAAAGATGACTATTAGCATCAATACTACCATCGGCTACCTTTCAGGGTCCTGCCACCTGTAAGGACTCTATTCATGCATCTAATGGAGGGAAAGCATCAGACGCCGCTGGAGAGAGGGGGAAGGGGAGGTAGAGAATAAGGGTTCCGTCAGCCTACAAAGTTTGGTCCAAGTTAAGCCCAAGCCACGGAAGGCGAAGTAGCAGCAGGTCTCCAGTAGGGGCCCGGGGAGGTGGCTACGCCGGGACCCCAGACTCCGGCCAGCACCTCTGACCTAGGGCGCCCTCACTACTCACATTCCGGCTGAAGCGGTTGCCGGGCAGCAGCGGCAGGGCCATGGCCCTGAGCGTCCGAGGGTCAAGGCTCCGAAAAGAGGAGCCTGCCAACAGCGGCCAACTAGCTGCCGCGTTGTTTGACCCCCGCCCCCACCTCACGTTACCTAGAGACGGGAGGCGGTGTCACGGAAGGAGGAGGGGCTTCGGCGGGCCGGGGGCTCGGAGCGGGGCCGGGGCCGGGGCGGGGCCGGGGGCTCGGGGCGAGGCCGGGGCGGGGCTAGGCGGAAAGCTCCCCGCGCGCACCTCCCCCCGCCCACCCCACCCACTTTGCCGGGTACCGGTCTCCCGAGGCTTTTCAATCCGCACGCATTGTGCATACACAAAGGCTGACAACCGCACCATTCCCCCGCCCCCGCCGCTTTCCGGTTTAACCCTTTGATAGGGCTCAAAGCCTTTCATGTACTAAGCTCCTCCGATTCTTGCACTTTTTTTGCCATTTGGTTATTAAATTTAGTTCAAACACACAGAAAAGTGCGGAAAATAATATGACACTCGTGTGCTCACAGAAATGTAACACCGGTTAATGTTACATTTACATAAGCTTTTATTTTGTAATTAAAACGTTCGAGATGAATCCAAAGCCACACATACCCGTTCCATCTCCGCCCACAACCACCATCACCACCACCTAGAAAATCCATTCAGAGGTTACCACCGTCCTCAGTCCTTCCTCTGCACATTTTATATTTGAACTAAACCTTTGTAAGATGCTTGTTCCTGGTCCAATCATGGTGACCAGGGACTGGGTCAAGTGGCCCAAAATACAGCCTCTGTCGCTCCATCATGCACCCAAGATGACCAGGCGAGGAGCTCCTCGACTCCTCTCACTACACCAACAACTAATCCCTCCCTGAGTCCTACTCTACTGGTTGGACACACTGGTATCTCTCAGCCCCACTTCCTCGGTCTCAGTCGAGATCCCATTATCGCTTGTCTGGTTTTCTTTTAAAACAAACAAACAAAACAACTAACTGATCTTGCCTCCAGAGCTACTGTCTTATATAACTTATGATACACCTGTTACTCTTCTGCTTTAATATTCTTTAGCCTTCCAGCCACCTTCACGAAGCAGGCCAACTTTTTAGCTGGACCAGAGCCTGTCTCAGGGGACACTGATGAACGCTCTCCATCCCTTTCTTTGCCCCCCCACCCCGACTCCAGCTCTGAGAAACTATTGGCAGTTTCCAAACCAGGCTCTGCGGTTTCTCCCCTCTGGGATTTTGCAAATGTCTCTGTCTGCTAGAAACACCCTTCCTTTCTATCTTTCACCTAGATAACCCCTTCTTGTCTTTCAGGACTTGGTTCACTGTGGGAGAGAGGTGTGGAAGGCTTTGCCATTACGGGGAAATATTCCTCCACCTTCTCTACTCCCCTATCTGTATTAGTTGTCCATTCTAATGGTAGCTTTTGTGGTACCGCATTGTAATCATGCCTTTACCTGGGTCTCTTCAAATGCCCCTAGATTTTTCCAGGGCAGGGACTCCATCTTCTCATTTATTCTTAAAAAAAAAAAAACAAACATGGTCAGGTGAAGTTATAGCTCAGTTGTAGAGTGCTGTGCCTAGCACACATGAGGTCCTGGGTTCAATCCCTAGTACCTCCAATGAATGAATGAATGAAGAAGTAAATAAATAAACAAACCTAATTACCCCCAAAAGAAGTTTAAAAAAAGAATTTAAAAAACATACATAATTGTTTTTCTGTGTTTATAAATTTTACACTATAAATTTCTGCTACCTGCTTTTTTCATCTAAGATTTTGTTTTTGAGGTTTCTGCATGTTAACACATGTAGATCTATTTCATTCATTTTAAACCAGTTGTGTGATTATACCACAAATTACTGATCCATCTGTTGTCATCTGTTGATGTCGTCTGTTGATAACAATGAGGTTGTTTTCAATTTTTCACTAGTTATCAACAGTGCTGCGGAGAACAACTCTTCTGTTTCTCTGGAGATTATCTAGGCTACAAACCTAAAGGTGGAATTGTTCACAGCTTCAACTACACTAGATCTGCTAAACAATCTCCAGAATCTTTGAACCAATTAAGAACTTTCCCTTTCACCTTCACCCTTTCAACAATGGGTATTATTAAATTGTATAATTTTCAACAGTCATCTGAATAAATGTGAAATGGTATGCCATTGTTATTTTGTTTCTCCCTAATTCCTAGTGCAGTTGGTTGTCTTTTCACATGCTTGTTGCCTTCTTCTGTGACCTGTCTTCATCTCTTTTGCTGGTTTTTCTATGTGATCATTTGTAATTTTAAAAATATATTCCTAGGCATAGCAATTACATCTTCATCGTTTGTGGTTTGTCTTTTCCATTTATAGATTTCTTTCTTGCACATGAATATGTCATTTTGCTCTATCAAATAGATCATTCTATCCCATTATGGATTTGTTACTGAGTAAAAACTCGTTCTGCTCACCACACGACAGGCCTATAAATCGGGAGATGAGGTGTTGGGGCAAGGAACAGCAACTATTCAGAAAGCCAGCAGACTTTTATTCGGAGAAGGCAGACTAATGTCCGGGAGAACCATCTTCCCCAAGTCAGAATTCAGGCTCCTTTTATACGAAAAAGGAGAGAGGGTATGCTTGGTTGTTGCAAACTACTTGGTGCAGGAATTCTTTGTTTTTGGAAGCCTTTGTTCTTGCAGCTGTCCACATGGGTCAGATCATGGTGTCTCTGTAAACCTCCAACAAAACAAATGTTATTTTGTATTCCGCAACTTGTTATCTCTATATGAATGAGTGGGAAAGTATTAATATTCTTAAAGGTTAGAGCCTTGAGAATAGGCTGTCCTGTATGTTTCAGGCTATAGGCAACATTCTTTTACAAAAGGTGCAGAACCAGCAAGACTAAGCCTAGGAAACAGACCACAGGGTTAAAAGGAACAGATCTAATATGAAGTCAGATTTGTTCTTTTCTATTACAGTTTGTGCTTTGAATGTGAATTCCAAAAAATCCTATAGAAAAAAAAATTATCCTTCATATTCTTACAAATATTTCTAAATGTTTCTTTTCTTCTTACTTTTTAAATTGAAATAATTTCAAACCAGTTGAAAAATAGCAGGAATAGCACAAAGAACTCCTGTCTAGCCCTCACCCAGATTCCTCCAATTGTTTCATATTTTACCAGATGTGTTTTATCATTCATAGATCCAATTTTTCCATTTTAGAGGAAAAAGCAGACGTCATGGCTCTTTACCACTAAATATTACAGTGTATATTTCCTAATAACAAGGACATTCTCTTACATAATTGAAGTACGATCATCAAAATCAGAAAATTAGTAGTAATAAAGTACTATTTCCTAATCTAAACTATTGAGTCAAATATTGTCAATTGTCCCCAAAATGTACTTTTCAGCAAAGAATAAAATTAGTTTAGAAAACCTGGTCCAGAAGCTCATCTAACATCCCAGATTAGTTGTCACATCCCTTCATTCTCCTTTGATGGGTAATAGTCCTTCCATCTTTCTTCATCTTCCCTGACCTTGGTATTGTTGAAGGGACTAGGCCAGATTTTTGGTAGAATGTTCTTCAATTTAGATTTGACCAGTGTTTTCTCCTGAGTAGCCTGATGACTTTTTGCTCATAGCATTTTAGCAGGAGCACCACAAGATGAATGCTGTGGCCTTCCCATTCATCAAGGGAGCGGGTACATAATGTGTATTTCAACCATCAACGGTAAGGTTAACTTTGATCATCTGGTTAAGGTGCTGTATGTCAAGTTTCTCCCCTGCAATGACTTCTTTTGCCTGTAAAATTCAAAAGAATTCTGTGAGGAGATAATCTGGAACTATGTAAATACCAAGTTCCTCATTAAACTAGTAGCCTCAATTGATGATTTTGCCCAAATTATTCATTACCATGGTGGTTGCCAAATGATGATTTCTTTTTTTTTTTTATTAAAGTACAGTTGATTTACAGTGTTGTGTTAGTTTCAGGTGTACAACAAAGTGATTCAGTTTCATATATATTTATATATATATACACATCCTTTCTCAGATTCTTTTTCATTATAGGCCATTACAAGATATTGAATACAGTTCCCTGTGCTACACAGTAGGTCCTTGTTGTTTATCTATTTTATATATAGTAGTGTGGATTAACAAATGATGATTTCTTTTTTTATTTTGTTTTTTATTAAAGTGTACTTGATTTTACAATGTTAGTTTCAGGTGTACAGCAAAGCGATTCAGTTATACATAATACATACATACTTTTTTCCAGATTCTTTCCCATTATAACAAATGATGATTTCTTAATTTTATCATTCTTTTTACATATATTAGTTGGCATTCTACTACAAGGAAGAACTTTTCTTTCTCTCTGTTTATTTATTTCTTCATTCATTTATATAGAATGGTGTACAGATTCTTGTTTTAGTCAGTGGATTATAATCTGTTACTACTATTAATTATTTTTATGTTAAAATGGTCCTATGTTTGGTCAGTGGGAGTCCCTCTAAGCTGACTCCTCTGTCCTTTTGATTGTCTCCACCATTTTTCAAGCACTTCCTTGTGCTCTGTCACTATAAGATATTCAAAGTATCTATAGACATAGGTAGGTATAGATAGGCACAGATAGTTAAATCTCTTTCCATTTCTGTCTTTGGATAGCTAGATAAAGATGTAGATATATGTAGAAATAGATATATTAAAACCCATGCGTTTATACTGATATATGCAATTCCAGTCAACACAGTAGACTATGTGCTCGAGTCCCCCTTTCCACATCTACAATGCCCTTCTCAAACAGTAAGAAACCTGATTCCAGTTAACCTCAAAATATTTACTTATTTGCTCAATCCTAAAAAAGCCCAAAAGCAGTTTCAGAATATCTAACCCATGCCATTGTGAAAACAACCTACTCATTAGAGATGAGTATCTTTTCAGGTTTTTTTTTTTTTCTTTAGTCTTAATGTCAAAATACTGTGTTCCAAAATGATTTAGGTTTATTTCCCGGCTCTTGCCTTCCCTTCCTGTTTTGAGTGATTATGTGACTTATGCTACTCACTTGAAAAACAGTCTGGTTCATTCTGTTCCCATTTATAGTCCGCATTTTTTTTTCTGCTCTATCCTTGTCTACTTTTTCTTTGTCTTCCCTATGTTGTGGCTGTGTTTCTCCCTTTTGCTGTTTGATTGATTTAGCTAGTGGTTTATATGTTTTGTTACTTTTCTCAGAGAACCAGAATTTTGATTTATTACTCTGACCTTCTGTTTTCTATTCCTACTTGTCATTCTTTTCTGCTTTTACCTTTATTTTTTCCTTCCTTGGGCTTTCTTTTGGCTCCTTTGCTGTTTTTTCTCTCACTTTTTAAGCTGATACAATTCACTCATTTTTATTTTATTTTTATTGATATGTATTTAAGTGTATGACTTTTTCCTCTGATCTCTAAAGAGACACCACTAGTCTCTCATATGTAGTGTTTACATTACTTGTTTCTTTGTTTGGTTTTAAAGATGTTCTGTAATGTTGGCTTGTATTTTTGCTTTCACTCAAGAGCTGTTTAATACAAGACTTTTACATTTCTAGTTGGAAAAACTTTTTTTTTCTAGTTTTATTGCACTGTGATAATAAAGCTTGTAATATTTTCATTGTATAGAACTCTCTGATGCTTTCCTTGTGACCTAATATTTGATGGATTTTTGGAACTAGTCTATGTGCAGTTGAGAAGGAAGGTGTACTCTTTATTAGTAGGTTCTAAAGTTCATTACAGATTAATGAGATCTATTGTATTAATTATGCTGCTTACTCCTTATATCCTTATTTACATTCCTGCCACTCGATCTGTTCTGCACTGAAAATGACCTGTCAAAGTCTCCTGTTAGCAATCTGTTTCTACCTGTATCATCTTGCATCTGTCGTTTCTACTTTTTAAAGATTTGGTGCATAAATTTTCATAACTGTTATATCTACGTTGTGAAATTGGATTTTAGCATTATAAGGTATCCTTTTTTGTCATGTTTAATTATTTTTTGGCCTGAATTCTAATTTGTTTGCTATCAAGTATCACAGTTCCCACTTACTTGTTATTTCCATTTGCCCATGCCTTTATTTTTAGCCTGTCTGAATCATTTGCATTTAGCTGTATCTCCATACATTGCATATTTGGGTCTTGCTTTGTGAGCTGTATTGAAAATATTTTTCTTTTAGTAGGTGGGTTAAGCCCATTCACATTTATTGATAAAACATTTTTTTTTAATCTCAGCTCTGATAGATTATTTTATACTGTAGTTATCGTGTATTCTATGTAAATTTACTGTTTCTTTTTCTTCACAATGTGTTTTCTTTTCTATTGTAATTTATAAATTTCTTTTGGTGTTTAGGAAGGCTTGGATTTTTGTTCTAACATATTTTTGTACTTATAACTCCTTTAAGGGAACTGAACATCTTCACTGTTACCAAATAATATTAAATGTTTTCAAAGTGATTACAGCCAATACTTTGACATTTTAATTTCAATAAATACACTTTTATTTCTAGAAGTCTCATTTGTTCTTTTTAAATCTTTATGTTCTTTCTTTTAAGTGGGATCTGCTCTTGTAATTTCTCTTTGATCATTTGTAAAGTACTTGGTTTGGGGTCCTTAATCAACGATTCTATTCTTTCCTGTGTTGGCTAACTCTTCACGGCAGATTGTTCCCTTGTGTGTTTATAGATGTTTCTGGTGATCCTGTCTATATGGCAAGTAATAGAGTTGGGACTGCCACCTTCTGATTCCAAGTCCAGTGTCCTCTTCAATATGCCACAGCTCACACACTGGCCACTGCCCCGTCACAGCTGCACTCCACATGCAGAAAGCTTTAGCCTTCTACAGGGAGCAGTTCTACTAAGAATGACTTTTTTTAACGGAGTAACAGAACGAACTATCTTAAGTTAGAGCTGTCTGCAAAATCTACGGCCTGACTCTGCCCCACACACCCATCTATTGCCCTGACTGTTCATACATGCTATCTCCTTTGAGCACCCCGATACCTCCAGTTTTATACTTCTGTAGATACTCCCCACGCACTGTCTCCCATACACACATGGAATCTTACAATCATTAATTCAATAGCTTTTCATTTAGCAAATATTTATAAGCATCTACTCTGATGTGCCAGGGCCACTTCCAAACATTGGGATAAATCAGTGATTAGGAGAGGATGAACACTTCGAAACACCCCAGATCAGAGATTCTCAGTCTCTTGTAACTTGCAACTTTTCTTCTTGCTTTGTTTCCCCCCCATGACGCCTATCTTCCCATTCCTCCTCCCCTGATACATCGACCACAAAAGAAACATCTGAAATGGCATGGATCTCTTTTTAAAATAAATTGAAAGTAAACTAGTTCTGAGAATTGCAAGACACCCCCTGCAATAACTGAAGACACTTGGGGGCATGTCAGGACCAGCGCTGGGAAGCGCTGTTATTGATGTTCAAAGAATCCATGTTACACACACCCGTGGATGAAGAAAGCGCAGGGGAGGCCAACAGAGCTAACACTTTTGAGCAAGCCCACACTAGCCTCTGAGAAAGGAAACAGTTGCCCAGTTGGAGAATTTCTTTTGAGGAATGAGGTCATCCTGCAATCTAGAGCCTTGCTACAAGATGCAAGAGCCCTTGGCAGCAGGAGGGAGTGCCTCTGACAGTATTTCTGCAGGAACTTCCTTTTCTCCTCCATTGATGCCTTGCCTCTCAACTCTCCCTTGTCCCGATGCCCTCATGAATATCACTGCCCCATTCCTCTGAGCTCCTGAAAATGGACTCTCTTCATTATTTTGGGCTCACTTGAGTTACATCCACATTTCAAGTCCTCATCCTGAGCATTTAAAAGAATTAGCACCAATCCTTCACCAACTCTTCCAAAAAATAGAAGAGCAGGGAACACTTCCTAACTCATTCTATTAGACCGTGACACCAAAGCCAGATAAAGGTCTCACAAGAAAAGCTGTGAATATGCCTTATGAATAGAGACACAGAAATCCTCAACAAAATACTAGCAAACCAAATCCAGCAAGATATAAAAAGGATTATACACCGTGACCAAGTGCGATTTATTCTAAGAATGCAAAGTTGGTTTAGCATCTGAAAATGAATCGATGTAATACACCATATTAACAGAAAAAAGGACAAAAACCATATAATCATCTCAAGACACAGAAAAGCATTGATAAAATCCAATAGTCTTTTTTGATAAAAACACTCAATAAACTAAGAATAAAAGAGAATTTCCTCAACCTAATAAAAGCCTTACATGAAAAAACACAGCTAACATCACATCTGATAGTGAAATATAGGATGCTCTCTCCATAAGATCAGAAACAGGACAAGAATGTTCACTCTTGTCACTTCTATTCAACATTGCTCTGGAGGATACATGATCAATATACAGAAATCAATTGTATTTCTATACATTAACAATGAACTATTTGAAAACTAAATTAACATTTACAAAAAGAATAAAATACTGGAGAATGAATTTAACAAAAGCGCGAGACTTGTACACTGAAAACTACAAGACATCAGTGAAAGAAACTAAAACAAGACCTAAATAAATGGAAAGATATCTATTTCATAGATTGGAAAACTTAATATTGGTACGATCACAATACTCTTTAAATTGATCTAAAAATTCAGTGCAATCACTATCATAATTTAAAATGCCTTTTTGCAGAAATGGGCAAGCCTATCTGAAATTCATATGAAAATGTGAGCAACCCAGTGTATTCAAAACCATCTTGAAAAAGAACAAATTTGGAGGACTCATACTTCTCAATTTCAAAACAATACAGAGCTACAATAATCAAGACAGTGTGTCAGTGGTATAAAGATACACATACAGATCAATGGAATAAAATTGAAAGTCCAGAAGTAAATTCTTACATTTATGAGCAATTGATTTTTGACAAGAGTGCCAAGATAATTCAATGGGGAAAAGAGTAATCTTTTCAACAAATAGTGTTGAAACAACTGGATATCCATATTCAAAGAATGAATCTGTAACCCTGCTACACACCAATACATGGTCATCACACTATATACAAAAATTAAGTTGAAATGGACCAGAGACCTACATATAAGAGCTAAAGCTATGAAACTCTTGGAAGAATATATAGGAGTAAATCTTCTTGAACCCGGTTTAGGCAATGATTTTCTTGGTATGACACCTAACGCACAAGCAACAAAAGAAAAATAGATAAATTGATCTAATCAAAATCTAAAGCTTTTATGCTTCAGAGGGCATCATCAAGAAAGTGGAAATCACAGCAGCACTATTTACAATAGCTAAGACTCGGAAGGAACCTAAATGTCCATTGACAGATGATTGGATAAAACAGTTGTGGTAGAATGGAATAATACACAGCCATAAAAATAGTAAAATAATGCCATATGCAGCAACATGGGTGGACCTGGAGATTGTCATACTAACTGAAGTAAGCCAAAAAAAGAAAGAGAAATATCATATGATATCACTTATATGTGGAATCTAAAAAAAATGACACAAATGAACTTATTTGCAAAACAGAAACAGACTCACAGACATAGAAAACAAACTTACATTTACCAGGGGAGAAAGGAAGGAGTGGAGGGATAAACTGAGAGTTCAGGATTTGCAGATACACACTACTATACATAAAATAGATAAACAGCAAGGTCCTACTGTAGAGCACAGGGAACTATATTCAATACCTTGTCATAGCCTGTAATGAAAAACAATATGAAAAGGAATATATATGTGTGTGTGTGTGTGTGTATAAGATATATATATATATATATATATATATATATATATATATCTTAATCACTGTGCTGTACACCAGAAATTAACACAATATGGTGAACCAACTATACTTCAGTAAAAAAAAGAAACTGAAAAGACAACTCAGAGCAAGGGATAAAATATATGAAAATCATATATCTGCCTTCTAAGAGACTTGTATCTAGAATATATAAAGAACTCCTACAATTCAACAAAAAAAGACAAGTAACCCAATTTAAAAATGGACAAAGGATGTGAATAGACATTTCTCAAAAGAAGACACATAAATGGCCAGTAAACACATGAAAAGATGTTTAATATCATTAGTCATTTGGGAAATGGACATCAAAACCACAATGGGCTACTGCTTCACACCCCCTAGATTGGTTATACTCAAAAAGATGGAAAGTAACAAGTGTTGGTGCAGATGGGGAAAATTTGGAACCTGCATACATTCCTGATGGGGATGTAAAATATTGCATCTGAGTTGGAAAACCATTTGGCAGTTTCTCAAAAAGTTAAAGACAGAGTTACCATATGATCCAGAAATTACATCCATAGGTGTATGCTCAAGAGAACTGAAAATACATGTCCACACAAAAACATGTACATGAATTTTCATAGTAACATTATTCCTAAGAGTTAAAAAAGTGTAGATAACCCGAATGTCCATCAATTCATGAATAGACAAGCAAACTATGGTATATGCATAAAATGGAGTATCATTTGGCCATAAAATTATATAAATTAAGTGATACATATTAATGTATCAGTTGATCAAACTTGAAAACATTATGCAAAGTGAAACATGCCAGATACAAAAGGCTATATATATATATCATGTAATTTCCTCATATGAAATATCCAAAATAGGCAAATCCATAGAGAAAGACAGTAGATAAGTGGTTGCTGGGGGTTGGGGGAAATGGGAGTGATTGCTAACGGGTTTCCTTTAGGGGTGACATAAATGTTCTGGAATGAATGGTGGTCAGTGTACAACTTGTGAATATCTTAAAAGCCACCAAATTGTACACTTTAAAAGGTGAGATTTGTGGTATGTGGATTTGCTTTCAATAAAGCTATAAGCAAACGTTTTTAACTATTAAAATTAAATAAAATCAGAAATTCATTTCCTCAGTTGCACTAGTCACACTTCAAGTGCTCAATGGCCATACATGGCTAGTAGCTACCAGGCTGGGTACCACTGATATAGCACATTTTTGGTTATCACAGAAAATTTTAGTGGACAGTGCTGATCTAGGTCTCACTACAAGACCACAGAGATTTAAGAAATATATCAAGCTCATTCCATGAAAGGGCCTTATTTGAACAAACAGTAAAATAAAGTTGAGAAAATGGGGGAAATTTGAATATCAACTAGACATTTGGTGATATTAAGGAATTATTCTTAAAATTTTAGAAATGGCAATAATATCGTGGTTTTTTTTTCTGAAAGTACTTATCTTTTAGAGATAAATACTAAAGTACTCATGGATGAAATGATACGGTGTCTGGGATTGAGTTCAAAATAATCCAGGGGTCAGGAGATCAGCGAAAATAGATATAACATAATTGGCCTTGAGTCAATAAATTGTTGAATTTCAATAAGTGTCTGGCCTCTCATTAGTCTCTTCTCTATGTCTTTGTTTGAAATTTTTTATAATAAACAGTCAGTAAACAAACAGGCGTGTTCATATCTAATCAACTGTTACCTCATGAAAATATCATGTTGTTAGGTTTTCTAACTTTTTAAGAGAATTCAGAAATCCAGATTCTTATGTAAAATCTTTGGCACTTTATTGCTAATTCATCTGTTTAATAATAGGGCACACACACACAAAAAAAACCCAACCACATTGGGAAAAAAAAAAACCATACCAATCACATCAGGAGCTTGGGTTCAGCACAAAGCCCCCACTCTACAAGGTCCAGTTTAGAATAATCAATAGAATTAATGGATTCTGAGGTCATCTATCATGAAAGTGATTTATTTTGAGCATATAATATTGTGTATCTCATTTTAAAAATTCTGACCCATTTCTAAAAGGTACAAAGAATAATAAAATGATCACTCCTATACCTGCTATGCAGCCTTAACAAATCTTAATATTTAACCATATTTGCTTCAAAAAGAAATAAAATATTATAGATAGCATTAATGTTTCCTTTCTGCCTCTCCTTAATCCCATGCCCTCTGCCTGTCCAAATAACACTATCCTGAGGTTTGTGTCCATCTTTCCAACCACGTTTATAGACTATCACTACAGCTGTACATATTTATAAACAATAAATGTGTTGCTTTACTGTTTCCAGATTTTAAATAAGCAGTTTCATTTTTTTAAAAAATCAATTGCATTTCTATCTACCAACAGCAAACAGCTAGAAAATGAACTTTTTAAAAGACTATTTAGAATAACATCAAAAAGTAATATATATCTAGAAATAAATCTAATAAAAGATAAGCAAGACATTTAGGGAGAAAATGATAAACTACGTTGAAAGGCATTAAAGAAGACCTAAATAAATGGAGATATATACTACATTCACGGGCTGGAAAATTCAGTATCATGAAAATATCAATTCTCCTTAATGTCATTCCAGTCACAATCCCAAAAGAGCTATAAAGTGGAGGGGGAAAATCAAGCTGCAGAAGACAACATATAGAATGGTCTACTGATATCAATTTCAAAAACACAAAAGCGAACAATATATTGTTTAGCTATACAAACATACATGCAAACTATAACAAAAAGCAAGAATGTGATAAGTGGAAATACACGATAAAGGTTACAACTGAGGAGGAAGGGAACAGGAATTCAAAGATAATAATGCTCTATTTCTGAAACAGAGTGATTTGAATATAAGTGTTCACTGTATGAAAATTCTTTATACCTTACATATGCTTCATAAATATTACTTTGTGTTCAGTCAATATTTAATAAAAACCAATTAAAAAATAATGATATACATCTATGACACTACCATGTCATGGAAATATGCCAACAACATATATGGTTATGTGATAATGCTGAAAAGCTTTACACACAATATTAAATAAAATATGTACCAAAATGTTAATAGTGGCTATATAAAATATTCTATGTAATATTATATTACATGGAATATGCACAAATTGTTAATAGCGGAAATAAGCACCAAAATGTTAATAGAGGTTATGTATAATATTAAATAAAATATGTACCTAATTTTAATAATGGTTATGTATAATATCAAATAAAATGTGCACCAAATTGCTAACAGTGGTTATGTCCTAGAGGAGGTTTGGCAGTCTTTAATTTTCTCTGTTGTATAGGAGTTGGAGTTTTTGAGATTCACCATCAGAAAAAAAGAAAAAAGAAAAAATTTTAATAGCAAAGAATCATAGACTTGCAGGAAATATTCAAAAATATATTATACAGAGAAAAGATTGGATAAATTAAGAGACCAAGCTTGAGAGCAAAGCAAAAATGAGCAGGGGGGATTCTTAAAGTAATCAAGACATGGGACAAAATGTGGTGGCCAAGGAATTGAAAAGAAAGAGATAGATACAAAACACTTAATGAAAAGTCTCTACAGACAACAAGACCAGAAAGAGCCTAAATCTAAGGGATGGGGTAGAAAGAGGGAAGATGTGCTTCTAGGGGGAAGTAAAAATGGTGTGTTTGAGACATACTAGCAAACTTACCATATTCTCTTTTTATAAATGAGAATATAGGCACAAAGAATTTGAACAACTTGTCCACGTTACTCAGCTGACAAGTGGCAGAAGTAGAATTCAAACACTGGCCGGCCACATCCAAGGTCTTTGCGCTTAACTGCTATTCAACTGTACCTCTTGACAATCCATTAGGCAATGTCCAGTTCCACATCTTTGATATTAGTGGCCAGGGAAGTTTCAAGGCTATGTTACTACTGAGGACAGAATATTTGGGAGTACACTACATAGAGATTGGTGGTTAAAACTGAAAATGAGTTCTCTGATAGGAGATTATAAATGATGCAAAGCAGGCTATATACTATTGACTATATTTCAATGAAAATATATTAAAATAAATAAATAAATAAATAAATAATGCAAAGCAGAGAACCTAAGAATAAATCTTGGAAAACAGACCCCTTTACTACTGCTCTTAACAAAGTCAAGTGACTTGATAGAAATGACAAGATTTCAAGAAAAACAAGCATTCAAACCCCAGCTCTGCTACTTACTAGCTGAGTGATCTTGGGGGAAACCCCTTAAACTCTCTGTGTTGTAGTTTCTAATCTATAAAATAGATGGTTGTGAGAATTACATGAACATATGTGTAAAGCACTTAATATTGTAGCAGCCACATAATTGGTGCTCAGTAAATGACACTTTATTTTGAAATTTTGTGTTAGAAACAGGAAGAGCAGAGGCTGAGAAAGTAGTATAGGGTTCCATACCAAAGGTTCCATTTATATGACTTTCTTGAAAAGACCAAACTTTAGTCATGGAGAACAGATCTGTGCTTGCCAGGGGTTAGAGTTGTGGACAGAGTATGACTATAAAGGGGAGCACAAGAAAATTTGGAGTATTACAACTGTTCTGTATGCTGACAGTGGTAGGGGTAACACAAATCTACATATACTGAAATTCAGAGAACCATAAACCAAAAGAAAAAGTCAGTCTTACTATATGATAACTTTAAAAATGAAAAGTGGAAAACCTGAATAAATCAACAGCTTTGGAAGAAATAAAAATGACAATCTAATAAAGAAGTTGTGGTGTATACACATAAACACACACACACACAGGAATACTACTCAGCCATAAAAAAGAATGAAATAATGCCATTTGCAGCAACATGGATGGACCTAGAGGTTATCATACTAAGTGAAGGAAGTCAGACAAAGACAAATATCACATGACATCACTTATATGTGGAATCTAAAAAAATGACACAAATGAACTGATTTACAAAACAGAAAGAAATTCACAGACATAGAAAACAAATTTATGGTTACCAAAGGGAAAAGGGTGGGGGCATAAATTAGGAGTTTGGGATTAGCAGATACTAACTAGTATATATAAAATAGATAAACAACAAGGTCCTACTATATAGCACAGGGAACTATATTCAATAACTTGTAATAACCTATAATGAAAAAGAATATATATATATATATATGCTGTACACCAGAAACTAACACAACATTGTAAATCAACTATACTTCAGTTTTAAAAAATCGATAATCTAAGATCTACTGCTAAAAAGCCACCAGTCCCAGTGGGTTTAATAGGAGATGTCTCCTAACCCTTCAAAGAACAGATGTTGTCCCTGTTATACTGTTCAAGAGCTTATAAAAATATCGTTTCCAACTCACTTTCTGTTATGCTAACTAGCAAAACCCCAATACTGATATCAGACAAAAAGAATGCTAGGAAAGAAAGAAGAGAAAGAGGAAAGGAGGAAGGGAAAGGACAAGAGAGTAAGTAAGAAAAATCTATGGGTGAATCTCACTTGTGAACATAGATGCTAAAATCCTAAAAAAAAAAAATCTTAGAAAATTGAACCTAGCAACATATTGAATGAATGCTACATCACGACCAGGAATAGGAGAAAATTCCCAAAGAGTATTTTAGGCTTTAGAAGAACTCAGCAAAATGAAAGCTCAAGGTAAATTGACAAAGCAACAAAATAAGATAGCTGTGGGGCTAAGGGAAGACACTGTGTACCTGTAGTGCATTTCAATGTACAGATAAAGATCTGTGTTTCCATTTCTGCCAATATTAGGCAGTAGATATTCTTTGAAATCCACTATTAGGGAAATTATATAAAGCCTGGACATATATATATGTCTTGGAATAGAAAGGAAGCTTTTCTTTTTTTTTTCTTTTATTGTTTCATTGAAGTATAGTTGATTTACAATGCTGTGTTAGCTTCAGGTGTACAACATAGTGATTCAGTTGTGTATGTGTATATGTGTGTGTGTATGTGTGTGTGTATATATATATATATATACACACACAGTCTTTTTTGGTTTTTTTCCATTACAGGTTCTTACAAGATACTGAATATAGTCCCCTCTGGTATACAGTAAGACCTTGTTGTTTATCTATTTTATATATAGTAGTTAGTATCTGCTAATCCCAAACTCCTAATTTATCCCTACTCCCCTTTCCCCTTTGGTAACCGTAAGTTTGTTTTCTGTGTCTATGAGTCTCTTTCTGATTTATAAATAAGTTCATTTGTATCATTTTTTTTAGATTCCACATATAAGTGATATCATATGGTACTTGTCTTTCTCTGTCTGATTTACTTCACTTAGTGTAATAATCTCTAGGTCCATCCATGTTGCTGCAAAAGGCATTATTTCATTCTTTTTTAAGGCTGAGTAGTATTCCATCACACACACACACACACACACACACACACACACACACACATCTTCTTTATGCAATCATCTGTCAATGGACATTTATGTTGTTTCCATGTCTTGCCTATTGTATATAGTGATGCTATGAATATTGGGGTGCATGTATCTTTTCAAATTAAGAGTTCCCTCCAGATATATGCCCAGGAGTAGGATTGCTGCATCATATGGTTAAATCTATTTTGAGTTTTTTAAGGAAACTCCATATTGTCCTCCATAGTGGCTATACCAATTTACATTCTCACCA
This sequence comes from Vicugna pacos, assembly GCF_048564905.1. Taxonomy (NCBI): domain Eukaryota; kingdom Metazoa; phylum Chordata; class Mammalia; order Artiodactyla; family Camelidae; genus Vicugna; species Vicugna pacos. The sequence goes on from NC_133023.1 coordinate 36,685,759, forward strand.
ACAATGCAAGAGGGAAGGAAGCTTGTCTTGAGCTGGTCTGTGGATACCCTTCTAGGATCTTTCTACAGCGACCATGCACAGCACGTTATTCACCAGCAATCCCAGTGAGACTTGCCGTGAGCCACACAAACCCTGATGATTCTTATCTCTAGGCCTCTGCCTTTCCTGCCCCCAGCCTCCTGGTCAGTTACTACTTGTCTTTGTCATACCCAGGCTCTCTCTTCCAAGAGAACACCTCTGTCCCCCATAATCCCCTGTGCGGACCACCTGCAGACGTGGTTTTGTCCATATATGTGTTTTTCCCTCCATCCAACTGGGCTAAAAGCTCCATAAGGGAGGAGACTGCCTCTGACTCAGATGCATCTTAGCATAGAAGCTCAATAGGCCTTTATTGTCTGAACTGAACCTGAAACACAGAAAGTAAATTTTTTAAATCAAGTAATGACATATTGATTTTTATAAAAATGAGAAATGCTCTTTATTTTTTTAAAAAAGTCAAGAAATACATCAAACTACAAAGAAGAAAGCTGCAAATCCCCCAAAGTCCCACCACACAGCAAGATCTAGTGTCTATAAAGCCAATGATGGTGATGGAGAATATAACAGTCCAGATATTCTGAAATAATTTCCTAAGAATACAATTGGACTAGACATGCTCTATCTAATAAAACGTATGAAATTTAATAATACTTTAATTTAACCTGAAGGGAAATAAAAAACTGAAGTGAATCTGCAGGAATTTTCTGAACCATCCCTGAATGTTTCTGCACCATGAGCAGCATTAGTGAGCTTTTAAAAGTGATTCAAACTCCCAGGTAGATGATCTGCATTTGGCAGAGTAGTTAACAACTTCAATTACTATGTAACTTTGGGACTGGTTAAGGAGTTCCCAAGAGGAAAGAAAAGTTTGACTCAGAAACAAAATGTATTGAGTTAAGCAACAGGGATTTCAAAAACAATTATTATTAAGAGCTTCACTGTTTTTTTTTTAACTTTGCAAAATTGGTTTTCATTACTTTCACTCTTGGTTCAATAAAAAGGCTTTTAAATTGGCTCTTTTTAGAATTTAATAAGCTCCTTCAAAGTGATGCAAATATTTCTTAAAACCTGAAATAAGCTTTTCACTGCACTAAAATGTGCCCATCTGAAAAGACTGATTCCAGTCAATGGAATTTAATAGATGCACCTAATTGAAGGATTACTTAGTGAGATTCTGTACTTACCTACAGAATACAGTAGAGAAGAGCCACTGCCCCTACTTTTCTGGAACTTACAATCTGATAGAAATGTGTTCATTCATTCCACAAATATTTTTCACAAAAGATGACAATGTGTCCAGCATTAGTGAAATACACAGTGGTCATGATGTTTATGTCACACTAGGGGTAAATGACCAGTTAAGAGATCACTTTGGACTGACTCACAGAGCTCAGGTATTCATCAGGGAAGCTTCCGCCATTATGGTAGTGTCAGAGCAGGCAGATAGCTAGATATGAGCAGAGAAAGGGGGACACAGACCAAATGGCAGTAACTGGGCAAAAAGGAGGGGCACAAGCCAAATGCAGGAAACCACACATCATGTAAGCAACAGGCGTCCCTGGGCAGAGAAAGAAAAGCAGGAACCTCTGGGCTGATAAGTGGTCACCCCTTTGGAGATGATGAGTGGCCTGGAGACAGACAAAGAAAGGTGAGAAAAGGCAGGAATTCCCAGTATCCCAATGTAACCTTTTGCTCATTATGCCCGATTTCAATAAAATTAGCCTTGCAGATCAGAAGTACCCATCATGCCCTGATGCCATGACACTTCCGACCCAGACTAAATAAGGACAAAAATCCCTCCTCCCTTTGGGAAGGTGGAGTTGGGATGATAATCAGGGAATACGAGCCCAAACCCTTCCCTCCCCAATGAATATTCTGCCCATTATTTTCACACCCTGTGTAACTCACTTGCCAAAGAAACACAGGGCAGCCTCTCAGCTGAGCCTGCCCACTCTCCCCTTGAGAGTGTACCATCCATTCTTTAATAAATCCTCACTTTACTTATTTAATCACTGCATCTTGTCTCTGAATTCTTTCTGGGACGGTACAAGAACCTGGAACACAGGTTGCATCCACCGGCAACAGTAGCATCAGTACCAGAGATAGGAAAGTCATAAGAGGAACTAGGCTGGGGTCCGTGTTACCAAGATTGTTTTCAGTTACCTGGTCTCACAACCTCAGAGCAAATGGTGGTGTCTATTTTAAGTAAACTGGTTCTGAGATCCATTTGAGGAATTCACGAGAAAACAGTCAATCCTCAGTTCTTCCAGACTCAGAATTCTACTGCAATTGGTTTCCAGACCCTGAACCTAAGGGTCTGCTTTGTTAATGCTTTCTAGAAAGAGTGATGGAGAGGTTAAGAGTCTGGACTCTGGAACCAGGCTGTCTGAGTTTCAATCCCAGCCTCTCTGCCTGGCGAGCTATGTGATCATGGACTGCTTACTAAATCTGTGTGCCTCAGTTTCCTCATCTTTAAAATGGGGGTAATAATACTCCCTAAATAATAGTTTGAAGCTTAAATTGAATAGCAAATGCTTAGTAATTATGAACTATCTTATTTTCCAAGTGAGGTAATAGAAAGAAAAGTGCACCATGGGGAGAATATGAGTGAAAGAACACACTTAACGGGTAGGAGGGGGATGGAAAGCTAAAGAGGAAAGTGCACAAAGGGCAGAAGAGCTGGAAGGGTGATAAGAGATTGTGGCGCCCTGGAAAGCAAGGAAAGAGAGAGTCTCCAGAAACAGGAAGGCAGCAGCTTCAGACACTACAATTTAAGGGGAAAAGGCCACTGTATTTGGGAAGTAGGAGGTCCTTGCTGATCTTTAAGAGACCAACAACACTGGACAATATCGCTTTCTTGTTATCTGGTTTGCTTTGAAGTAGTGCAACTGTTAGTCCTTTGCCGCTTCCTCTGTGATCGTATCTTGTCAGTTTCTTATAAGATGAAATAAGAAATGAGATCCTGTCTATAATGAGATCCTGTCTGGCTCCATACTGGCTCTAGCGAGAGATACTACACTGATTCTTAACTTCACATTTTCAAAATGGCAGGACTTATATTTTTTTTTAGAATAATAAAAATGCTCAACGATGCTGACGACGAACAATAATAAGAGTAATGCAGGGCTGTAAAACACACTTCTCAGAAATTTTTCAAAACCATGATCTCACTCAATTATAGCTCGAAGTACCACAATGAATGAAAGGTCCTGCAAACATAAATACGGTGAAATTCATCTATGAATCAAATAGATGCCGAGTGACTCATTTAATATTATGTGACAAGTTGTTTCTGGGTACCTGCTTTTTGTCACACGTTAAGGTATGCTCTGGGAATTGGTAGCTGGTTAGACCTAGTCCTGAACCTCAAAGTTTAAGAGAGAAAGAGGTAAACAAACTTAATGTAACGTGATCATTCTATGGAAACAGTGGGCACAAAATACAATGTGCAAACTGACAAGGGAAGGACCCATTTAGCCTGGAAGAGTTTAGAAGCTGCACTAAGAAGGTGACATTTGAACTCAATCTTGAAGGCTGAGCAAGGATTTGCCAGGTGGAAAAGAAAGAAAAGGATATCTCACATTTTGGAAAAGTGAGTCAGGCTCCTTGACATCAAAACAGAATATCCCCAGAGGGCTGCACGTGCCTACAGAATTTTTCATTGTCAGTTACCATATTCAGACACTTTAAGTTTAGAGAGAACCAGCTGGCTTAATTGTGGGGGGGGATTTCAACTTCTAACTATATTTTATTTTCCAGAACTATATATGTAACAATGAGATTGTTCTGAAAAGCAGGCTCTGCTTTGTCTGGTTATTTGCGGCACGTCCAAGACGGAGATACACCGGGAGAGGGTTTGAGAGTATTAAGAATGATTTTCAAGTAAGGTCATAAAACATCCACATTTGGTGTTTGAGGGCGTATCAAGGGTCCCCAAGATCACCCCCAGGTTCGATGATTCACAGGAGGGCTCACGGGCCTCGGCATATGGTTGTACTCACGGCAAAGATTTATCACAGTGAACGGACACAAAGCACAAATCAGCACAGGGAACAGGCGCATGGGACCAAGTCCAAGGGAGACCGGGGGCAACTTTCCAAGAGTCCTCAACGAGTTGTGACCACACACGTGAAATGTTGCCAACTGTGGAAGCTCATTAGAGATACGGTGCCCAGGGTTTTTATTGGGGGCTGAACATGTAGGCATTCCTCACCTGGCACGTACCCAAATGCCACACTCCCACAAGGCAAGCAGGTGTTCGGCATAAACTTTAATGTTTGCACAAACAGTTTAGGTACCGTGAGCCGCCCTTATCAGTTCTGGAAATGGTGGGAACTCTCCTGAGAGCCAAGTTCCCAGACTCCAGCCAAGGGCCAGTCCCGTAAGCAGGCCTTTCTGAAGATGAGCAGTGAGGCGTTTTGTGTTAACTGTTTTCTGCGCTAAGGGTAATATTTGTCCCATAAGTACTTCTTCCTTTCTTCCTGGGCTGTGTCACTATTCCTTTCTCTTAAGACCTAAAGCCAAGCCCTATTAATAGAACTGAATCAACATATATTTGGGTTTTGAGTATATGTGCGTGTGTGTGTGTTAAAATAATCACCGTACCTGAGTCAGCCTAAACATTTTGAGTTGCAAATGTTGGCTGGAGTCTTTCCTTTACAGCTACTACATTTTGAAGTCCTTACCTGGATGAGTCATTACAAGAAAGTATAGTTGCCTACTGTCAATATTCTATTTCAAAATCATCCTTCAGCCATTGGAATCTGCTTGGTTTGCTCTTTTTTTAATTATTATTTAATTCTCTCTGCAGCTTTGAATTTTTTTTTAATTTTGCGGGGAGGTAATTAGGTTTTATTTATTTATCTATTTTATTTATTATTGAACCTAGGACCTCCTGCATGCTAAGCACGCTTTCTACCACTGAGCTATACACTCTCCACTTCACCTGCTCTTAACATCAGTTTTCTCTATGCAGGTGCTCAGGGAGAGAACCAAAAAATATACCTCTGAGCAACAACTCTTCTTCACTTCAGTCACATTTTTTTCTTTACTGTCCACACTTTGTCTGTTGGGTATGAAACAAGAATTACATTTTTAGTACTGAGTTTGCTTATTAATCTGGTTTTTTTCTTCTCTTTCTTTGTTTACTGTGTGGATGACATGTATGTAACACACAATTCTATACAAAGCAAAGTCGAAGCTTCCCAAGCTGGGGAATATTTGCAATCAGTGATAATCACATTTTATTCAAATAAGACCCTCACTTCCTGAGAATTCTTCTATATCATCTGATGCCCGAATCTTACAGATCAATTACCTGTACTTTTCACTCCTAGAAGATTATTTCAAATAATGACCCTCCTGGATATGTTCTTTTCCAAATTCTTATCCCTCCAACACTGGTTCCAATAGATTATGCATTTATTTTTATTTATTCATGGAATAAACATTTTCCTCATGTATATGACATGCCTTCTAGGTGTTCGGTATACAAATAATGAAGAAAATAAGGTCACTATCCTCAAGGACTTAAAGGTCTAATAGAAAAGTCAAATCGGTTTAAAAACATACAAATATCTATAAAACATCAAGTATACAGAGCATGAAGTAAGTAGAGTGGATGCAATTCAAGAGAGTCACAAAAGGTTTCAGACATAGGAATTAGGTCTTGAAAGGTAGGTAGAAATTCATCAGAGAACCTCCAATATTCTGTATATACAAGGACCCACAGGGGAGGGAAACTTTTCCTTTCTTGTTTTCTAAGGTCTTTGGCTGGTCTAAACATTAAATTGACATAAGACAGATGAACAGGAGAAAAACAAATCTAATTCATACTTACTGGAGCTCATACAAATATGAGACTCAATGAAGTGACCAAAACAGTGAGCTTTTGCACTTTTTAGAGAAATAATAAATGTGTGAAGAATTGACAAGACAAAGAAGTCTGGGTTTCAGGTAGTAAGTTAGTGAAAAGGTAACAAGTTTTGTTTATACAACCTTCTCGGCCCTGAATTCCGTCTCTGGTAATAAGGATGCGTTCTCCCCTCCTGGTACAGGGAGGGTACTTTTCACATGGGAGATTTATTTCCTGATTTCAAGGGGACAAAGGAGAGTTAGAGTGGCCTTCTTGTACCAGCTGTATTTTAAGTAACTTTAATTCAAAATAATGAAAATGCCAAAGTGGCATATTTTGGGGTGGCCTGCTCTGAATCCCATCAGACCCAAAGAATGAAAACAAATAGCACGTTCAAGGAATCGCCAGTAGCTTAGTAAAACTAGCTTGCGGAAGGGTGAGGCATGTGACAGGAGGTAGAAGTGAGAAGATTATCAGAGAGCAGATCATGAAGGGACTTGGAAACCATGCTTGTAGATGTTGATGCTGTCTTGTGGGCAATATTTGATCCTTGAAGATTATTAAGTAAGAAAGAGATATAAGGTTTATGCTAGAAAAAAAATATAGACATCTCTTGGGGCAGACTGAAGGGGTTAAAGCAGAAGTCATTAAGTCCAATTAGGAAGATGTTGACTAATCCCAATGGAGACTCAAGAGGGCCCAACCTAAGGATAGAATTACTGATCCCTAACTCAAGACCGTATTTTAAGCTGTATTCAGAACAGAGACTCTGACTGGCTTGGACAACATCTATAAAATGCTATCTCTCAGGATCATCTTGAGGAATACATACACATCGTCAAGCAGAGTGGCCAGTCACACGAGAGGTGCTTTCCAACACTTCCCTTTTTCCTTCTCCTAAGGAACATCTAAAACTTTTGTTTACTTCCCTTTATTCATGTGTCACATAATGCTCAGGGTGGCTGCGTGGGTGTGGGTGTGAATGAACAGAGCTAGTGATGGTGAAGATAACTAAAGAGTCCGCGATGGAGAGGAGATTTATGACCATGGGAGGCAAAAGAGACTTGTTTAGCTATTTTTTTTTAAATGAACTTTTTCATTGGACAAAAAAAAAAAAAGAAGAAAAAAATTGTGAATAAATGTGAGTTGTAAAAGATGGTCGAGTGCCAAAGTCTATTTAAAAAACTGAAAATTCAACTCTATTCTACTCCCATCTTCGTAAGTAACCAGTGTTAAGAACGTGTGTGTCTTGTTCTAGAATTTTTTTATACACTTATAAACATATATATGCACGATTTGGTTGTTCTCTGTGTTTTGTTTTTAAAAATATCACATTATACATAGTGCTGTACAACTTGCTTTTTCCATCCAGATATATTCCTTGAAGACCACTCTGTGGGGAGCCGCTCGTGACGGAGGGCTGCCGAGCACAAAACTTGGGCGTAAAACCCCAAAGTGCAGGGCGCCAGGCTCTGAGATTGAGGCTGCCGAGCACAAAACTTGGGCCTAAACTCCCACAGTGCGGGGCACCCGGCTCAAAGGTCAATTGAGTCAGAACAATCTCTGTCCCGCCACCCCTTTTACTAAAGAATGCACCAGGTGTGCTAATGCCTGAGGAAATATCCTTGAGCTACTTACTAAGTCACAAAGGACCTTCAGAGGGAGAGAGATGATCGGCACACAAATCAGTGATCTTCTTAGAAAACAATCACCTGAGCTAAATATACACGAGTCACGATGTTAGCCTAGAGGAACAATGTCTTAGCTTATCATCTTGGTTCCAGGAACTCTTAATCTTAGTTTTACAAGAACTGTAAACAATAACGATGTCTGTAACAATATACAAGTTAATGATTTTAGTACACGTTGTTAATGTGCCTTAAAACAATACCTTTACCTACATGCAGGAATGTATGAGCTAATGGGTTAAAATCATATAAATTAACTGCAAGAAATAAACTCGTCGTCCACTCTTGACCTAGCGTCTTGCGGGCTAGAGTGAGACCCTCTCAACCCCAACTTTTCTTGTCTTGCTGTCTTTTTGTTACGTCTTTCCTTTTCTCAGTCCTGCAGCACAGGTTTCTGGACCTGATCGATTGTCGGCTGGCTCCGACACCACTCCATGTCAGTGCATGAAGAACTACCTTGTTCTTTCCAACCAAGGTATAGAATTTCATAGTATGGCTAAATCATACCTTGAACCAGTCCTCTACCTATGGACTTTTAAGTTGTTGTTGCTATTATTATTTTTATTATTACTATCATTGCTCTTACAAAGTGCTGTAATTCCCATCCTTGTATTTTATCTTCGAATGAGTGTACATTTCTGAATAATAGGTTCCTAGAAGTAGAGTCAATAATATGTATTTCACAAAACAGAAATAGACTCATAGACATAGAAAACAAACCTATGGTTACCAGGGGGGAAAAGAGGTGGGGAGAGATAAATTGGGAGTTTAGGATTTGTGGATACACACTATTATACACAAAAAAGATAAACAACAAAGTCCTACTGTATAACACAGGGAACTATATTCAATATCTTATAATGGCCTATAATGAAAAGAATGTGAAAAGAATATATATATCTGAATCACTATTCTGTACACCAGAAATTAACACAACATTGTAAATCAACTATATTTCACTTAAAACAAGAATTTGTTTCAACAAAAAAATAAAATGTATTTCAAACTTTCATAAATAATACTGGATCTCTTTTGCCCAGTGATTCCCAACTGGGTGAGAGAGAGCTGCCCCTCTGTGTTGCCGGAGACTTGTCAAAACCACCTGTACCCACTCCTGCGGGCCATCCTGACATACTCACCCCCATCAGACTCTGGAGGGTAGAGTAGAGAAATGGGCAGAAGTGATAAGTGTAGTTCCCTGGGTGATTTTGTTCCATGCCTTCCTCTCTTGAGGACCATTGCTTTGGCTTTTCTAATTAGGAGACTGATGCTCTGAGTTAATTCACTTTCTACTGGAGAGAGCTGTGTCGGCCACAATCTGTGGGAGAAACTCTTCCTTTAATATTCGCAGGCCCTGTAGTCTTCAAGAAGCAATTCTTTTTTTTTTTTTTCTTCCCCAGAGTCAACACGTGTGATGTGAACATTTCTGGTTCAAAAGAATAAGTCAGTGATGGTGTACAAAGCAGAAGGGAACCCAAGAGTTTTTCTATTTCATCTCCAGGCCCCCAGTCAAAACCATATTTTACCACCTAGGGCCTAAATGCCTCACTTGCTTCCTCCTCATCCTGACCCCATACTCCAGGTGACTTTCTTGAAAATTTATCAATAAGAATGTTAATATTTTTGAAAAAAATTTAAAAAGTAAATAGACAATACAGTAAGGTTGTTCTCAGTAAGATAGGAACCTGGAATTGGACATAAAAGGCGAAAAGACTGTTTAACCCCTTTAACAACTTTCAGACAAGCAATCGAATCTTTCTGTAACTTCCCTCAAAAAGAAACTTTAACCTAAAGGGTCAACACAATTTACTAGAATTCAAAGGCCAAAGATTTAAAAGAAAGGACCAATTTTAGAAACTGAGATTAATTATCTAAGAAGAAAGAAAAAATGGAAGTTGGGGATTTTTACATTGAAATATAGTTGCTGTACAATATTATATGTTACAGGTATGCAACATAGTGATCACAATTTTTAAAGGTTGTTGTCCATTTACAGTTATTATAAAATATTCCCCATGTTGTACAATACATCCTTGTAGCTTATTTTATACCTAATAGTTTGTAGTTCCTACTCCCCTGTCCCTATATTGTCCTTCCCTGCTTCCCCCTCCCCACTGGTCACCACTAGTTTGTTCGCTATATCTGTGAGGCTGCTTCTTTTTTGTTATATTCATGAATTTGTTGTATTTTTTAGATTCTACATATAAGTGATATCATACAATATTTCTTTTTCTCTATCTGACTTATTTTACTTAGCATAATGCCCTCCCAGTCCATCCATGTTGCTGCAAATGGCAAAATTTTGTTCTTTTTCATGGCTGAGTAGTATTCCTGTGTGTGTGTGTGTGTGTGTGTGTGTGTGTGTGTGTGTGTGTGTTTAAAATAGCTTCCAAGCACAGGAAACACAGCAGTATGGAGGATAATCAATCTCTGCCCTCTGTTTTCACCAGGAATGTGTCACTTAGACTTAGATTTGAATTACACATAAAGGTAGATTAACCACATTTCTTAAAGCAAATCTTCAAGAAGCAAAAATCCTGCTGGGTCAGTTTAGCAAAAATCTCCACTCCCAACATCTGATCAAATTTCTCATCCCCCACCCTCGATATCTTACCACTGTGGCCTGTTTGAAGGTGAGAATCCTGTCAAGTCAGTTTAGCCAGAATCCTCCGTACCCCTGATGTTTCCTCTTAGTAATTTTCCATCCACTGACCCCCTACCCTGCTCCTTGATTATAAATCTCCACTTGTCCTATTGTGTTCAGATTTGAGCCCAATCTCTTACCCCTATTGAAAACCCACATTGCAGGGGTTCCTGACATATAACATCCTCCTTGCTATCTTTAACAAGGTCATGGGAAGCTATCAGGAAAAGCACAGTAAATAAGGATAAGTTTGTCATGCAGATTTAGGTCCTTGCCTTCTCCATTGATAAGAGTTCCTAGAGATTTACTCATCCCTCTCTTCCTGATATAGAGGGAGACACCTTGACAAATGGAGATTTCTCTCACAAATGTAAATGTCTCTTTCAGAGAGTAAATTCTATTTGGTTTTCAGATTTTCTCCTACGTTTGCTCTTTCTTAAAAATAACCAGCTCAAGATAATCCAAAGAGGCATTTTTGCACTGACAAATTCTGCTCCCCTTCAGCAGTAGTAACTAGTAGTAATACTTAGTTACATTCCTTGACCCTCAACAACTTCTCCATTTATTTGTTGCTCTCTAGGGGGAAGAGGAGCAAAGAAGTGCCACCCTACCCTGCTGATGAGTCCTTGGCGGCTCATCTTACTTGCTGCTTCCTTAATTACTTACACAAGGACCTGATCAAAATGTTTGGAACAATCCATCAGAAAGATTTATTTACCTTCTTACCCAAAGGTTGCCTTTGACTGCATTTGCAGTCCAGTGGGAAGAAAAAGAATGATTCTATTCTTCCAGTTACACTTGTGAATCATGCAAACCTTACTTTTCCTACACATAATGGACATCATTCAACATATATTTTTTGACCATGTATTAGGTACCAACCTAGGCATTATGTCTACAGCAATGAAGAAAACAGAAAATCCCTGTCCTCATGGAGTTTACCTTCTGGTGGGAGGAGCATGATTAACCAGGGAAATAAGGAGTACTATAAGTGTACTGCAATTTTAAACATGTTGGCTGTATCATTTAGGGTCCAGACAGGAAACAGAAACCCCACCAAGTTAATTGAACGGATACAATTTAATCTAAAGAATAAATAGATTTTCCTCCTCCCTCCAGCTCTCTTCTGAAATGAACTTTCTCTAGATGTTACCCTCTCCTGGTTTATTTTCTTTCCTGGTCACATCCTCCACTGGGGGTGCAGGCATCATCAAATCAGAAAATGGAGCGCTGAGCTCCCATCCAAGATCGTGGCATAGGAAGACTCACCTCCTCCCACAGGCACAATGACTCTAAACCTATAGACAGAGCAATTCCTCCTGAGGGAAAAATGAGGAATGATTGCACAGCTTCAGCACAACAAGCAATAGAGGAACCACATAGACACAAATAGGAGAGATGGAGACAGAGCATCAGTGAGAACCTCACCTCCAACACTGCAACCTGCCATAGAGAGGGATATCATTGAGGGGCCCACCCTGGGGCACAGTGAAAAAACAGTGGTTTGAAAGGCACCTAGACTATACAGGAAGGAAATCTATTTACTAATCCTAGAGCATCTCTAAATGGACGGGGAGACTGCTGGAACTCTCTCCCAGGTGGGAGGAACTAGAGAGTGCAATTTTTTACATTCTTCCTCCACCTTGATAGCACAGGTGGGAACACAGTCCAGACACTAGGAAACTGCTAGATACATCACAGGTTGTGCTCCAGGGCAGGAATCCCCCCTTCCTGCTGTTCTCTCAGGGAGCATCTAACCAAGCATGTGACTATGGTACCCTCATGATCAGGAGAAAGGCCTTCCTAACAGAGACAGCGTCCTGCAGCTGGATGCCAGCTGACTAGGGAACTTGCATACCATTGTGACATCACCTTCCCTTGGGAGAAGGGGGAGCCACTGTCCCAGTTTGCTCTGGGGATTTCTAGCAGACAATTGTCTTATTCAATTGTGCTCTGTCTCTCTCCTCACCAACACATACTTGAGCTCTGCCAAGGACTCGGAACTACCCGATCCCATATTTAAACAGAATTACTATCGAACAATTAATAAGTACAGTTGACCCTTGATTAATACAGGAGTTGGGGTGCTGACCCTCCATGCAGTTGAAAATCCAAGTATAACTTATAGCTGGCCCTGAATATACACAGTTCAACATCCCTGGATTCAACCACGACCATGTAGTACTGTAGTATTACTACTGAAAAAAAATCCACGTATAAGTGGACACATGCAGTTCAGATCTGTGTTGCTCAAGGGTCAACTGTATACTTCTGTCCTTCTGAGACCTTTATCTAGTGGTTCTGATTCTACCCCTTGGAGCCAGATTGAAAAGCCAAATCCCCCTTATATACACCAGTCCTTCACAACCTGGAGGAAAGGCGCATGGCCTCCAGTCTTCTCATCTTCACGTTAAACATCTACAGTCCTTTCAGCTATTGCCCATATGATACTTTTGTTTCCCCTCCCTCATCATGCTCTTTCCTGTCTAAAGATGGTCCAGTTTGACAAAATATTTCTCCCATATTTTTTAATGAAAAATTTCAGACATAGAGCAAAGTGGCATTTTACAGTGAACATTCATGTACCCACCATCCATATTCTACCATTAACATTTAGCTGTATTTCGTCCATTTATTCATCCCTCTTTCAAACCACTGCTCCATCTTTTTTTAATTAAAAAAAATTCAATTGTGGAAAACATACATAAGATTTACCATCTTAACAATTTTGAAGTGCAGAGTTTAGCAGTTCAGTGGTTTTGTGTATTCACATTGTTGTGCAGCCACTATCCAGAAATTTTTCATCTTGCAAAACTGAAACTCCACATCTATTAAACCATGCCTCATGTCCCCCTCCTCCCAGCCCCTGGCAATCACCATTCTACTTTCTGTCTCTATGAATTTGACTCCTCTAGGTACCTCATATAAATGGAATCACATAGTATTTGTCTTTTTGTGAGTTTATTTGACTTAACATAATGTACTCAAAGTTCATTTATGTTGTAGCATGTGATAGGATTTCCTTCCTTTTGAAGGCTAAATAATATTCAGTTGCATGTATATATCATATTTTGTTTATCTATTCATCCATCCATCGACATTTGGGTTGCTTCCACCTCTTGGCTACTGTGAATAAAGTTGCTATGAATATGGATGTACAATTATCTCTTCAAGATCCTGCTTTCAGTTCTTTGGGGTATATATCCAGAAGTGGGATTGCTGGATCATATGGTAATTCTATTTTTAATTTTTTGAGGAACTTCCATAATATTTTCTATAGCAGCTGCACCATTTTACATTCCTACCAACAGTGCACAACGGTTCCTATTTCTCCACATCCTTGTCAACACTTGTTAGTTTCTTTTTTTTTGTAGTAGCCATCCTACTGGGTGTGAAGTTCTAGCTTATTTTTTGATGCATTTCAAAGTAAATTGCAGACTTCCTCCCCAAAATACTTCAGTGTACGTATCATTAGCTAGAGTCTAAAATTTATTTACAGATTTCTTTCTTTTGATATAAAGTTCATGTATGATGAAATGCACAAAATTTTAGCATACATTTATTGAATTTTGACAAATGGATATGCCAGTGTAGGTCCAATCCCTGTCAAGATACAAGACAGAAAGTTTCTTTATACTTCTCCAGTTAGTCCTTGCCCCTAGGATAAACCACTCTTCTGATTTTCTTCTATCATTTATTAGTTCTGCTTATTCTAGAACTTGGTATAAATGTGATCATACATTACGTACTTAATGGCAGGCAAGAGAAAGAATGCGCCTTGCAGATGTCCAACTCTGGAGCACATCACTGACCAAGGGCCCCAGAATCCATCGTGGTGTTTGCACTGAGGCCACGCCTCCCACTGGCTGCCTCAGCCAATGACTGATGCAGGCGTGGCACTAAGGCTGGCCAGTCTTGCAAGAAACAGCTGACTTTGGTCTGAGGACATCCTAAGGGCCTTGCTGAACCTTCCAGAGACTGCAGAAACTTCCAGAGACAGTCTAGGATGCTCTTGCCCACTTCCCTGCCCTCTTGCCTTCCTTTAGATCAAACCAGCGACATCACAGCCCCTTGACGGATCTCCCAGGGTTGCCCATCTCCCTCCCTGCTTCTGTCGTAGTCATTTCCCCTAATAAAGTCCTCACACATTTACTCTTGCCTTGGTGTCTTCTTCTCAGAGGATCTGCTCTGATAGTATCCTTTTGTGTTAGGGTTCTTTCACTCAGCATATTGTCATCACGATATTTCTTAATTAGTGTTGTCAGAACTAAATGCCACACTTCAACGGAGACATCATGATTCTCTAAGTCCACGTCAGGTTGGGTCAACATTTTCAGTGTCTCATGGCTAAGCCAAGGAAATGTATTTTATACTAAATTATTTCAATCATTCTCATGCGTGCTGCTGCTGAGCCTCACCTCCCCCATTCTTTATCTGTTGGATTTTGGACACAAGCAGAAAATCAGACACGTAACTCTGTCAACTTTTGTTCCTTAATAAAACAGCAGAAGTGATATGTGCATGCAAAGATGTTTGTCCCAGATGATTTAGATACACAATTGTACACAATCATGGAGATATTAAGAATATGGGCTCTGGACTCAGCCTGTCTGGCCCAAATTCCTGCCCCACTACTGTATCAGCTAGGAATGCTTTAGGCTGCAATTACAGAAAAGCAGACCAGCAGTGGTTTAAAGATTTAGTACATTTTTCTCACATTATATAAAGTCTAAAAACAGGCAAGTCCTGGCATTGGTTTGCAGGCTTTGCAATGTCAGATCTGGCATCTCTGCATTTCCCTTTGCCTTTCACTTATGCTTGAGAGATGGTGAGATGGCTTCATAATCTTAAATCGTCTCTTCCATATTGAAGATGATAAGCCACGCAAAGTCTTTGCCAGAAGCAACCACCAAACCTCTGCTTATGCCTCATTGGCCTCTCCTAGCTGCAAAGAAAGCTGGGAAAGCAGAATTGGGCTTCTGTAGTCTACCGATGGAGATGGAGAAGGAAATGGTGTTGGAAATGGCTGTTGAGTTTGATAACCAATGTAGATGCTACAGCTACTTACTACCTGGACAGTCTTGGGCAAGTTACTTCCCTCTCTCACTTCAGTTTTCTCATCAATAATGGGTATAATAATAAAATTTACTTCATAAGTTTTGCTGTGAGGATTAAATCAGTTATTACATTTGAATGTTTAGAACAGTGCCTGGAACATAGTAAGTCCTTAATTCTGGTAGATATTATTTATCATAGAGGAAAAGCAAACAACCAAAATGTTTATTACAACAGGATCAATTACGTAAATAAATCAGTCTTTGTTGGGGCTGATACAACAGAATATCATAGAATGGGTGACTTGTAAACAAGAGAAATTCATTTCTCATAGTTCTGGGGGCTGGGAAGTTCAAGATCAAGGTGCTGGCAGATTCAGTGTCTGGTAAGAGCCTGCTTCCTGGTTCATAGATGGCTATCTTCTCCCTTTGTCCTCACAAGGCAGAAGGGACCAGGGAGCTCTCTGAGGTCTTTATAAAGGCACTGATCTCATTCATGAGGGCTTCACCCTCATGACCTAATCATCTCCCCAAAACCCCACCTCCAAATACTATCATACTGGAGATTAGATTTCAACAGACACATTTGGTCTATAGCATTCCACTGATCCAACTGGAATACTAGGTAGCCAATAACATGTGAATTGATCATGATTGGCATTGAAAGATCTCCCACATATTGTTCAGTAAATATAACAAGTTATAGGACAATACATAAAGCATGATCCTTGTTATACAAAATGATACATGTAGGAGTGAACATAGTGTAAAAAGAAACATCATTTTCATAGATTAGATCTCTCCTAGGGCCACAACTACTTCCTGCTCATGTGAACCTTGCGCCATTTTCAGACCAAGAGTTGACTTTGTTCCCTAAGGAAATGACTTAAAACTTTTCCTGAATGTCCTGGAAGAATTTAAGAAATCACCAGGATGCCTTGTTTACAACTGTATAACTTAGTTCCAAAGAGTATTTGACTCAATGAGTATGCCCGGTACGGTTAAGGATTTCAATTTTTATTAGGAAGAAAATCAGATCTTTAAGCAACACACCTTAACTTTTTTTTTTAATCTGCCAGGGGTTGGTGGTTTATTTATTTATTTTTAGAGGAGGTACTGAGGACTGAACCCAGAACCTTATGTATGCTAAGCACATGTTTTACCACTGAGCTGTACCCTCCTCTACTTCTCATTTTTGACAAGTCATACAAAGTTATCCACAGGGAATGTTAATTTTAATTTGCATATTCAAATGCTAGCATCCTCAGGGTTTTTTTTTTTAACATTCCAAGAAACGTAGACAATTTGTTTTTTCTCAAAGTGTCCTATGTCTATGCCCCAAGGGTGACTCTGATGGCTTCAGGCAGACCCTCTTGTCCTGCCATTGAGTCCCATTATTTCTTTGGCTCCTTTCAGGGCAAAGTGTCTGTCGCTAAAATAGAAGTGCTGACCAAACTATTTAACAGTAACAGCTTATCAGCCTCTAAGGTTGATCTTCAATGTAAAGGAGCATTAGCTTTCAGGAATTCATTTTAAAGTCCTACCCTCTTGTGTAGAGAAAAGGGAACCCTCCTACACTGTTAGTGGGACTGTGAGCTGGTACAGCCACTATGGAGGACAGTACAGAGATTCCTTAAAAAACTAAAAATAGACTTACCATATGATCTAGCAAGCCCACTCCCAGGCATATATCCAAAGAAAAGTATAATTTGAAAAGCTACATGCACCCCAATATTCATAGCAGCACTATTTACAATTGCCAAGATAGGGCAACAATCTCAATGTCAATCAACAGATGAACGTATAAAGAGGATGTGGTACACACACACACACACACACACACACACACACACAATGGAATATTACTCAGCCATAAAAAGAATGAAATAATGTCATTTACAGCAACATGGATGGACCTAGAGATGATCATATTAAGTGAAGTAAGTCACACAGAGAAAGACAAATATAATATGATATCACTTATCTGTGGAATCTTTAAAAAATGATACAAATGAACTTATTTACAAACCAGAAATAGACTCATAGACATAGAAAACAAACTATAGTTACCAAAGGGGAAAGGGGTAGGGGAGAAGGATAAATTATGAGTTTGGGATTAACATATACACACTACTAGCACAGGGAATTATATTCAATATCTTGTAATAACCTATCATGGAAAATAATCTGAAAAAGGCTATATATATGTGTGTGTGTGTGTATATATATATGTATGTATATACATATATATATAACTGAATCACTTTGTTGTACACCTGAAACTAACACGACATTGTAAATCAACTATATTTCAATAGAAATAAATTTAAAAAAAAAAGTTTTACCCGCTCGGTAAAATATTCAGTGTGATTTGGGATATCAGGTCCTCTATGGGGGTTTATCTATATCACAGGCCTCTGAACTACTCAGGTGCCCAGAGAAGAACAGATCAGGCAGAACTTGAAGCCAGAATTTAGACTGGAGAGTAAATTGTAGATAAGATTTTAATGACACAAGCTAATTGCTAAGAGATCTGAGAGAGCCTTGCAGGGTGTTATGCAACATCCAGGGAAAAAAAATGGCTGGAACACAGCATCTAGAAGAATCAGCAGATCCTCTGTCATATCTCCAGCCTCTCCAGTAACTGTCATATATTTAGTTTTTATAATTTCTCTATAGGTGGTGAGCACATCACTGGGTTTCTGGGCAATCATGAGTCTAAGAGAGACTTCTCTGGTAAGAAAAGTCATGCCATTGTTCCTTCTTGGCACAACACAGTGGCCCTCCCCCTTGGCAAGATGGTGTCCAGATTCTCTGCCACTCTCATACAGGAGTGCAGAGGGGAATACTTGAGCCCTTGAAGAGCCAGGAGATCAGCATCATTTAAGGCTCTGTGCTGAACACCAATTTAGCTGGCACTCCGGACACCAGGGAGGTCCATGGTCCCCAAGCATCTATTCCTCACTTGTCCTCATCTTTTACACTTCCATGCACACCAGCCTGACCTTGACTTCCAGCACCTTCCTTTTGTAGACGGAGGGCATTCTTTGGCCATCAGTGCCAGCTTTGCCTGCTAGGAATTCATGCCCCACCCCTACCACGGCAACCTTCAACCAAAGACACTCAGGAGTGGAGGATACATAAATGCACCAGCTTCCTTGCTTTCCAGGCAGGATAACTCATTTTCCCAAATTCCCCTGCAGGACTGAGCCCCAGTCACCTACAGTGGCAACTTGCTCGATAATGGACCATTTAGTGGGTGGAGGGTATAGCTCAGTGGTAGAGCTCAGGCTTGGTGTGCACAAGGTCCTGGGTTCAATCCCCAGTGCCTCCGTCAAGAGGAAAAAAAAATTTAATTAGTAAGAAAGAATTTATTTTAAAAATTATTTAAAAAATAATAATAATGGACCATTTATTGGCTACCTTCCCTTCCCTGTCTCCCTTTTCCACGTCCCTACCAGTGTTTTCTGGGGTCACCTTTAGAATTAGCTACCTGCCTCCAAATCCTTGTCTCAGAATTGCTTCTGGGAGAATCCACATGAAAACACAGACACTGAAATCGAGTGCATGGAGAAAAGCAACAATATTCCCTGCAGCCTTATGATGAGGGAAGGCAAGCACAGGCTTCAGAGCACAGGACTGGATTCCAATCCTGAGCTGTCTATATCCTAATTCGGTAACTCTGGTCAAGTTATATACTATCTTAGGGTCTCTGTTTACTCATTTATAACATCCTTCTTCAGAGGGTTATTGTATTAAACAAGATAACAGGTGCAAAGGGCCCAGAATAGAAGATGAACTTGACAGTGGATGAGATTATTATTACTGCGAGCCCCCCAACTCCCACCCCTAGGCTATACAATGGAACAGGAAACTGTATTTTCTGTTTGAAAGTGGCTTCCCAAAGAGAATTCTTTTTCAAACTCATAAGCACAGTTCCAATTTCTCCCAAACACTGAATGTGGAAATGCCCCCTAATGATTCCTGCAAGGAATACGCTGTAACATCTAAGAGATGAAAATCCACCAAGTTTCCTGAAAGGTTAATGTCTGCCCTAACATCACCTGACACCAAGCAGATGGTCCCCAGCCACATACATCACTTGAGATTTTTCAAAAAAAGCAGCCATTTACATCAGGGAAGAAACAAAGCCCATCAAATAGAAGTGGTAACCTTCTGGGAATTGGGGGAAGCAGACAGAATATTTCACTTCCCCCAAGGGATCCCTGCATATGCTGTGGTCTCATCTGGTCCCCAGAGTGTTTGTGGCCTGTGTTTCTCTGGTGTGTTTTAATGGTGGAGTTACCACCATCTCCCTTAAGGGCTGAATAAAAATCATGTTTTGAATCTGCATAGCATTTTCACCCCTTTAAGTGTGTTAACATATAGTATTTCGTTTTATTTTGTATTCCAATAGTCCTCACATCCAGAAATTGTTCCTCTTTTTCAATCAGAATTTTTGTAAACCACACTGTATTTCTCATGGTTATGTCCCCCTGGGATTTATAGACCAAATAAATCCGTCTTCTGTGTTAACACCTTTCAATAGCTGTAGATCACAGCCATAGCCCATTCCTCTCCCTCCTTTCATGCTTTTATCCATCAAATTCACTTCAAACCCATCTGAAAGTCCGGGAGAGTGGGGCGGGCAGGGTAAGAGTACCATAAAGCACTATAAAACTCCATCAGCAATGTCTTCAATATCCCTTGTGTGTTTCCTCTTCCTTCTTGCCTGACATTTCTTATCATTCCTTTTGTGCTTCCTCTCTGGATTCAAGAGAAAACAAATCTCCTAGGTCAAAATGTCAGCAACATCACAGTAAAAAAGAAATTTTCACCTCTCAGGTCTGCAGAGTCTCTTTAAGATAAAAAAGAGTTGCAGCCATCTTGGACCATCTTGCCTGTCTTTGCTTTCCTCCGTCTCTGGTTGAAGGCATTGAAATCCTCACCATCCCATTCTCGCTCAGAATCCAGTCTCCACGTGACTGGGCCATGGCCAATCTCCCACCAGGCTGTGTCCTAGATTCAGCTTCTGCCTCAATTAAGGAAACAGGGGAGACAAAACAGCACTTATTTTTAAATTAAAAAGCCTCCTGGCTTCCTCCCTGACAGACTGCCCTGAGTGTGCTGCCCTGATCAAAGCCACTTTGAACGCTCTTCTGCTCCGGCAAGCAAGGGAAAGAGTGTTGCCCATAGAAAACGTTCATGTAAAGCATTAGAGCATCAAGAACACACGAGGGGCCGAAGTCCATGTGGAGAAAGCTCAAAAGTTTGTTTGTCTTCATTTCAGGAGCTCTCAAAGAACTGCATTAAAAATAGAAGTTTCATGATTCGATTTCTTTTTTACTTATTCTGATTTTTATAGGCTTTTCTTGTTCCTCGTTTATTGATTGATTGGTGCTTGCAATCTTGATTGATTGCTTCTTCTTATCCTTGCTCATTTTAATTCTCTTTTCTCTTTTTAAATGAACTTTCCCCGTGGATTTTCTTTCTCAAAGCTCCATTTGTTTCATTTGTCATCACCCCTCCATCCCCAGTCTTTCAGCTGCATCTCCTTGCTTCTCTGTATTTTCTCTTCAAAAAGAAAATGAAGAATCACTGACCCATCTATCATTTCTTACCATTTCTCACCCCTTCTAGAATTTGTTTGGAAAAAAAATGTTACAAGTAGTATGATTCATAATAGACCCAAATTGGAAACAACCCAAATATCCACTAACTGGTGAATAAACAAATTGTCATATATCCATACAATGAAATATTACTAGCAATGATAAAGAATGAACTACTGATAAACACAACAACATAGGTGAATTTCAAAATAACTGCTGAGTAAAAAAGAGGCCAGACATAAACGGGCATATACTATATAATTCCACTTATATGAAGTTCAAGAATAGGCAAAATGAATCTATGGTGATAGAAATCAGAAGAGTGGTTGTGGGGAGATAGGGAATTGAATAAGAGGAGACAGCAGGGCACTTTTGGAGGTGATGGAAATCTTCTTTGTCTTGAAGAAGATGTGTTCAGATTTGTCAAAATTCATCAAACTGTATTCTTTAGATATGTGCATTTTACAGTCTCTAAATTATATCTCATTTTTATTTATTTGGGGGGGGAGGTTGGAGGTAATTAGGCTTATTTATTTAATTTTTTTTAATGGCGGTACTGGGGATTGAATCCAGGGTCTCAGGCATGCTAGGCATGCCCTCTACCACTGAGCTATATCTTCCCTTCTATATTTTAAAAGAAATACTTTAAAGAATAAAAAAGAGAGATAAGATAGAGATAAAGAACCACAACGAGATGGGTAGAAGGGGCAGAGATGCACACCCCCAGGTAGGTGACCCACAAACAAGAGGATAATCACAGTTGCGAGGTTCTCCCCAAGAAGTGAGGGATCCAAGTCCCACACCAGGTTCCCCAGCCTGGGAGTCCTGCACCAGGAAGACGAGTCCCCAGAACGCCTGGCTTTGAAGGCCAGTGGGATTTACATATGGGAGAGCTGGAGGGCTGTATGAAACAGAGACGATGTTATTAAAGGAGGCATGCAAAATCTCACTCTCTCCAAGACCCAGGGCAGAAGCCATAATTTGAAAGGACCCTGGGTCAGACCCACTTGCTGATCTTCAAGAGCCTCCCAGAGAGGTAGGAGGCAACTGGGACTCCTCCTGTGACGTAGACACTGGTGGCAGCCATTTGGGGAGCTCCTTATACCACAAGGACACTGGTGCTGGCAAGTGCCATTTTGGAATCCTCCCTCTAGCTTATTACCACCAGGGGCTTACCTGCCCACCAGCTGGTTAGCATCAGTCCAGGGGCCCTCCATGCTACCCAGGCCTCAGCCTCATCAGTGGCCAGCAGTCTCTGCACAAAGCAGGGCCTGGTGGCCAACCAGCTGGAGGCCAGGCCCACATAACAATGCACCCACAGTATTCAGTCCCACCTCAACAGAAGGGCCCCTTAGCCCACATGGCAGGCACCACTAAACCATGTAACTCTGGTGTGCTGCTTGGCCACATAGGATGTGTCATCCATAAGGCTACTTCCCCAAGATCTGAAAACGTAACTGACCAACCTAATACATACAAATGAACAGAGACTTAAACAAAATGAGGTGACAAAGGAATATGTTCCAAAGGAACAAGATAAAATCCCAGCAGAAGAACAAAGCAAAATGGAGATAATCAATCTACCTGATAAGGAGTTCAAGGCAATAATCATAAAAATGCTCAATGAACACAGGGGAAAACATGGATGAGCACAGTTAGAAAATATAGAGAAGAACCAAACAGAGCTGAAGAATACAATAACTGAAATAAAAAATACACTAGAAAGAATTAGCAATAGATTAGATGATACAGAGGAATGGATTAGGGAACTGGTAGACAGAGTAGTGGAAATCACCCAAGCTAAGAAGAAAAAAAAAAAGAATTTTTTAAAATGAGGACAGTTTAAGAGACTTCTGGTACAACATCAAGCATACTAACATTCATATCACAGAAGTCCCAGAAAGAGAAGAGAGAGAGAATGGATCGGAGAAGTTATTTGAAGAGATAATAGTTGAAAACTTTTCTAATCTGGGAAAGAAAAGAGACATCCAATTCCAGGAAGCAGAGAGAGTCCCAAACAAGATGAACCCAAAGAGGTCCACACCAAGACATATTATAATTAAAATGGCAAAAAATTAAAGATAAAGAGAAAATCTTAAAAGCAGCAAAAGAAAAGTAACTAGTTATGGACAATAAAACTCCCGTAAGAACATCAGTTGACTTTTCAGCATAAATTTTGCAGGCCAGAACAGAGTGGCATGATATATTTAGAGTGATGAAAGGAAAAAAACTACAAACCAAGAATATACCACCTGGCAAGGCTTTCATTCAGATTTGAAGGACAGGTAAAGAGTTTTACAGGCAAGCAAAAGCTAAAGAATTCAGCACCACTAAACTGGCTTTACAAGAAATGTTAAAGATATTTCTCTAAGCTGAAAAGACCACAACTAGAAATATGAAAATTATGAAAGGAAAAGTCTCATTAGTAAAGGCACATACATGGTAAAGTTAGCAGATCGACCATTTATAAACTAGTAGGAAGGTTAGAAGACAAAAGTAGTAAACCCATCTACACCCACAATAAGTAGTTAAAGGATACACAAAACAAAGCACTGTAAAGTAGGACACCAAAAATAGTTAAGTGTTTGAAGGGAGTAAAAATGCATGGTTTTTAGAATGTGTTCAAACTTAAGAGATCATCAATAGATCATCAACAGATGAATAGGAAAGAAGATGCGGTGGAATATTACTCAGCCATAAAAAGGAATGAAATCTTTCCACTTGCAACAACATGGATGTCTCCCAAAGTTACTATGCTAAGTGAAATAAGTCAGATAGAGAAAGAGAAATACTGTGTGTCACTTATATGTGAGATCTAAAAAACAAAACAAATGTATAAACATAACCAAACATAAATAGAGTCAGATATAGAGAACAAACAGGTGGTTGCCAGAGAGGAGGGAGTGGGGGGGATGAGTGAAATAGGTGGGAGGGATTAAGAGGTGCAAACTTTCAGTTACAAAATAAATGAGTCACAGGGATGAAATGTACAGCATGGAGAGTATAGTCAATAACTATGTAATATCTTTGCATGGGAACAGATAGTAACTAGATGTATCATGGTGATCATTTGGAAATGTGCAGAAATATTGACTCACTCTGTTGTGCACCAGGAACTACCATAGTGCTGTAGGTCAATTATACTTCAAATAAACAAACGAACTCACAGAAAAAGAATTCAGATTTGTGGTTATTGGAGATGGGAGCTTGGGGGGTGATGTGGAATTGGACGAAGGTAGTCAAAAAGTACAAACTTCCAGTTATAAGATAAATAAGTACTAGGGATGTAATATATAACATAATATAACATAATGTAAATATAATTAACACTGCAGAATTTTATATATGAAAGTTAAGGGAATAAACCCTAAGAGCTTTCATCATAAGGAAAAAAATTTTTTCTTTCTCTTTAATTGTGTATCTATATGAGATGATGGATGCTCACTAAACCTTGTGATAATTGTTTCATGATGTATGTAAGTCAAATCACTATGCTGCCCACCTTAAACTTATACAGCACTCTATGTCAAATATATCTCAATATAACTGGAAGAAAAAAAGAAATGTCTACTATTGCCCCCCCACCCCCAAAAATTATTTTTCTGAAGACTAATAATGTGGGGGAAACGCTTAAATGTGAAAAAAAGGCAGGATGTGAAATCATACATAAGAATGGCCCCTTTTTTCACAGGTAAAGTTTTATACAGCATATGCATAGAATAAAATGGAGGAGTTTTTAAAAAATTAAAAGGCAATCACACTCTTCTTTCCACATAAGAGATTTTGCCTTCCCTAATGTTTGACAGTGGTTATGTAAAGCAGGACCTTAAAGAAAAGGCAATGATTCTTCCAGAAAGCCACAGGCCACACCCATTTCTCTAGTATGTTCACCCACAAGTTAGTACTGGGTTGCTCAGAAAGTGAATGGATCTTGGAAGTCTGTTTTGTTTTCTTCCCAAAGTCCCTGTGTTTGGTTCAGCAGACTTTTCAATTGGTTTCTGTCCCTTTGTCCCAAGTGGCCAGAGCCAATGAGCCTGCTCTTTTGTGGGCCGATGACCCACCACTTCTGTACCTCTTAAACCAGATTTGATCAATCGTGATATCCAAGCTGTCGGTGCAGAGTTTTCTATCCGAGGTATTAATCTAAGTAATTTCAGAAAAAGTTAAATAACTGTGAGAAAGCTGAGATCCAAACAGAATGCCACTGATATGCCACCTTATTCTCAATAAGCATCAACGGGGATGGCAGGTCTCTCTCTCTCTTTTTTCCCCTAGATCAGTTTTGTGAAAGAAAGTGCAAAACCTATAAGAGGTGATAATGGATTTCTCTTGGTGATTCTTAGACTTATTTTTTTTCAGAGATGATACAAAGAAGCTGATCACTTTTGAAAGAAAGAGAAAGAGAATAAGCAGGTAAAAATGAACGAAAGCATAATGGGGTCTTGATAGATACCAATCAAGAGCAAAGTAAATTTTTTTTCAAAAAGAATAAAAATTTGGCAAAGACTGACTACATTTTCCCATTCTGTCTTCATTTTCTTAATTCACTGAGGAATGTATCTTTAGGAGAGAATCAATTCTCATTTTTGTGGAGATATAGGAATATCTCTCCTTGATTGACTAGTTCAATTCCTCTTTTGAGGAAGGGTGGTGCCACAGGGGTGAAGATGGAGCCAGAGATGAATAGGTGGAGGACAGAGGATTATTAGGACAGTGAAACTATTCTGTATGATACTAAATGATGGACACATGCCATTACACATTTGTCCAAATGCACAGAATGTACAAGAAGAAGAATGAATTCTAATGTAAACTATGGTCTTTGGGGAATAACGATGTATCAACGTAGGCTCATCAGTTGTAACAAATGTACCACTCTGGTGGGGGATGTTGATAATAGAGACTAGGCATCTGTGGGGGTAGTTGGTATACGGAAAATCTTTGCACCTTCCTCTCAGTGTTGCTGTGAACCCAAAACTGCTGTAGAAAAATCAAGTCTTTAATAAAGGCATTTTAAAGAAAGAAAAATAATAATGGTAAGCAATGTCTAAAGTGTGATGTTGGAGTAGACACTGTTATTTGCATACACAGTATCCATCTCCCCCTTCTTCCTTCCTAACAGAACCCAATTCTGTTTACACATCCTCCTCACTTCCCCAGAGCCCAGTTGACTCAGGAGAAACTGATTCCTTCCTCAGCTCAAGGAATAGGTCTTGATTAGTCTCAGCTATTCAAGGTAATCCCATCATTCCTACCAGCTACTGGTTCAGAAATCTAAGTTTAAGGGCAATCAGGGCATGGCATTCCCCAAGCAAGTGTGGTCACATGACCTCATTCCACCCAATCACACTGTAGGAAAAGACTTTTAGGCTATGGTTGGGGGAAGATAATTTCTTGCTCTCTCCCACTGAACATGAGCAAGAAAGCACATTGTCCTAGGTGTTGCTGGCACTGGCAGCCACTTCGTAACCATGAGGGAAGTCAGACTGAAGACAAAGGAAACACACAACGCCAAGAGAATTGAAAGAAAGAAAGCAAATCTCTGCTCGAACGGTGCCTGGAGCTTGCATTACTTTTCGGCATGGTAATAGATTTCCTTATTTTTAAGCCATTTTGAGCCTTGTTTTTTGTCACCTGCCATTGGAAATAATCTAACTGATATAGATGTTCCCTACTTGATGCATATAAATTGGTTTTTACATCATCATTATTCACATATATCCATAATTATTTTTTGCTGTACTCTTTGGCAAACAAGTCTTTTCAAAACATACACAGTTAATTATGTTAGTAATATAATAAGGCTCCAATAAGACTAACCCAAAACTTAAAGGATTTGATAAAATCTGCCAAATTGTCCAGTCATGTATTTATTCATCCAATAAGGAGTTATTGAGAGCCTAATATGCATCAAGCATTAAATAATGTGAAGTCCAGTGCACCCTGATTCTGTCCCTTTAAATTATATTTGAGAATAAAGAAAGTAGGGCAATCTGTGATTATGCATATATTCATTACGAACTACTGCACAAATATTTGGCTCATAACTATGAGTTAAATGGTATGACATTTCCATGAGAAAATTAATTGCTTGAACATGTGTTGTATAAAATATGTCAAATCATTTATTTGGATATTGTAGATTGCATATTAGTTTTTAACCAAAGGAAATACATGAGAAATAAATATGAAATGCACACTCTATACATCATAAATGTCATATTATGCCCAAGGGCCTATTGCAAGTGAACAATTTTTTTCTGGTTGAAGAGAGTGGTTATCTGAAAGATCATAAGATCACAGACCCAAAGAAGGGAGTCATGTTGCAATGAGTTCTTCTTTCATTAAGGTTTGTACCTATTGATAACCTTGTCTATTTAAAGACTACGCTTCATACAAATAGCTATGTGTAAAGAAGGGGGAGATTAATCATTTCAGATACCAAACTGTCATCTAAAATAGTTTGGAATTCCATCTGCCTAGGAATAAAAAATAAAGATTTATGGTGTGATATGAGTACCTACACTCTGATGCTTTTTATGGTTTCAGCAATTTTTGAGGGAGAAGGATCTATATAAAGATCTGTAGGTTAGAGACCGTAATAAAGGCCACTCGAGATAGGTATATAAGACTATAATAAATGATGGTGCAAGATAACTAAATGAAAAAAAAAAAAGAAACTAGTAAAGTCAGATATATACACAAACAAAATAAAGCCTGTATTGTTTATTGAGAGCCAAGAAACAGTTCATGAATGGAAAGGAAACTCCAGGAGAGCATATAGGCTTTACTCTATTCCAGAGGGAATATGCTTATTCAGTCATATAGCAGGACCACCTCCATATTAATATAGATACAGGATAAGAGTGACATCCATCCCATAAACTAACCATGTTATAGCAGGTTTTTATTATATATGCTTTGGTTTTAGGCCAAAAGATTTGTCCTTTAAAATATCCAAGCTCACATAACCAGAATGTCTTTTATCAAACTCCTGATTCACAAAATGGTATCTGTCCTTCAAGTCACAGAACTGACAAATGGCCTAATCTACTTTTCATCTTCTTAGCTTCAATAGAAGCATTCTCTAGGCTAGAATCATTCACTGGAACACATTCGCGTTAAGACTGTACATTTTCTGTAGGGCACTGAAATGCATGCCTTTGCTCTGATTAAGTCTTCTCTTTACATACGAATGAGAGTTGTCACAATTGTGGTGGATGGGGTGAGTTCACCAAGAGTAAGGTTCTCAGAGCAAATGTGGATAATCTGCTTTAGAGAGCAATAATAAGAAATGTGCTTTACTAACTTGGACACAGCCCATAATTTGATGTGGGTGGAGATCACAGTATTGTTTATTTAAAAAAGGCAGGGGGGTATGCATAGGGTGGAGAGGAGGAATGTGTAAAGAAATGTTCTCTGGTAAAACCAGCAACCTACACTTATGATGGTTAATTTTATATGTCAATTAGACTGAGCCACGGGCTGCCCAAATATTTGGTTAAACATTATTCTGGGTGGGTCTGTGATGAGATCAACATTTGAACTGGTAGACTAAGTAAAGCAGGTTGCCCTCCCTAATGTGGGTGGGCCTCACCCAATCAGTTGAAGACCCGAATAGAACAAAAAGGCTGAGTAGGGGAGAATTCTCTCTCTCTGGCTGACTGTCTTCAAATTGGGACATCAGTCTTCTCCTGCCTTAGACCTCAGACTCACACTGGAATTATTCCAGTGGCATTCCTGGTTCTCAAGACTTGGTACTTGGACTGGAGCCACACCACTGCCTCTCCTGGGTCTCCAGCTTGCTGACTGCAGATCTTGGGACTTCTCAGCCTCCATAGTCACATGATCCAATTCCTTATAATAAATTTTATATTTATATATATATAGTGTGTGTGTGTGTATGGCCTACTGATTCTGTTTTCCTGGAGAACTCAGACTAATACAGCCATGTACTGAATTTGATACTCAGGGTGGATCATCTTTTAGCACACTCATCTCTATATGAGAAAATATCATAATTTCCTTGATTCTTTCTTTAGTTTTAAAATGAACAACTAATGATTTAAAAGAACACATTTCAACCTTAACAATGTTATTCAAATAACTAAAAAATTTTCATGTATGAAGTAAAATTTTCACTTACCAGCAAAAATATTAAATATCACAGTTTGCACACTGCTTCCCTGTTTTAAATTTTAAAAACAAATACAAACTCCAAGTGGTTAACACAGAATGATAAAATTGATGCATCTCGTGTTGTTTCCTCTGGTTTACAATCACTGTGATATTATCATTCCTTATTTTTAGTCTACTATTTATTCTCAGAAATATGCAATACCACAGGAATTAGAGACAAAATCTATTCCTAAAACAGCTCTAATAATTATGAACCATTACAAACTAACTCTTCTGTCAGACAAAAAAAAAGACAAATACTATATGATCTCACTTATATGTGGAATCCAAAAAGGCCAAACGTATATAATCAGAGAGTAGAATGGTGGTTGCCAGGGGCTGGCGGGAGGCGAGGGGGAAGAGATATTGGATATTAGATTAACAAATTCTCAGGATCCAAGGTACAACATGGTGATTATAACTAATGATATTATATCATATACATGAATGTTGCTAATAGACTAAAACTTAAATATTCTCATCATAAAAAAGAAATGGTCATCATATGACAGGATGGAAGTGTTAGCTAATGCTATGGTGCTAATCATTTTTACAATATATCAGCCTGTCAAATCAACACATTATACACCTTAAACTTACACTATATATCAATTACAGCTCAATAAAGCCAGAGGGAAAAAGAAAAGATGAAAGGCTAAAAAGTAACTCAAGAAGTTAGAAATGAAACAAGTAGAAGGAAAGAATTTTTTAAAGGAAGAACAAAAATTGATTTGGAGAATACCACGCCAAATCAAAAGGAACAACAAAATAAAACACTAGTTTTTTTATATGAAGATAAAGATGACAAATATACATGCTAGACACGCCAGGATAGGCTTATCCTAGTATACTGAACCGTTATGCTAACAGATAATTATTGTTAAAGTTTGTATTTTTTCTCATGTAATTTTATTTTTTCTAAAAAACCATTACTGATTAAGTAGGGGAAATAAACACAAACACGTGAATCCACACGTTTTTGGGACTGACTATATAACGGGGAGTCCTCCAAGCTGACTTCCATGTAGAATACAATGTTTATTAAATAAGTAATAACACTGTGTTCATTTGGAGCTTTTAACTTATTATTACAATGCAACTGTAGCCAAAGCTTTTGTTTATACCTTAAATGTGTCCAGTACAGTAGCCATTAGCCACATGTGACGATGAGCACTTGCAATGTAGCTAGTCCACACTGAGATGTACTGTAAGTGGAAAATACACACTTAGCATGAAAACAATTATATAAAATATTTAATAATTTTTATATTGATTATATGTTGAAATAATACTATTTTGGATATATCGGGTTAAATAAAATATATTATTAAAATTAAATTCACTTATTTATTTTTAATGTAAATACTGGGAAATTTAAAACAACATATGTGGCTTACACTATATTTCTTTGGACAGCTTGCCCTAGACTGACAAAAGATTTTGGGAAGGAGGAGTGTGTTAACAGTGATGTTATTTAGAGTTGTCAGTGCAAGGTGAAAATAGAAAGCAAACCGAATTCTAGGCCACTTTAATATTGTTCTTAAATTCCCTAAAGACAATGTACCCACTTATTGCTTGTACTCAAGGCCTGATGCCCCCACTACTCTACCCTTGATATGCCACTAAATAAACCAGTCCAGCTCACACCAAAGGAGGGTCCTCACCTTGCCCACAGACTGCACAGTTGGGTATTCACGGTTCTCTCAATGGGTCCTTGCCCCTTTCTCCATTGTCCCCTCAATTTTTCTGCCATCCTCACTCCCATTTCTGGGCTTTGTTAACGTTGCTCCCTCTCACCCAATATTCCATTTGAAATGCTCAGGCATCTATATGCCTCTCCTGTTTGTTGAAATTCCACTGCTTCAAGACTCCTCCCTCAAATCTTCCTCTAAGACTCCAGTCCTTAGAGATCTCTTCTCTTCTCACTCTCTCTCCCCTGTCTTTTCTGACTTGTGGAGGCAAACACAGTCTGTGCTATTCACTTGAGTGGACAAATGGCACCTTGTAATTACTCAAAAAATTTTATTAGAGTTTATGTGTCATTGAGAGGTTCTCAAAAAGCTGGTATTTACATGTCTTGTTCACCTCATTCAGGGCCTAGCACAATGTTATGACATTTCATATCTTCAGTAGATAACTGTTGAATGAGTGAATAAATGAATGATTGGCATCATGGGTTAGATTTACTAAAATGAGTTCATCTGTGAGTGACAGATCACACAAAATGACACAGAGATAGAAGTTTATTTTTCTCTTACATAACTGTCTGTGTAGATGAAACAAAGCTCTTTGGTCCTCAACTGTGTAGGATGCCTCGACTCCTTCCAGCTCTTGGTCTGCCATTCTTGGGATATAGCCCTTATGTTTATGGTTCAAGAGTACTGTTCACACAATAGCATTAGAAAGAACAAAATATTTAGGAATACATTCAACAAAAGAAGTGCACAGCTTATACACCAAAAACTACAAAACATCATTGAAAGAAATGAAAGACTATTTAAATAAAAGACATCTTGGGTTCATGGATCAGAAGACTTAATATTGTTATGATCAAAATAGTTCCCCAAATTGATCTACAGATTCAATGTAATCCCTGTCAAAATTCCAACTGACCTCTTAGCAGAAATTGACAAGCTGATCCTAAAATTCAAATGGGAATTCAACAGATGCAGAATAGCCACAACAATTTTTCAAAAAGAAGACCGAAGTTGGAGGAACAAAACTTCCCAATTTCAATATTTTACCACAAAGCTGCGGTAATCAAGACAATGTGGTACTGTCATAAGGAGAGACCAACGGAATACCAGTCCAGAAATAAACATTCACATTTATAGTCAATTGATTTTTGACAAGGGTACCATGACAATTCAATGGGAAATAATATTCTTTCCAATAAATGGTGATGGAACAACTGGATATACACATGTAAAAGAATAAAGTTGCATCTCTACCTCTCATCACACAGAAAAACTAACTCAAAATGAATCCTAGACCTAAAGTCAATAGCTAAAACTGTAAAACTCTTAGATGTAAATGTAGGAGTAATTCTCTCATGACCTTGCATTTGGCAATGAATTCTTAGACATGACACCAAAAGCAAAAGCAACAAAAGGAAAAATAGATAAGTGACACTTCATCAGAATTTAAAACTTGTGCATCAAAGGACACTATCAAGAAAGTGAAAAAACAACCAAACAGAATGGAGCAAACATCTGCAAATCATATCTTCTGAAGGAATTTATATTCAGAATGTACAAAGAACTCATAATTTAACAGCAATTAAAAAGATAAATATCCCATTTTTTTAAATGGCAAAGGATTTCAATACACATTCCTCCAAAGAAAACGTAAAGTGGCCAATAAGCACATGAAGATACACAACATCATTAGCCATTAGAGAAATACAAATCAAACCCAAAGTGAGATAACATGTCACACCCACTAGGTTGGCTCTAACAAAAAAGACAGATAATAATGAGTGTTAGTGAGGATGCGGAGCAATTGGAACCCTCATTTATTGTTAGTATGAATGTAAAATGGGGCAGCTGCTATGGAAAAGTCTGGCAATTCCTCTAAAGGCTAAACAGAGTTACCACAAGATCCAGTAATTCCACTCCTAGGAATATATCCAAGAGAAATGAAAACATATGTCCACAGAAAACTTGTACATACATGTTCATAGCATCATTATTCATAATAGCCCCAAAGTGGAAATAATCCATATGCCTATCAACTGATGAAGAGATAAGTAAAATGTGGTATAATCATACAATAGAATAACATTTGGCAATAAAAATGAAAGAAATACTGATACATGCTACAGTATGGATCAACTCTGAAAACATTATGCTAAGTGAAAGAAGCCAGTCACAAAAGACTACATATTGTATGATTCTATTTATACGAAATGTCCAGAATAGGCAAATATATAGAGGCATAAAATAGATTAGTGACTTCCTAAGTCTAGATGGGGGTGGGGGAGATGCCTGCTAAGGGGTTTTGCTGAGGGAAGATGAAAGTGTTCTAAAATTGATCGTGGTAGTGTTCACACAATTCTGTAAATATACTATAAACTATTATATTGTACACTTTAAATAGTGATTTATATGGTATAGCAATTATATTTCAATAAAATTTTCATTTAAAAAAGCATCTTACCCCAGGAAGTTATGTGGAAGGAGGATCAAGAAAAAAATGGTGAAGGTTCCCATGATTTCTTAGGAAAGTTCATGGACAGATCCATTTAATCTTCACAACCCTATGAGAGTAAAACTATTATTATCCCCACTTACAAATGAAAATCTGAAGAATTTATTTTTAAAATTTTATTTAAGCAACTTTCTCACCCACAGGCAAGTAGGTTTAGTAAAATAACCAAAAAAGTACATCCTATATATTTGGAAATTAAGAACGCAATATAAATAACTAATCAGTAAAGAAAAAAATCATAAGAAAAATGATAAAGTTCTTAATCTGAGTAACATGAAAATGTTACATATTAACAATTACTGAATGGAGACTTCTAGTCCTGAACAAAAGAGTAGACATACTTCCTCTTATTTCTCTCACAAATTATAGCTAAAAACCTTGGATACTATACATAAAACAAACATAAAACTTTGAAAGGGGGAGAAGAGAAGGCAGACCAGTTAGGAACCTCGGAACCCAAGGAGTGAGTTCCTTGGATATTCTTTCTGCCGTATACGTCTCAGACTGGGTGCTAGAAAAGCTGCCAACCCAGAAATGCCAGCAGGTATGAAAAAAAAAGCCCCTAAAAAAGCTTGCTGTTTCTACCCAAAGGATCAAGAAAGGGGCAACCTAGCAAGGCAGAGAACTTTTGGACAATAACCACTGTATTCCAGCCAAACATCATGGAAATAACTGTGGCACACATCAGCAAATGCCAAAGGGAGAAAGCAGACTTCCACCTTTACCAGGCTATAACAAGGCACCCCAAGCCCCCGGCCAGGGTGATGTAATGGAAGATCAACTGGGGAGGTAAGACTTTCAACTCAGTCAGATAATAATGAAATGTCCCTCCATGCAGCTGGCGGAAATCACATGGGGAAACAGGACTTCCATTCCCATCTGATGGTAAAAGGGAACCCTTCCTTCTCCCTGCTGGCATGGTGTCAGAGGTCTTGTGGAGAGTCATGACTTTCACCACCATCTAGTGGTAACAAAGTGCCACTTTCAACCCCCGGGTGTTAACAGAGGCTGGACTTCCACCCCTAACCTGGCAGGAAAGAGGTTGTATCCATATTCCCCTGAAAGCATGGTGTCAGAGGAAGACCACTAGAACAGAAGAATTAAGTAAGACCCAGTGTATCATAACACAATACCAAAAATGTCCAGGATACAATCTAAAATCACTCATCATATCAAGAGCCAGGAAAATGTCAACTTAAATAAGAAAAGACAATCAGACATCAACAATGAGGTGTCAACAGATAGTGGAATCATCTAACAAGGATTTTAAAAACAGCCATCACAAAAATGCTTCAAGGAGCGATTACAACACAATAAAAACTAATGAAAAAATAGAAAGTGTCAGTAAAGAAACCGAAGATAAAAAGAAGAACCAAATGGAAACTGAAACTGAAAAATACAATAACCTAAGTAAAATATCTCACTTGATAGGCTAAACATCAGAATGAAGAAGACAGAAGAGCAAATGAGTGAACACGAAGATAGAACAATAGGAATTATTTAGTCTAAATAACAGAGAGAAAAAAACTGTAAAAAAATTAATAATAATAAACAAAGCCTCAGGGACCTGTACAAATAGAGCAAAAGATCTAACATTCATGTCTTTGGAGTCATGAGGAGAGAGAAGAAAGAGTGTGGGATTGAAAAAGTATTTGAAAAAATAATGGGTAAAATGTCCCCAAATTTGGCAAAAGCATAAGCCTACAGACTCAAGAAGCTGAGCAAACACAAAATAGAGGGTCAAAGAAATCCATGCCATAGTACATGATAATAAAACTTCTGAAAATGAATGACAAAGAAAAATCTTGAAATCAGTAAGAGAAAAATTACACCGTACCTATAGGGAAAACAATTCAAATGGAAGTGGAATTCTCATCAGAAACCACGCAGGCCATAAGAAAGTGACACAAAATTTTTCAAGTGTTAAAAGAATGGTCAACTTAGAATTCGATATCCAGTTAAAATGCTCTTTAGGAATGAAGAGGAAATTAAGACATTCTCAGATAAAGGAAACCTAAAAGAATCTGTCACCAGCAGACCTATCCTAGAAGGATTTCCTCCAGGAAATTCTTGAAAAAGAAAAGAAATGATAAAAGAAGGAAACTGAAAATATCAGCAAGAAATAAAAATAAGGGAAAGAGTAAAAATATACATAAAGAAAGGAGACTTTCCTTCTTTTGAGTTTTTTTAATTTTGACTTTTAAGAGGAGGGTAGCTAGATTACTTATATATTATTATTTTTTTGTTTGTCTAACAGAGGTACTAGGGATCCAACCCATGACCTCATGCATACTAAGCATGCGCTATACCACTGAGCTATACCATCCCCCCTAAATCTTGACTTTTGAAGCAAGAAAAGAGATAACATATGATATGGGTCTCAACATATGTAGAGGAAATATTTAAGATCATTATAAACAGGGGAGAGGAAAAGATTTAACAGGGAGATAAGATTTCTACAGTTCACTCAAACTGGTAAAATGTAGACAGTAGTAGACTGTGATTATTTATGTATGTACAATTAGTACTTAGGTCAACCACTAAAAATCCATACAAAGAGATATACTAATAAATACTATAGAATCTGAGGAGTAGGGTTGAAGATGCTACTGGTACCTAGTGGTAGAGGCCAGAGATACTGCTAAGCATCCTACAATACATGGTATGGTTCCCCACAACAAAAATTATGTCAGTAGTGCTAAGGTTGAGAAACCCTGGCCTACATGCTTACCAGTGTTGTATATTGTCATTCTTTTAAATAACATTAAAGAATGTTTATATTTATGTTCTCCCGATACCTTCTCTCTACGTAGCCAGTGATAACTGGTTTTCTACTATGACCACCACCTTGTCATTCTTCAAATCTTTCCAATCCGGTAGCTTGAAATACAATACTTTATTTTATTTTGTACCTCTTCAGAAGAATGGAATTTTATTTCTTGCTTTATAGATTATTTGAATTTGTTATAAAAAACACGTATTATTTTTATAATTTTTAAAGCTATTAAATTTTTTTTAAAAATACTACAAAGAAATCAAAATGAGATTGTAACCCACAGGAGTGCAGGTAAAAGAAACAGAAACAAACAAAAAACACAGAAAACAAAAGTTAAAATGGCAAATGTAAGCCTTAACATATCATTATTTACATTAATGTAAACAGTCTAATTATACCAATTAAATGACAGAGATAGATAGAGTAGACTAAAACACATAACCCAACTATGAAACTCACTTCAAATATGATATAGGTAGGTTGAAAGTAAAAGAATAGGAAAATATATACTATGCAAACATCAATCAGAAGAATGCAGGAGTGGCTGTGTTATTATCTGCTAAAATAGTCTTTAGAACAAATATATTACTTCGGGCAGAGCAGAATTTTAGATAATGATAAAAGGGTCAATCTACCAAAAAGACATAGCAATCTTAAGTGCGTATACATTAACCAACAGAGCTGCAGAATACATAAAGCAAAAATTAATTAATACAACTGAAAAGGAAAAATAGAAAATTCACAAATACATATGGTGACTTCAACACTCTTCTATAAACAACTGATAAAAACTTCTAGGCAGACAATCACCAAGAATATATGAGAACTCAACACCTCATCAGGCAACAGGATCTAATCAACATTTATAGAACATTCCACCCAATAACAGCAGAGTACACATTTTTTAAGTGTCTATGGCCCAAAGATGATGCTGAAAGTGAAGAAGGAAGCCTCTGCCCCTCCCAAAGCTGAAGCAAAAGCAAAGGCTTTGGGGGCCAAGAAAGCAGTGCTGAAAGGCATCCACAGCCATAAAGAAAAATAAAAAAGAAGATCCGCATATCACCCACCTTCCAGGGACCTCAGACACCACAGCTCTGAAGGCAGCCCAAATAGCCTCTGAAGAGCACCCCCAGGAGAAACAAACTTGACCACTAGCCATCATCAAGTTCCCCCTGGCCACTGAGTCAGCCATTAGAAAACAGAAGACAACAACACACTGTTTGTTGCGGATGTCAAGGCCAACAAGCACCAGGTCAAACAGGCTGTGAAGAAGCTCTATGACATTGGTGTGGCTAAGGTCAACATCCTGATCGGACCTGATGACGAGACGAAAGCATATGTTCGATGGTGACAGAGGTTAACTAGACTGACTGTGGTGATCACTTCACAATATATACAAATATCAAATCATTATTTTGTATGCCTGAAACTAATATAAGGTTGTATGTCAGTTATACCTCAATAAAAACAAAAACAAAAATCAAAAAGCAAGGCTACACACAGAAGATCTGGGTAGTGATGGAATAATTCCGTATTTTGAATGTGATGGTGATTATACAAATCAGGACATATGATAAAACAGCATAAAACTATACACATATGCTGTACCAATGGAATTTTCCTGATTTTGATGTTGTACTATGGTTCCCCAAGATGTAATAATTGGGAGAAACTGGGTAAAGGATACAGAGGATCTCTCTGTAGTATTTTTGCAAATTTCTGTGAATCTACAATTATTTCAAAATAGAAAGTTTTTTTAAATTGTGAAATAAGATGAAATGAAAAGTAATAGGCCAAGCACTGAACTTAAGAAGTTAGTCAAAGAAAAATAGGATGAACTCAAAGAAAATAGAAAAGAGGAAATAAAACATGTAAGTAATAAAATAGAAGACAAACAACAGAGAGGATCAATAAAGTCAAGAGTTGGTTTATTGAAAAGATAATACTATGAAAAAATTAATGCCAATAAACTTATAACTTATACAAAATGACAAAACTCCTAGAAAATATAACCAACCCAACCTGATTCAGGGAAAAATAGAAATTTGGGGTAGTCCTACAAGCACTGAGGAAATGAAATCAATATATTAAAACACCAGGCCCAGATGGTTTTGTGGTCAAGTTCTGCCAAGTATTCAAGGAAGATCCCTTTCCAATATTATGAATATTCTTCCAGGGAATAGAAATAGAAAGGAAACTCCCACTATATTCAATATCTTGTAGTAACCTATAATGAAAAAGAATATGAAAGGGAATATATGTATATATATGTATGACTGAAACATGATGCTGTACACCAGAAACTGACACAACATTGTAAACTGACTATACTTTGAAAAAAACCAATGAATAAATAAATAAATCTAATTAAGCCCCCTGAAAAAAAATAAAAACAACAACAAAAAACCCACAAGAGAATATCCAAAGATCTTAAGAATCTTAATACTTATCAACAAGAAGAGAGTTAAATAAATAAATAGTCATATACAAAAAATATTTGTGGACACTGTGGGGTACTTCCAAGTTATCCCTTTAAGGAAGGACTTATGGCTTCAACTGCTGGAAATGCTGTTGGCAGAATGTCTTCAGCTGTCAAACTTCAGGGACAGCGTTAGCTGTAGAGAACTGCCTCGTCCAAGGTCACCCCCCTCGCTGGGGTGACCACATCCAATGACTGATTGGTCCAACTCAGGACAACCATGAATGTTCTGAAGAGCCATTCTAGTTTCATTTTATTTGTTTATGATACCGTGAATCTGGAATCTGATTTGGGCTTAGCTGGCCAGTGCTGCTCCACAGAACATCGGCGGGCATTATTCACTCATCTGCTTTTGGTTTGGGACTAGATAGAACTAGAAAGTACCATAAGGCTTCATTCACATCTGGCATCTAGATGCTCCTCTGAATGGCCTCTGTCTCACCATATTGTTAGCTAGGACTTCCTCACAACATTGTGGTCTCACAACAATCAGATTTCTTACATGCAGGGAGTATTACAAGCAGCAAAGGCAGAAGCAATAGATGTCTTAATTCCTAGCCTTGGAGCCCAGCATCACTTCTGCTACATTCTATTACTGATTGGTTGGGAGGGTATAGCTCAGTGGTAGAGCACATGCTTAGCATGCACGAGGTCCTGGGTTCAATCCCCAGTACCTCCATTAAAAAAGTAACTAATAAACCTAATTACCTCCCCCTCAACCCACCACCCAAAAAAAGAAAAGAACTCAGAGGGCCAGCGCAGATCCAAGGGGAGGGGAAACAGATTTCTCTTCTTGATGGGGGCATGACGAGGTCACATTGCAAAAGAGCCGATGGGATGGGAGAGGTTTTAGTGGCCATCTTTGGAAATACAATCTACTGTAGTGGAATAGATTGTGCGACTTACAGGTGAATAATTTTTCCTAGATCTATTCAAACACATAGGAGAATGCTTCTAAAACTTTTAAGCAGTCTTTTTTTAGATATTCTTTTATACTGAAGTATAATTGATTTACAATGTTGTGTTAACAGTGTAAGGTGTACAGCAAAATGATTCTGATATATATAGAGATATATATATTTTTTCAGATTCTTTTCCATTATAGGTTATTACAAGAAATTGAATATAGTTTCCTGTGCTACACAGTAGGTCCTTGTTGTTTATCTATCTTATATCTAGTAGTGTATATCTATCTGTTAATCCCAGACTCCTGATTTATTCCTCCCCTCCTTTCTCCTTTGATAATCATAGTTTGTTTTCTATGTTTGTGAGTCTGTTTCTGGTTTGTAAGTAAATTTAAGCAGTCTTGAGTAAACAATGGTTGAAGTAGACAGTTATTGTGGCCTGCCTCCCAGTTTCCTTTCTTCTAGAAATAGCTTTCCACATTTAAAATAAACTACTCCTTGGGGGAGGGTATAGCTCAGTGATAGAGTGTGTGCTTAGCATGCATGAGGTCCTGGGTTCAATACCCAGTACCTTCATTAAAAAGAAAAATAACACAGAATTAACTCCCTACCCACCAAAAAAAAAAAAAGATCTCTGTAAAACATTTTTAAAAAATAAACTGTATCTACTCCTCCCAGGTGCTCTCACTGGGGCAACCAGCCATACTTGTGACCATGTGACACCTTATGACTTCACAGCCCTCATTTCCCCATTAAATTGGAGCAGTTCTTCTCAAAGAGCAAACCAGGTCCAAGCCCCTATCATTTTGCACCTGGATTATTGCAGTAGGCAAATGGTCTCCCTACTTCTGCCCTTGTCTCTCTACGGTTCATTCTCAACAGAGAAGCCAGAGCCAAAGGCATATCAGATAATGTTACCCTTCCTAGCAAAACCCTCTAGTGGTTTCCCATCTCATACTCTAAGAGTCTTTACTATGACCCACAAAGCCCCATGTAACCTGCCTTACTTCCCCAGCCTCATCTCCCACTACCATTCCCCTTGCTCACCCCAGTTCAGTCTCAGTGGCTTTGCTCATGTTCCTCACACACGCCAGGTACATGCCCACCTCACGTCCTCTGCACTTGCCATTCTCTCCAACTCCAGTGACCTGCATGACTCACCCCCTTTTCCCCACATCCTTGCTCAAATGTCATCTCCCTCATAAGTCCTTCCCTGACGGCTCTATTTAAATGGCCACATCCACCCCTTCCCCCAGCAGTCCCTATCCCTCTTCTATGCTTGAATTTTTCCTTCCATAGCACTGGTCACTTTCAAATATACTATAAAATGTTCCTCTTTACTTTTCTTTACTGTCTCAATTTCCTCCCCTAGAATATAAGAAATTCTTGTCTTTCTTCCACCTGCTAGTCCAGCATCAGAACAATGGCTGGCATGTAATAGGTGCCCCATGGATATTTCTTTTATGAATTGGAATGAAATCTGGGATGATGAAAGCTGGCAGCTGCTGGCATCCACGGTCCAGTCTTCTGGAAATATCTGTCTAAGAGTAGAAAGCTGACACTGGGAAATCAGCACTGTCCACCCTAGTCGGGGACTAGCCTCTATCACTGTACTCCCAGAAGACGGCTGCTTCTCTGCCTTTACCAGGGTTTTCTACAGGAGCCAACAGATCCTCCTTTTTGCCTAAGGTGGTTCCGGGTGAGTTTCTGTCATTTGCAACCACAAGAGTCCTAATATGTGAGCATTCTTGACACAGACATATATGGAGCAAATTTTCCCTCAGTTCATGCTCCACTTCAGTTTCCATCCTCAGCTCATCTTGACTTGGCAGTGGTACCTGATTCTGCATCAGGAAGCTTCTGTGGTAACATCATTTGCAATCATTCGAAACCTTATGGTCACCAACCTTGTGCAAAGCAGGATATAGAGACAAGGCAGGGTGTGCTGCCTCCTACCTCCTGCTCCATTCCATCCAGCACTTTGCTGATCTAGCTCTGTAATCACCCACACCCCAAACATCCGAGCCCTAGACGTTCACATATTTGCCCATCTTGTCCCACCTCCTCTGTCTACCACATTACCCCTCATCCCACCCGGCCAATCAGAAATTGGTATCAAAGAATGAGGAAACCAAGGGAATTGTGACACCTCAAGAACATCTTCGCCACCCATCAAAGTGTCCCAACCTGCTGGTTGGGAAACAGCAGCTCAGCAAAGCACCACTGGCGGTATTCATTTTGCAAAGCAGCCAGCCAGCCAAATGAAAAAAAGATTCAGAGGATTTCAGAGAATGTTTATCACAAGTGTAAAAGTCTGAATAAACAAACATGACGTTGTAACTGATCTACTTTGTAATTTCTTAGCCAACAGGACTACACACTCACATACCAGTGCTGTTAACAAGCCCCATCATTCTTCTACCCAATCATACATTTAATGAACATAAACAGGGGCTCCCTATCTGGAACGAGAGACAGAAACACAAGCAGACCCACAACAATAGCGTGGGAAAGAAGCCTGAGGTGCAAGATATTTTGCAAGCGCGATGGAAAAGCATCTTATCTGGTTCTGAGGAGTCCAGAAAAACATCTTAGAGGAAATGATGCCCAGAGGTTAATCCAGAAACTAACACGACATTGTAAATCAACTATCGTTCAATAAAAAATTTTAAAAAGAATGAGTGGAAGGTAGCTCAACAGAGGAGAGGAGGAACATTCTAAGAAAAGAGGCAGTATGAACAAAGGCATGGTGCCCTCAAGCACTTTAGTGCTGCTGGGGTGTAAAGGGACAAGGATGGCAGAAGGTGGGGGGACAGGGACAGGGATAGGGTATAACGAGCTGTGAACATGGAGCTACACCTCCAAGCCCCCCCACCCAAGGAAGGACTTGATACCCCAGCTGTGCCAGTGCAGGGAACAGACTCTAGCCCTCTCAGCCCCTCAGGGTCTGCTCAGCTACAGAGAACCACCTCACCCAAAATCACACCACTCTGGGAACAACCCACATACAGTGACTGATTGAGGCAGGGGTATAAATGCCTGATCATCTTAGCCCAACATGGGACAGCTTTGAAGGGCCACCTAGCTCTAGAGAACCCCCTAGGGTTGGCCAAATATGTCCCTGAACCTGTGTTGCAGCACGACATTTCCCTCTGCCCTGTCCTGCTTCTGTTGCCTCCTTTCCACAGGGGTTGATCTCAATAAACACCCTGCAC
Source organism: Vicugna pacos (assembly GCF_048564905.1). Taxonomy (NCBI): domain Eukaryota; kingdom Metazoa; phylum Chordata; class Mammalia; order Artiodactyla; family Camelidae; genus Vicugna; species Vicugna pacos. The sequence goes on from NC_133023.1 coordinate 36,728,412, forward strand.
GCTAATTGTAGTCTCCGCCCTCAGTCTGCTTCTGGAGGGAACTCAACCAGCGACACGGGCCATTAATGCCTATTAAGAAACTTGGACTTAAAGCTAGGCTGGGGTTTTTAATAAAGTTCACTTCCAACACTACAGCATTATCACCAGATGTGTCCACGGTCAGAAACAGTGCTGTCAGACACAAGAGTCTTTCATTTACCCCAGCGACCAGGGCTAAGAGTGGCTGCATCAGAGAGGAGTCCCACTCTGCCCTTCGGTTTTCCCTGAAGGGGACCTGAGGGCATCTGACAAGATCCCTTCTACAGAACTTCACCCATGGCCCAGCCACAGCCATCCATCTGTTAGGCAGTTAGAGAGGAATGAGCACCAGGCAAGGGGAGAGGAAGGGGGGAAGGAGCAACCCAGAAAATAACAGTATGCCTTCACTCAGGATAAGGGGCCCCAAAAACGTTTACTTTCTCTAAATGAAGGCCAGTGAAGAAGCTGGTTGGAATCGAATGCTGCAGCTGCATGGTAGAGAGAAGGACCCTGCTTAACTTGACCCAATGCTCATTATAATGTAATTAACATTACAGCTTGAGACACCCTCCCGTAGATTTCTCTGTGTGCATCATGGGTAGAAATATGCGTAAAAGAGATGGGCGTGCCTGAGCACAAGGAATGTGAGCTGTCAATCAGCCTGAGCACCCAAAGAACCTGAGCCTGAATCACTCAATCAATCACAAAAATGTCCCTAAGCCAGGATATAAGAACAGGGAAAACAAAGGATCTGCGCCATCTTTCCTCTCTTGGATTAGCCTGCCCCCAATTCTCAGGGGGGTACTGTATTTTACCACCTTTTTACTTCACTAACAAAATCTTCTGTTTATATCACCCTTTCTGTCTCCTGTTAGAAATTCATTTTTTCAGATGACAAAGAACCGAGTTAACTTTTATTGCCCTCTTCCTGGTAGCACATCTATTCATTTCTTCATTCAAGAAACATGTTCTGAACAGTTGCTAAGTGCTGTGTTAACTTGGTCACTTCTTGCCCTGGAGCTAATCTTAAAGATTATTTTGGAATTCTCAACTATGGTCATAAACTTTTTGATTAAAAGAAACTTTAGTCACAATGAGACAGGAGGGAAGGGGACAGGGCACAACCACTGAAGGAATGACACAACAACTGAGGACAGGACAAACTGGTTAGAAAAAAGATGGTGGAAGATTTGACTTCCAGTAGACCTTGAGCCTCATGGCACACCTACAGGCGCCATGACATTTCACAGGCTGACCATAAAAAGTCAAAAAGTGGGCAGGGCCCAATTTCTGGGAATCCCCGTCCCTCCCCAACATAGTTGGAACAATCGTCCTACTCCGTAGCATATGAAATTACCAAGCCCATAAAAACTAACTCCAGACCTTGTGGTCGCTCTCTCTCTTGCCTTCTGAGATGGCCCGCACTCTGTCTACGGAGTATGTATCTACTTTTTTTTCAAACTAAACACCCCCACACCTCTCGGTGCTCTCTCTCTCCTTTTCAGTTGGACTGCACTCTATGGAGTATGTATCTCTCGAAATAAACTTGCTTTTACTTTATCATGCCTCACTCTTGAATCTTTTCCTGCACAAGGCAAAAACCTATTCTCTGGCAATAACAGGACCACTGATGTGTATGGTTTGCCTTGAAATTCCTTAGCTCTTATCTGAGTCCAGACTCTCTAAGGGCATCTTTCCTTTTCAGTTGGTGCTTGCAGGGAGAGACAGGGCCAGCCAAAAGGCTGTTAGAACTCTCTGCAGCTACAGTTCCTCTGGAGAACCCATCAACAGACATTCTGGACTCCCTTATTTGTGTGATAAATTTATGGATTATGGGATATAACATGGAAATTCTTGGTTCTGAAAACAAACTGGAACTGTTTGCCCAGAAATGAGACAACAGCTATTAAGCTCTTTGCACTAAGTCCTGTGTGACTATAAAGATAGGCTAAGGCACATTCCAGCCCCTACCAAGCCCAGAGGCAGATGAGACAAGTACACAAAGCACCGGCATAATCAGTAAAGATACAAGATATGATAAAGGGAAGAAGAAAGGAGGGCATGAGAGGATCTCTTGCTTGGGCACTGAAACCAAGCAGGACCCTGTGGGGTCCTCCAGGGTACAAAGCTTTTCTGTGTCCCCCACTTCTTGCTTGTAGGAAATGGGATTCATTCTGCTTCCTAGACCTTCCCTGAGTTCCAAAGGGCAGATTTAAGTAGTTTCTAATCAGGGAAGGGAGGGAATGCAGAAATAAGGGAGGAACAGTCAAGAAACAATAGTGCAGCCTTGGGGCAGGGTCCTGGTTCCTCTCCAGTACTATACATAACAATATCATTGAGTTCTGCTCAGGAGCTATGGCTCCACCCAGGTGGAGGATGGTAACTTCAGGCTGAGCACAAGATTCCTGGAGCACCGCCCAGTAACCTCCCCACCAACCAATCAGAAGAAAGTCACACATCCCGCTGGCCTCACCCCAAATTTTGTCTATAAAACCTTTCCCCTGACGGGAAACTATCAGGGAGTTCAGGTTTTTCAAGCATGAGCCACCTGTCCTCCTTGCTCGGCCCTCCCATACACCTTTCTCTGCTCCAAACTCTGACATTTTGGTTTGTTTGGCCTCACTGTGCCTCAGGCACACTAACCTGTGTTCCGTAACAACACCTCCTCTGCCCCCAGGTACTTTATCTGTGTTATTGCATGTAATGCGAACAACAATTTTATGCGCTAGTCTTTTTCTGTTCTTATTTTATTGATGAGAAAAACGGAGGCGTCCGTGGTCACACGGCTAGTAAGGAGAGGAGTCCCAGCCTGCTTGAGTTCAAAGTCCAAGCTCTTTTCTTACAACTTGTCAGCTCCCACAGCACCGCAACAGAAGTATGAAAACAACATTGCTGCTGGGGCTTCCAAGGGAGAGCAAGGGCTTCTGGGTTAAAAAGTCAGGAAAAACTATATGGACTAGGTGGTGATCGGGGGAGGTCATAAAGTATGGGTGGAATTTTAACTAGGTGAGGATTATAGCTCCGGTGTTCTGGGTGGAGAGAACAGCATGATTGAAGGTTTCAAAGTACGGGAAAGGCCCAAGGACATACAAGGTATGATTGATGTCAGTTTCCCCAGGAAGCAGACTCTGGGATGGAGTTTAGCATTCAGAAAATGTATTAGCAAGTATCCTTGGGGTCAACCCTGTGAAGGACTCAAGGAAGTAGGATCAGGCAAAGGAAAGTGTTGGGCTGCAATATAGTCACACGCGAAAAAGGGCCTTCACCAATCTCATGAATGGTTCTGAAGCTGGAATGACTTTTCAGAGTGGCCTTGACTTGAGACAGGGGAAGGGGTCTTTATAGCACCCCCTCGCCCCCCGCCACTTTTGACCAGTCATTGGATGTAGGCTGTCCCTGGGAAGGGAATGTCAACCTGGGGTGAGGTGGATCTCTTCATTTGAGAGCAACCCCCAGAGAGGGATTCACATGGAAGCCATCACACACCAACACTCCCAGCAGCTGGGGGAGTGACTGCCTCATTCCTGCAGGGGAAATTCTGACCAGCTAATCACAAAATTCACTAGAGGATGTGTGCCCTGGGCAGTAAGCAGGCGGCTCTGGCAAAACATGAGAGTGCAGGACTAAGGAAAGAATGAAGTTGGAAAGTTGAGAGGTGATGGACATTGAAGGCCAGTCTTGGTGTTTTGTAAAGAAGGGAAAAGTGCAGGTTACTGAGTTTTGCATGAGGCAAGATCATGGCTAGAAACTGCACCTGTCCTAATACATGGGACATCTGAGCGTGGGGAGAACCTAGAGGAGAGCCAATGGGTTCTCCCATAGTCAAGGTCAAAGGTGAAGAGGGAAGAACCGACCAGGTGGCAGTAGTGATGGAGAGGTGGGGATGGAGGTACCAGAAGCATTGAGGATGCACAGATATTGCCTGCAAGGCACTTTCTACAAAAGGACTGTAAGACTGAAAAAGAGACCATACTTGACCATGGTTCAACAATTCCATGGAATATGAGCCAGCTTTTCATGTAAATTTCATGTAGGCAGGGATTTTTGTTGTTTTCCTAGCGTCTAGAGCAATGCCTGGCACATAGCAAGTATTTGTATCAGTCAGCTTTTGCTGTGATCGTGCTTAGTTACAGAAATTCCAAAAGCTCAACGGCTTACAGCAACAAATGTTTCTTTATGGCTCACGGTTCTATAGTCAACTATAGTAACTCTGTTCCCGGCCGTGGGTTGAGTTCAGGTCTGCTCCATGCATCTTCACGTGCCAGGGACCAGACTGAAGAACATGGGGGACATACTACTCTTCGAGTAGAGGGCAGGGGTTCAAGAAAGCTAGCAGAACTTGCAAAATGCCTCTAAAAGCTTCTGCTGGGATCTGGCACATGGTCACTTCCAACATCCACATTCCATCAACCTAAGCAAGTCACAGGCGGAAGCTCTATATCCGTAGGGCGGGGAAATGGACTCCTCCCCCGAGGAGCTGGGGAAAGGGGAGTGAGTATTTGCTGAACAACAATAAAACCCATAGCAGTGTTCCATAGACGTTTATTGAATGATGGTATGAATAAATCCATGTGTACTGATATGAAAAGACCCCTAACATAGTCCATTAAATGAAAAAGGCAAGTTGCTGGATGGACCTGAAGATTGTCATTTTAAGTGATGTGGGCTGGAAAGAGAAAGAAAAATGACGCATAACATCATTTATATGAAGAATCTAAAAAATTATAGCAATAATAATAAGAACACAAATGAACTACTTATTATTTATAACTAAGACGACTGATTTCTTGAATATGTGTAAGCACATTTGACTGTCCTTTATGATTGGGTTACTGCATTTTGTTGATTCTTATTGCGTGGTTGGCTTTATTCCTTTGATAACTAATTAAGTTTAAAAAGCTAAAGCTCTAATCTGTTCTTAGAAACAATGATCTATACACACACATTAACTAAAAAAAAATGTGCAGTATACTGTATGTATGTATTTACATACAATATAATGTGTATGTGCACTGTAATAATTCTACCTAATAAAACTGAGAAAGGAAAAAAACGAAAAACTAAAAAAAAAAGAAAAAGGCAAGTTGCAAAGCAATATGTACATTATAATACAATTTATAAACACAAACACCCAAAATAAAACCAGACACTGATATATGCCTGTATATTTTCATAAATGCATAGAGAGGGACTGGAAGTAGGTACGCTAAAGAGTTAACAGTGTAACTTCTGGACAGGAGAGTAAGATTGGGTAGGAATAAAAGGGGACATGGGCTTTTTTTATCATTTGGAAATTTTTTATGACAAGAAGGTATTTGTGCTTCATTTGCATGGTTTCTTTAAAAGATTGTGAAAATACTGTGGGGAAAAAAAGAAGAAGAAGAAATAAGGCAATGTCCATTGTGAAGCTCTTCACATTCTGGATTGGAAAAATGTCAAATGAGCAATTTGGAGGAAGGAAGTTAATGTCATAGTAAGAGTGACAAATTAATAACAAAATGTGCCCTCTTATAATTGTTCAGTTACCGCTCTGACATTTAAAAAACATTACAACCTTTATGGTAAGTGCCTTTATCTGGCTTATGAAATGATTATGAAATTACTTTGACAGTATCTTGCACTTAGGTTGTGTAAAAAGGAACATTTACTTAACCCATGCCATGTACATAGTACATATTCAGGATTTGTTATACTTAATAAGCAAAAATCCTAGCAAGTCTATTAATAGCTTAGTATTTCCAAATTACATAGGCATATCAAGTCTTCTTAATGAAGAGAAATATTCTCTAAATGACATTCTTTATCTTGAAGATGCTGCAGTAAGCTCTCCCATAAAATAAATTGGACGTCCAACATTCCACCTCTTTTTCTAAAACCTCACATATTATCAGGGCAGCCATGGATATAAACTTTCTGAAACACTGAATCACTGTATCAAGTAAGATCTTAGAACATCTTCCTAGGGATGTGATAGCTACCTTTCATAGCTAATATTTCAGCAACCACACAAAGGATCACAAAGTTTGGTGGCTGAGGTCTTGGGGGAGAAAAACAGGTAAATCAATCAGGCCCCAAATCCCCACTGACTACCCACACAGTGCATCCAAGATAAGTGAAAGACATTTCAGAGCACAAACACCAGCCCCATTCCTCCCTCAAAAGAAAATAATAAACTGGTAATTTTTAAATTTGGTGTTTTTAGGTAAACTTTAAGGTGGTTTTTTACTTGCCACTAGTCGTTTCTGTTTTGGATGTGATTTTCAAAGGTACAGGTTCCGAAATTCAAATGTAAGTCATCCAAGGTTGAGCTTACCAGTTGGACTGGCTTGTGACAATCAGATTCACAGGAGGTTCATTTACAAACCAGACCATGAGTTTATTTACTTCACTACCCTACCAAATACCTCCCAAAGCAGGGGTTTCACTGTATCTCCTCCCTCCCCAGAAAAGAAAGGCTAAATTAAGTCCAAATGATGGGCTGACAAACACTGGATTCAAGAAGAAGGAATTGTGTGGTTTCAATAAAGGTTATTGATTTGTGGTACCATGATAACCTCGTTGCTAATAAAAATACCTGCCTGGCTGATTTCACACCTGGGTCAGTCTATCAGAAGAAGCCTCTTCCTTAATGGTGTCAGAGGACCTTGAAAAACTATTCTCATCAACTCCTCATTAAGAGTTTAGTTCCGATGTTGGCCTGTAGCTACTGGGGGTGTCCCCAGTCACCAATTGGTCTTGATTTCCAATTATGCTAGTGAAGATGGACTCTTTCAATCGAAAGTATTAGAAAGTTAAAACTCAAACTAGATTAGGCCAAAACAATGTAAGTTTTTTGCTCATCCCTGAACCAAATATAGTGGCCAAAGGGATAACATGTGCAGATTGTCTGGTTCTGGGTTTCTCCATCACCCCTAGGATGAATCCTACTGCCAACAAATCACTGGACTGGGAGGGAGAATGGGGTTTCTCCAAAGGAAAACAAGATTGGACATTGGGCAGGCAAATAATAACAATAATAACAATAAATGTCCACTACACCAGCTTTGTGGTTGAGATTCTTGGCCAACCTCCTCTCCCCAGCTCAGAGTCACTTTCAGCGAGTAGGGGAACATCAACACCAAGCACAAGTACAATGATGATTCCCTCTGGGAGGGAAAGAGAAAACACAAAAAGGGGACATGGGAATAGGCTAAAGGCTTAACTTCATTTCAATAATTTTAAGGTTGAGCTTTCTATTTGCCTTTTAGTCTATTGCATCTTTCACTTAGTTCCTATTATCCTAAAAGCTCCATATCCAGAAGATACCATGACAACTCAATTTAACAAATAATAATTATGCAAGTCCTGAGTGCCGTGACTTAAGGATTACAATTTCAGATTTAAAATGGCGATGGGTTCAATGGAATGTATGCCTGGGAAAGATATTAGGAGTTAGGAAGAGCAGGCAGAGTTATGAGCATCAATGAGTCTGGGTCATGATATGGGGGATGACTCACAGCTAAGATAATGAACTGGTTCCCTCACTATTTGGGGCTAGAATTTTGGCCTAGAAAAGAAGGAGCTCTGGGACTACAGTTACAAATTTGGTTCAAATCCAGGCTTTGTCACTTATGAGTAACTTACTAGCCTGTGGCCAAGTTACTTTAAAAAAAATTAAAATCAATATTTCTTGAGCTCTGACTCTGTTCCAAGCACTTACATACATAATCTTCAGGTTTTTATAAGAATCTTGGAGGGTATGCAATACTAAATCCCTTAATTATCAAATGCTATCAATGGTAAGACACCATCAATTTAATAACAGCTTCCTGGGGTGAAAAATACAAGACATAGCAGCTATAAGATACACTTCACTTTTGAACATTAAAATAAGAAGTGAAAATAAAGGGCTCCTTAGAACACAAGAAAATGAAGTGTTATCCCATTTTACACATGAGAACACTGAGACTCAGGGAGGTTATGTCACTTATCTGTCCACAGTCACACAGCTTATTTCTGAACCTGGAGCCAGAATCGAATCCAAGTCCATGTGACTCCCACTTACCACACTGTACTTCCAATGTCACTGTTCCTTGGTTTCCTTGTGTATAAACTACGGATGGCATCGGTATCTCACAAGATTATCATGAAAATCAAATGATACCTATGAAAACATAAGTGCCGAGGTAATTGGTGCTTATTATTCTTTTTAACAACAAAACAATTGGAAAAATGTACCAAGTGAATAGAAAAGAAGAAATTAAGGGGGCTAGGAATGAACTAAATAGGAACCAGGTAGATTTTAAATTAAGGTGATTACTGCCTTGGGCAGGACTTCTTTTAAATATTCTTCTGGCCAACAGATCAGTCTCAGAACAAGGCAAATCCATGTTATAAATCTGGGTTTCAACTGGTCGAGCTGTAGGTGCCAGGTACATTAAGGTTGCTCAAACAGCCAAGGACTTCGTTTGCTTGGACTCACCCAAATTAAACAGTGAATTTTTTTTCCAACTTTACTTGATAAGAATCAATTTCTTTATTAATATGTTTAAACATAACTGTAATGTCAAAAAAAAAAAGACAACATCTGAGCCAAAGGTGGTACAAATTCTGAATCAATTGGGTGGGTTTTTTTTCCTCTATCCCTTAACTGTTTGCATTCCTAATCTCTTTCTTCTTTTATTCCCCTCTTCTACTTTAAAGAGGAAATGCTCACCTACTTAATTCTATGCCAAAAGTCTTTCATTAATACAAGATAAGGCCATTCAACTGATTCAATCTTTTTATTTGCTATGATTACTTTTCTTCTCAACCTTCTCCTAACTTGTCCTTATTATAGTTTTTAATGCTGTTTTCTTTTCGTTCATTTAAAGTGACTATTCTCCTTTAAAAAGGCAGAACATAAACTTTTTCATTAGAAAAGCCATGCATTGTAAATTGCCAACCACACACCCTTGTCTTCCAACACTCTGCTCACTCTCTGGCATGATGAAATTTGTAGGGCTTTCCTTATGGTGAGCATCTCGGTCAGTTTCCTAGGGTGCAGTAACAAATTTACCACAAACTAGGTGGCTTACAGCAGCTGAAAGGTATTCCCTCACATTTCCGGTAGCCAGAAGTCTAAAATCAAGCTGTCAGTAGAGCCATGCTCCATCTGAAGCTTCTAAGGAAGACTCCTTGCCTCTTGCAGCTTCTGGTAGCTGCTGGCATTCGCTGGCTTGTAGACACATCACTCCAATCTCTGGATTCCCTGACATTTTTCCACTGTGTTTCTCCTCTTCTAATAAAGACACTTATCTTTGGATTTAGGACCCACCTAGTTAATCCAAAATGATCTCATTTCAAGAGCCTTTACTTAACTATATCTGCAAAGACCCCTTTTCCAAATAAGGTCACATTCACAGGAATCCGGGGCTTCGACTCAGACATATCCTTTGAGGGGCCACCATTCAACCCACTGTATCATCCAACTCAGAGAGGTATCACGTTTCGTCTAATAACCACTTAAATCCTATAACTGTTTCTGCCCTCCATTTTTTTAACTTTTCCATATTTTTGTCATGAGTATATATTTCTTTTATGATGAAATAAAGGAAGATATTTCAAATATATAAATTCTTTAATGTCCCCTCATTTCCAATAGTTGAGCATCGCTCAGAAGTTTACAAAGTTTCTTTCCACTTATATCTCCTCAGATGCTCACAGTGACTCTGTGTGATGGGTCTAATACATACTTTCGCTTTAGAAATATGGAAACTGTGGCTCAAAGACTGGTCCAAAATCTCCTATCACTACAAGTCAGGGCTTCCTGAATCTTCATATTTACATTACACATCAGATAAAAAAGGTGATTTTTTTTCATTTTAAATACATACAGAACATTCTCATCTTGAGAATTTTTTTTTTTCATGGTTGGGGATTGAACGCAGGACCTGGTGCATGCTAGGCATGTGCTCTACCACCGAGCTGTACCCTCCCCTCCTTGAGTATTAACCTTGATAGAAGTGAGAAACCACACAAGCATTTAATCTTTAGGATTTAATTAGTTCACTCAATGCAGTGGCACCTAACACAGATTTGGAAACAATTTATTTATGGTCATCCGGTCAAAATACAACCTCTGACCTCCAGTAGCTCATTCTTACATAGTTATCTGTCCTATACAAGAATGGTGATCGTCTTAGTGGTTTTTATGAATGTCTTCTCTCCTTCTGAAATAGAGGATGTCAGTCCATTCAGGCTGCTTTAACGAAACACAGTTAGAACCCTGGCGGTAAATAGGCTTAGCCCAGTAGGGAGACTTTCCAAAGAGGGTCACTTTGCAAAATGCACAAAAGATGTACTTCTCCCTTTTAGAAGCACAATGGGTGCTGGAAAGCTGGTATGAAGGAAGAAAATAACCACTATCTTCCCATGAACTTTAGAGAAAACAATATACAATTGTCATGAGTAGTGTAACCTTTGGACTGCTCAGGAATGCAATATCCTTTCCAAGTGGGAAAACCCTTGATGGTGTTGATTTGGTTTTGTGTTCGCTTCTAATAATAAAAGGGAAGTGGGAGATATCTGGTGGCGTGCAGCCAAACCATTCATCTAAAGATTTGGTATGTGTGTATGTGTTTACCTTGAATTATGTAAGTTATTCCCATTTAATCATTTATATTGACTTTAAAAAGGCAAACAGGATCTATGTGAAAAGTTAAGTTTATCATGCGCTACATTCAGAGATTACTTCAGAAGTTTCCCTTTTCAAAGAAAACAGTGATTTGTCTAATCCCAATCAAATCCAGTGTGCATAAAACAGAAGATCACAGAGCCAGAGATGAAATAAAGAGGCCCTGCTGGGTCCTTTGACAGGTACATAAATGATGGGGGGGGGCAGTTCTTCAGTAAATGTGATGTAATGTACATCTCCATGTGCTATCTGTTCCATGGGCCTCTCTTGCTTTCCTGTCCTCTCTCCCTCCCTCTCTCTCTCTCTCTCTGTAGGCTGAGAGGCTCTACTGACTGGCTGCTGGCCTCCATTTCAGCAGTCTACACATACACAATGCCATACCCTAAGATCCTTTAAGAAGAAAAGATGGCATAAAAAGAGAATGAAATAATGTCATTTGCAGCAACATGGATGGACCTAAAGATTATCATACTAAGTGAGATAAGTCAGACAGAGAAAGACAAATGTCATATGATATCACTTATATATGGAATCTAAAAAAAAACATACAAATGAACTTATTTACGAAACAGAAATAGACTCATGGACATAGAAAACAAACTACAGTTACCAAAGGGGAAAGGGAAGGAGGGATAAATTAGGAGTTTGGGATTAGTAGACACACACTACTATATATAAAATAAATAAACAAGGACCTACTGGCTAGCACAGGGGAACTTCATTTAATTTCTTGTAATAAGCTATAATGGAAAAGAATCTGAAAATATATCTATATATATGTATGTACATGTAAGACTGAATCACTTTGCTGTACACCTGAAACTAACACAACATTGTAAATCAACTATATTTCAATAAAAAAACAGAAGAAAAGATGACTTCCCAAACACTAGTAATTATCACAACGTGCCACCTAAAGGAATTTTATGTAATGAACATAAGCATGCTGAGCAGAAGTTCAATTGCACTGGTTCCCTGGCTTGGGAAAGGTATTGAGCAGACTGATTGAAACTCTGACCCTTGCAATCGACACCAGTGGTACCTCAGCCAAATCCTCTTTTACAGGCCAGTACACTAATCCCCAAGCTGCCAGGAATGGTGGTTACTGAGAGCTCACAGCTGCCCCCTTCTCCAGAGGATTGCTCTTGGCCAAGTGGAGCCATCTGGCAAGGAAGATTACTTCTTACCCCATCACCCCCAGGCAGCCCAAAGCTATGACTGATGGACTGACTGACTGATGGAGAAGGACAAAAGGCAGGCTCCCTCACCTCAAGGTGTGACACATTGTGTGGTGCAATCAACCTGCAGAGCTTCCGGTGGGAACCAGCTGAAGCTGGTCATCATATGAGACCACCTCCTTTCTTAATGTCTTCCTCTGCTCCATCCTTCTCCTGCACCCTCTTTCTCCTGAGAACACTCAATAAATCACTCACCCAAGAGCTTATGTCTCAGGTTCTGTTTCTGGAACCTTGCTGAAGACACCTCCCTTATATGGAGAGCAAGAGCAATCCTAGACAGCAGAAATTCTGCCTCTTTTGAGCACCCCAACCAGAAGGACTTGAGCTCTGACTTCTGACCTCTGAACCAAGTCAGATTCGCACTCTCCTTCACCCTTGTAGCCAATGAGCCACCAAATAAAACTTCTATCTCCTTGAAAAGGGATTCCTCCTACACTGTTGATGGGAATGTAAATTGGTGCAGCCATTATGGAAAACAGCATGGAGATTCCATAAAAAAACTAAAAATAGACTTACCATGTGATCCAGCAATCCCACTCCTGGGCATATATCTGGAAGGAACTATAATTGGAAAAGATACATGTACCACAATGTTCATAGCAGCACTATTTACAATAGCCATTGAAACAACCTAAATGTCCACTGACAGATGACTGGATAAAGAAGCTGTGGTATATTTATACAATGGAATACTGCTCAGCTATAAAAAAGAATAAAATAATGCCACTTGCAGCAACATAGATGGACCTGGAGATCATACTATGTGAACTAATTCAGAGAAAGAAAAATACCATATGATGTCATTTACATGAGGAATCTAAAAAAAATGATTCCATGTGTATTATTTACAATACAGAGATAGACACACAATGTAGAAAACAAACTTATGGTTATGGGGGGGTAAAGGGGGTGAAGAGAAATAAATTGTGAGTTTGAGATTTGCAGATACTAACTACTATATATAAAATAGATAATCAACAAGTTTCTACTGTATAGCACAGGGAACTATACTCAATATCTTGTAGTAACCTACAATAAAAAAATATGAAAATGCATATATGTATGTATATTTATGACTGAAACATTATGCTGTACACCAGAAATTGACACAACATTGTAAACTGACTATACTTCAATAAAAAATAAAATAAAATTTAAAAAGATCACACCAAAAAAAAAAAAAACCATCACTATCTCCTCAACATCTTGTTATTCTAAGCCCTCTCCAGTCACCACCCCAGCTCAGGCTCTCATGGCTTCTTAACCAGTGTAATATAATCTCTTCCTAACTGGTCTTCCTGACTTCAGGCTTATTAGCTGCCTTCTGGAATCTTTTGAATAACAAATATGGTCATGTTACTTTATCCTCAAACACTCTCATAGGCTACCTTATGACTCTCAGAGTGATTTATATTCATTTTCTTATCCTGTAAAGTAAAACTGTAGCAAAGGTATAATTATTTTCTCCCATAGATAAGAACATTGAGCCCCTGGAAGGGGAAGGAATTCACCCAAGGTCACACAGTTAGTAAAGGGTTGATCTGGAAAGTATTCTAGCTGACTCCAAAGCCATGCTCTTAATCTCATCACTAGGTTGCCTCTCAATAAATCCAGACTCAGCATTCTGGCTTTTAAAGCCCTCTGTGAACAGGACCCAAAATATTTTTCAAATTTATCTCCCCCAAATCATCATACTCCTCATCCTAGCAACACCAGACAACTTGTCCTTCCTTTAACACCCCTGTTCCCCACTCCTGTTGTCTTATCTGACTAGAAGTCCCTTTGCCCACACCTCCACCTGTCACACCTTTGTGGCAGATTGTTCATTCTCTTTGACAGTGTGACCTTGATCCTCCTCCCTTCAAGAGGTGGAGCCTATAACCCCTTCCCTTGAATCTGGGCTGGCCATGGTGACTCTCATATTACCAGTAGAATGTGGCAAAAGTGATGCTGTGTGACTTCCAAGGCTAGGTAAGAAAAGTCCACACAACATCTGCCTAAGACCACTATGCTACAGAGGCCCTGGCAGCCCAGATGAGCTCCCAGCTGGGTTCCCACTGACAGCCAGCATCAAAGCCAATGAGTGCGCCATCTTGGATGTCCAGACACCAGAGCCTTCAGACGACTGCAGCCCCAGTCACATCTGATCATAATCACTTAAGAGATGCCAAGCAAGAATTGCTCAGCTGAGATGTTCCTGAATTCCTGAACATAAGATTTTTAACAGAGTAAAATGATTGTTTAATGCCACAAAGTTTGGGGGTAAATTATTACACAACCATAGTAACCATGATAGCCTTACAATCTTCCAGTGCCCTAATTAAATGCCAATTTTTGTAGGAATCTTCCCTCGTCTGATTTAATTGCTACCTTTCTGAAACTCTCGCAGCAATTAGCTTCTCAAATATGTCACTTATTACAGTTGGCTTTTTATTATCTTGTGTGCTTACCTTTTCCCTCTCATCCACATATCTTCAGGGTAGGAAAAATACAGTATTAACATTCATTAATCTTTATATTCCATAACCACTAGCCTCATGCCTGGTATCAAGTAAACTAATAAACGTTTGCTGCCCTGAACTAAACTGAAGAGATAAGGAATATCTTATTCTCCACCAACAGGAGAGAGTTGGAACTCTCTTGGCCTAATGGAAGTACAGCTTTTTGCTACATTTCACAGTATAACTTGCCAATGAAAGAGCCCTCATGAAATAGGAGAGATGGTACAGTGTTGTGCGGTTGAAGAGAATGGGTTCTGCCAACCTATGGGTAGGACTGTCACCTCTACCATTTACTAGACATAATCTTGTAAGCTACTTCCCATCTCAAGACGTCGGTTATCCCCTCTATAAAACGGGCTGATAGTGCCCACCAACCAGAGTTGTCCTGAGGAGAAACTGAGATCATTTCTGAAGCTTAATTTGAAGCTTCAATGATAAGCCTCCTATAAATGGTAGCTATTCATATTATAGACAACAAGTGTACATTAAAATTCTGGAGATGACATCAATTTAACAATTTCATTATTTCCTGCACAATGATTTGTCACATAAATCACTAAAAGCTATTTGTGAGATTCCTTTTCAGTATATTCACAGACCATAAATAATCCTTTGCCAGACTATTTGTCCTGATTTTGGTTTGAAAAAAATATGGTCGCCATACACATAGACCACAAGACCAAAATCTCCTGCCTCTGATGGATCACCCCCTGTGCTGTGAGTACCATGAGGCACCAAGCCTTAGTCATTCTTCCACACCCTAGCAGTGCTCAAAGGAAGGAGAGTATCTTAAGCTGGATTTGACTGCCAACTTCTGCTCTGACAACACTGACCTCAAGTTGTTGCCATGGTAGTGTGGACTGTTGATAATGCTTCTTAGAGACACTAGATGAGGCAAGACCCCAAAAGTGGCATTGAGAAGCAAAACCTGGGCATTACTAAGTGATGCACAACTCCAAGGTGCACCATTTACACTGCTGAATTCCAGGGGGCGCCATTTACATAGGATACACTGTACTAGTGTCTTGGAGTTGTGCAACATGGCAGCCTAGATCATGGAGCATGTGCCCTTACCCAATCTGCCTTCCCTACTGCAAAAGAAAAAAAAGCAAATATCACACTCCACCCCAAACTGCATCTGTAAGTTCTCTCAGGTGTGGGTACCAAGAAGTACTTTATTCTGGAAAAGAGGGTAAATAATTTATGCAATGATTATTTTACAAGATGTGAAGACATACTCTGAAACTAGTACCTAACATGAAAGGCTCCAAACAGATCTGGCTGCCTTATTTTTCCAAAGCAAGGAAAACTCTTTCAGCATAAACATTTCTTAAATGTTCCAATTTTCCTTTCTGAGAACAGCATCCCTTCCTCCACCAAAATAAATAAGCAAATAAAGTTGTTCACAACCCTACTCATTATACAAATCAACATTCATGAGCAGGACAACAGTGGGGAATATAATGAAAGAGCCTAATTTGAGACTTTCCCCCAGAATGACTTTAAATATAATGAAGGATTTAAAAAAAAATCCTTGGCTTTGTTCTTAATGTGTGCATTTTGTATCATGTGTGGGAACATTGGGTGGCTTAGTTAATACAAAGCCAATGCTGAACCATAAAGCTGGACTATACTCAAATAAATCTAGAGGCAATGTGCTCACAGTATGGAATCTTCTAGCACTGAGGGTCTTGGAAGAACTTGCTTAAGTCCATCCTAACCCCTTCTACTCCAGCTTCTCCATTTCCTTTTATGTTGCCCTCAGTGGAAATGGGAAAACTTCCCACCATTAGAACCCTTTGCCAGGGGATGGGTATAGCTCAGTGAGGGGATGGGTATAGCTCAGTGGGGGGATGGGTATAGTTCAATAAGGGGGGTGGGGGTATAGTTCAGTGGTAGAGCACATGCTTAGCATGCATGAGGTCCTGAGTTCAATCCCCAGTACCTCCATTAAAAATAAAAAAATAAAATATGAAAAAAAAAAGAATCCTTTGGCATATAGGCAGTTAGTCCTTCCTCTTGAGTACAGGTCCTTGGGTTCCCAAACATTTACCAGCAGAGAAGACCCTGCCAGCCACCTGCTCTGGCTTTTTATTGGTGGTCTCTGCCAGCCCCTGGATGAACTGAGAGATGGAGACAGCGAGAGGGGAGTACGGGCCTTTGTTAACGTAAAAGAACTGGAACAGAACAATATAAAGAAGTGGCGAGAAGTGGGGGCTGTTGGCATTTGAAGACCAGGAGCCCTTCTCCTGGGCCCTCTTCTGTACTAGACATCTAGTGTTGAAACCTTTCATCATAACTGAGGAGCGCTCTCTGATAATAATAACCACAATTCCTCCTACCTTTCCACTACTCTTTACTGAGCCCCAACCTGGGACCAAACACATTGAATATCCTTGATAACTTTGCAGGATAGGCATTATTATTACTGTTTTACTGAAAACAAAACCAAGACTCAGAAAGATAATGGCGTAGAGTTAGAAGGCAGCGGAGCTGGGAATGAATCTGAAAGCCCACAGCCGACTGCCTCTGGCTCATGTAAATCACGTGCTGCCTAAAAGCACTGGTCAACTTTGGACTCAGAATCTCCCTATGAGTCCAAAATATTTTCCTCCCATCTGAGTATTCCATACTTTGTCAGGATTTTAAAAATTATGACACCAGCCCTTATATCTTGCTATATCCTAAAATATACTAATCCTTCCTAACACTTCCCTCTGCCCATGGCCCTCCCCATAATCTACTTTTCAGCATTCCCTGGCACCCACAGCAAGTAGAAGGGCCCTGGGGTCAGTGGTCACATGGCTATTGAGATGGAAACATAACTTTTTAAGCAGACACCTATCCCAGGTCCTCTAGAAACACAGAAATTTTTTAAAAGTAGGGGGACACCACTTCAAAGGTACTACACCAAAATAAGATGCAGCATGCCTTCACTTTTACTAATATTAGATGAGCAATTAAGATGATACGATTTTCCCTAACACTTTCTTACATTGCTAGAATGAATCTACATTGGTACAACCTCTGTGGAAGCAATTGAGCAATATCTATGAATCTATAAAAATTACATGTGCACAAGCCACTATGGAAAACAGAATGGAGTTTCCTTTAAAAAATAAAAATAAAGTTACCATATGATCCAGCAATCCCACCCCTGGGCATATATCCAGAGGAAACTCTAATTTGAAAAGATACATGAACCCCTATGTTCACAGCAGCACTATTTACAATAGCCAAGAAATGGAAGCAACCTAAATATCCATAGACAGATGAATGGATAAAGAAGACGTGGTACACACACACACACACACACACACACACACACAATGGAATATTACTCAGCCATAAAAAAGATGAAATAATGTCATCTGCAGCAACATGGATGGACCCAGAGATTATCATAGGAAGTGAAGTCAGAGAAAGACAAATATCACATGATATCACTTATATGTGGAATCTAAAAAAATGACATACATGAACTTATTTACAAAACAGAGACAGACTCACAGACATAGAAAACAAGCTTATGGTTACCAAAGGGGAAAGGTGGGGGAAGGATAAATTAGGAGTTTGGGATTAGCAGATACAAACTACTATATACAAAATAGATAAACAACAAGGTATCGCACAGGGAACTATATTCAAGAACTTGTAATAACCTATAATAAAAAGAATATATATATATATATGTGTGTGAATCACTTTGCTATATACCAGAAACTAACACATTATAAATTAACTATACTTCAACTTAAAAAATTACATGTACACATACCATTTGTCTTAGGCCAGGCTCCCTAGAAACTGAGGCTGAGGCAGGGATTCTTGTGCATATAACTTATTGAAGGAATGTTCTCAGGCAAAAACCTGCAGGGGAGTAAGGGAAGCAGGGTGGCAGGGGAAGGCACTAGGGCAAGATGTGGCTTAAGATCTGTCTAGCCTCAGGCCTATCCTGCAAGGAGCTCTTGAGTGAAAATTGCACAACAGAGGTTGTTCTGCCCAAAGACAAGTCAGCTGGACCATTATACCCACACATCTGTCAGTCACTGGCCAAGGGCTGTCCCAGAAGGGTGTGTGACTTTCAAGACATCTGTGGGCCAGGCAGCAGCTGTCAGTTAACAGCAGTTCCCCAGAAAAGAAAGCAGGTGTGAGCTTGTTGCAACCAACATCTGCAGCAGCTCGGGAATGGGTACACCAGTCCTCAGGAAGAGGTCTGGGCCAGGCACCAACAAAACCTGCCACTATTTGACCCAGCAATATCATGTCTAGTAATTTATCCTCAGATACGTTTGCACACATGCAAAGTGATGCTTGTCCAAATTTATTCATTGCAACATTGTTTATAATAGGAAAAGGCCCCCCAGTAAGTGGCTGGTTAATTACATTATGATACATCCATACAATGGAAGGGTGGATACGAGAAAAATAGGAATAAGGAAAATTTCCACGTATGGATATGCGATGACTCTGAATATATATTTTTACCTGAAAAATAACAAGGTGCAGAATAAAATATGTATAGTATATTACTTTTCTCTAAGAACATGTATATGTATTTGCTTATATAAGCTTAAGTTAACCCTGCAGGGTAGGCAAAAAACTGGAAACACTGGTTGAAAGACAGAGAGGGAGGAAGAGTTTTCGGTGTATAACCCTCTATATCTTGTGAATTTTATACTACATGAATATATTGCCTATTCAAATGAAATGAATGAAGATGGATGGATGGATAGGGAGGGAGGGAGGGAGGTGGACAGATAAATTGATTTGCTCTGAGACCCAGCCAGGAGTTTCTGCCACTCCTTTGACAACCGAAAGAAGCAGAACCAAGGGACATTGTTTTCCCAGCCATAAGTATCTTCCTTTCTGATGATTGCTGATGAATTCCCTGCATTGTGCATAATTTCCGGTTTAACCAATAGCCTCTTACTTCCTGATACATTTCAGATCCTCCACTCATCCATATTATTCATACCTCCCCATGGAAGTTTGATTTCTTTATCAAGATGAAGTCAATTAACCATTGCAACTACAGCAAGCTCTCTTCCTGAATTTTGAGCCAAGTTATGGTCCCAAGCTATCACTTAAAAATTTTATAATTGAAAACTATATTAATCAGAGTGTTAATTTTATCAATCAGATCCTAACAGTGTCACAAGACAAAACGGCTCCCTGGATAAATAAATTTAAGCTGAATAGATTTCCATACTGCAGGACTTACCAGAGCCTTTAATATTACAATGTACATTTTCAGTCTCCTAAGATGCAGGATTCTCTCTAAAACTATTTGACTGCAGAATTGGAGAAGGGCTCACCTGGGCTGTTCTTGCTTGGACTCTCAATGACTGGAGTCATCTGAAAGTTCAACTGAGCTGCACGTTCAAAATGGCTCACTTATACGGGTAACAGTTTGGTTGTTGGCTGGAAGTTCAGTTGGCTGTCAAACTGGAGCATCTCCACTCAACAGCATTAGGGTCTCAGGGTGGTCGGGTTTCTTACATGGCACCTGGCTTCCCCCACAGCAAATATCCCAAGAAAACCAAGCAGAAGCTACGTGGCCTTCTATGAACTTGCTTCAAAAGTTATGGAGGTCACTCTACTGATTCTATTGATTACAAGTGAGTTTCTCAGATCAGCACAGATTAAGGTGGAGAGGTCATAGAACCACCTGGGAAGAATGCCAAAGAATCTGTGGATGCATTTTAAGACTGCCACAATTCATAATTGCTTTGATTGTACAGATGGGACAAAAATTTCTTTGACTGAAAATAATCGACCCATGCTGCTGAAAAGACAAAGTGGTAGGACACACATTTCAGCCTCAAATACAGGGTTTCCGTAAGTACTTGGAGGAAGCTGTATAAACATACACTATCATTTAATCAAAGGCAAAGCTGGATTCTGCATGGACCTGCTCTGGACCATGAATCATGTCTATTTGTCATAGAGTCATGCCATGTGTTAACTGTGTGTTTCACTGACTCATTTTTTAAAATTGACAAATAAGACTGGTTTCAAGATTAATTACAGTCAATAAGCAAGAAAGAGCTGCCAAGTGTTCTATTTCAGTCTGTATGATAATCATACCATTTACAGCAACTATGGAGAAATAATAGCATTTCTGATCAATAAATTTCACCATGTTTATGAGTACTGAACCGAGCATCCTTTTTGAAGCTAAAATTTGAGGGGATGAAATATTGCTCTATGGTTTAAAAAATAAATAAACTTCATTTTAATAAAAAAATGAAAACACATTCATCTTCAGTTACAGGAATTTTGAGTTCTCTGTTTAGACCATCATTATTATTTCAATCTTTCAATGATATCTGTCTACAAAAGTGAAGTTGAACATCTAGATAAAAGATAATGCTGTCTTCCTTTACCATCTAAGGGAAGAAAATACCAGAAGGATTTTATTTCATCAGGACAATGAATCAAAATTGAGGACCCTCACTTAAGCATATTATGGTGGTGAAATTCCCTGTCAGCAAGTCTGAGGATTATGTAACCACTACAAATACCTCCTCCCCAGTCCAATAAAATGACAGGAGCAGCAAGAGCTCAGAGTATGTGAGTAACGCATAATTAACACGTTTTGAAAATCACGTGACTCAGGCAAGTAAATCTTTCACAACCTCTTAATGTACAGGAACGATTTTACATATTCAGTGAGGAGAGGTGAGCAAACGGGCTGACTGAAGAAGAGGTTTGGAAAAGGTGGGATAATTTTTTAAGCGGGAGGAAGGTATGGGTCTTTGTCCCAGGTCCTCGCACGTTTGGTTAAGCAAATTGGTCAAGGAGACAGAGGGGGCGAAAGTGTTTCTGTCAGCTCCAATCATGCTGGGAATAATGATACCATTCATGGACCAGCACTGAGCAGTCAGCTGGGGCAGGAGAGCGTATCTTCCAAGGCAAGTGACTGTACAGAAATCAGGGGGCAGAACCAAGGGAGATAGCTAAGGATTGGTGGGGGGGGGATGGTTTGTTTAGGAAAGTCACAGTAATGGGAAAAACAAATGGTGCTGAAACACTGGGCTTTGCCTACCCAATCACAGGCCGGTGTGCAAGGGGCTCTTGTCACATTACTGACTCATCCAGCTACCCAATCTTTCACATTTTCCTTGCTATTGGCCAGTCTACCAAAGATACTATCTGGACCATGTTAAACAGTCAGCATATCTTAAAACTGGAAAGGACCTTCAAGATCATTTTGTTCAGCCATTTTCGCTTGAGAATTGTGATAATTCCCTGGAGAACTTCTGAGAACCAGTCCGGTGCTTCATGCTGGAGGCACTGGTGACTGTTTCTCCAACCCTCCCAGCTGCAGCCTGCAGACCCTCACTCCCCCAGCTTCCCCACATCGTGTAGGCTCTCAAGCCCTTGGCTTCCCACAATACAGAGAATGACTGTTTTCCTGACCAAATCCCATCTTCCTGACAAAGTTTGCTTGTATCAAGAGATGTCCAAACTCGCCAACTGTATAGTGAGAGCCAAGATGGCTACTTCAAAGCAGGAGTTCTGGGAGCATGGAGTCCCAGAATGTGAGTGCAGTGGTGCTTGGCACAGGAGTCATAAACACACTGGACCAAAGATGCCCAAAACACATGCATACATACTACCTCTTGATTGCAAGTATCAGAAACCCACTGCAGTGAGCTTAAGCAAAAATATATATATATATATATATATATATATATGTATAATAAATACAAATAAAAAATATATATAAGAGGTGGATTATAAGGATACTAAGGTGTGCCCCAGAATTGAGAGAAGAGTTAGCCAATCAAACTTCAGGAAAGGCAGAGAACAGGCTTGAGGATAATGGGGAACTCATGAATCCTCTCTCTTCATCTTTTTAAGTTTTGCTTTTCTCTGAATGCCTGCTTTGTTCTTCCCTTTCACTTCAGAAAGTTTTTCTCTGTCCCCCAAACAAATGGAAACAAAGATTCTAGATTGGTTTATACAGAAGAAGCTGGTGGAGATAGAAAGAGGGCCATGCCCCTGCATCAAACCTCTACTGGGGTCAAGTTCACAAAAATTTGATTGCAGTCTGTGCACACAGAGGGTAGAGCCTCAGCCTAGAAAGAGGGCCTGGCTGGGGACCCGGTAAGAGAGAAGTCTGAGTTGGTGCAGAATCATATTCTAAGAGATGCCGCAGGTTCAGCATGGAAGTGGTGGTTTCATTTTCCACAGACAGTTGTTCTTTAATAGTATATGGAGTGAGAAAGCCAGGAAACAGAGGGGGTGTGTGCCAATTGTATTTAATTTCCTGCTGCTAAAGGGATGTTGAGCTGAGGCAATGGCCAAACCACTCAACAGACAAAGTCAGAAATGCAAATGAAAATAAAACAATGGAAAAGGAAAACAAAAAGAAAGGAAAAGATACTCCAAACGAATGTGCAAACAAAAATTCTAGAACGTGTGAAGAAATCTCACACTGTGGAAGACATCTAACAAAATATTCTGATCTGAACTCAACACAGGTGAAGTCAATGTTAGGGAACAGAATAAGACTTAAAAATAATTATGTTTGGGATGTTCTGGAAAATCATTGAAGGCATAACACCCATTCAAAGAGGGCAGGCCTCCTTTCCCCATCCCTAGGCTTCTGACCACAAGCACCTGGCCACTCAGCACTGCCCCACCCCCAGAGACCCCATATCCCTCTCCCTTAAGGCCATCAGTCCCATGCAGCGCACTCAGGGCTGTTCCTTTGCCCCTGGGGGCTCTGCTTGAGTGCGGCCCCAGGAAGTCTGGCCACCTCGTTCCCCCCAGGGTCTGGTCTTGTGACTGCTCTCCACAGCACTCCGATGCCACTCTCATGTGTTAGATTCCTTCTTGTGTAAGGTCTGTTCTGTTCTCCCACAGTTCTCAGTGTTTTGTTTTGTTTTTTAATTAACAGACTATTTTTAGAACAGTTTAGGTTTACAGAAAAAGTGATCAGAAAGTACAGAGCTCCCAAATGTGTCTTCTCCCCCAACAACCCAGTTTCCCTTATTATTTACATCATGTATTAGTTTGGTACATTTGTTACAATTGATGAATGAATATTGATACATTATTATTAACTGAAGTCCATAGTTCACATTACAGTTGTTCATTCTTGGTGGTTGCATATTCTATGGATTATGACAAATGTATAATAACATGTATCTACCATTACTGTATCTTACCAGATAGTTTCACTGCCCCCAGATCCTCTGTGTTCCACCCATTCATCCCTCCCTCTTCTTCCCCAACCCTTAGCAGCCACCAATCTTTTCAGTCTCCCTACTTTTACCTTTTCTAGAAGATCATATAGTTGAAATCACACAGTATGTAGCCTTTTCAGATTGGCTCCTTTCACTTGGCAACGTGCATTTAAGATTCCTCCACGTTTCATCATGGTTTGATAGGTCATTTCTTTTTTAGCACTGAGTAATATTCTATTCACCCACTGAAGGACATTCTGCTTGCTTCCAAGTTTCAACAATTATGAACAAAGCTGCAATAAACATCCAGGGTTTCGTGTGAAGGTAAGTTTTCAACTCCTTTGGGTAAATACCAAGGAGCACGATTGCTGGATTGTATGGTAAAAGTATGTTTAGCTTCATAAGAAACTGTCAAACTGTCTTCCAACTGTCTGTACCATTTTGCATTCCCATGAGC
This sequence comes from Vicugna pacos, assembly GCF_048564905.1. Classification (NCBI taxonomy): domain Eukaryota; kingdom Metazoa; phylum Chordata; class Mammalia; order Artiodactyla; family Camelidae; genus Vicugna; species Vicugna pacos. The sequence goes on from NC_133023.1 coordinate 36,752,480, forward strand.
AATGAAGGAGCGTTCCTGTTGCTGCACCTCTTCTCTAGCATTTGATGCTGTCAGTGTTCTGAATTTTGGCCATTCTAATAGGGGGATCTTGTTGTTTTCCTTTGCAATTCCTTAATGACATATAATGTGAAGCATCTTTTCACATGCTTACTTGCCATCTGTATAACTTCTTTGGTGAAGTGTCTGTTCAGACATTTTTCAGGTATTTTTTCATTTCCTAATTAGGTTGTTTGCTCTATAAATTTTTTTTTAATTTTGTATGCAATTTTTAGAGATTACACTGCATTTACAGTTTTTACAAATTATTGGCCATACTCCTCATGTTGTACAATATATTCCTATAGCCTATCTTACACACAATAGTTTGTACCACCCACTACCCTACCCCTATATTGTGCCCCTCTACAAGTAGTAACCACTAGCTTCTTCTCTATATCTGTGTCTGCTTCTTTTTTGTTATACTCACTAGTTTGTTGTATTTTTCAGATTTCACATATAAGTGATATCATACAATGTTTGTCTTTCTCTGTCTGACTTACTCCACTTAGCATAATGTCTTCCAAGCCCAACTATGTTGCTGCAAATGACAAATTTTTGTCCTTTTTATGGCTGGGTAGTATTCCATTGTATATCTATACCACATCTTCTTTATCCATTCATCTGTTGATGGACACTTAGGTTGCTTCCATAGCTTGGCAACTGCAAATAATGCTGCTATGAACATTGGGGTACATGTATCTTTTTGAATTAGTGTTTTTGGTTTTTTCGGGTGTATACCCAAGAGTGGAATTGCTGGGTCATATGGAAGTTCTGTTTTTAGTTTTTTGAAAAACCTCCATGCTGTTTTCCCCAAAGGCTGTACCGATTTAGAGTCTCACCAACAGTGTACAAGGGTTCTCTTCTCCACTTCCTCACCAACATTTGTTATTTGTGGTCTTTTTGATGATAGCCATTCTGACGGGTGTGAAGTGATATCTCATTGTGGCTTTGATTTGCATTTCCCTAATGATTAGTGACATTATGCATCTTTTCGTGTGCCTGTTGGCCATCTGCATTTTCTCTTTGGAAAAATGTCTATTAAAGTCTTCTGCCCATTTTTTAATTGGGTTGTTTGTTTTTTTGATGTTGAATTGTATGTGCTGTTTATATATGTTGGATATTAATCCCTTATTTGTCATATAATTTGCAAATATTATCTCCCATTCAGTAGGTTGTCTTTTCATTTTGTTGATGGTTTTTCTTTTGCTGTGTAAAAGCTTTTAAGTTTAATTAGGTCCCATTTGTTTATTTTTGCTTTAATATTCTTTACTTTAGGAGACGAATCCAAAAAAAATTGCTGCGATTTTTGTCAAAGAGTGTACTGCCTATGTTTGCCTCTAGGAGTTTTACAGTATCCATTACATTTAGGTCTTTAGTCCATTTTGAGTTTATTTTTGTATATGGTATCTAAGAATCTTCTAATTTCACTCTTTTACATGTAACTGTCCAGTTTTCCCAGCATCACTTGCTGAAGAGTCTTTTCTCCATTGTATATTCTTACCTCCTTTGTCATGGATTAATTGACCGTAAGTGTGTGGGTTTATTTCTGGGCTCTCGATCCTGTTCCACTGGGTTTTTTTTTTTTATTGTTGAGTTTTAAGTGAGTGCTCTTTTTTAATGACTTGTTTTCAAAAACCATCTCTCTGTCTCCTGAGATGCTCTACAGATCTTGAGTTGGGACTTTCCCTCTCTGTTCCAACTCTTATGAGAGCCTTTTGATCTGTGGACATGGATGGTGGAACTTCATGAGCCACCACTGGTAGACTTGCTTCAGGACCCAGTTGCTAACTAGGGCTAGTGCATTTCATCCTACTGCCAGCCAGAGAATATTTGCAGCCCCCAGTGCTATGGTACTTGTGACAGAGAAGCCAATGGTAACAACGATCAAGACTTGTTTGTAGTCATGTCACACAGGATCCAGTTCCCCTCTCTCCCAGGCCCTCCAAATCCCATGTTTTTAAAGAAATCCAGGCAAGAGGAGATTGAGAGAATAGAACAGCATTGAGATACTAAGCTGGTTGCAGCAACTGTTCTGTTGACCCAGAAAGGGAGCGCTGCCCAGAGTTCTATCCAGAGCTGATGAAGAGTTCACAGGACAAAGTAGGAGGTCTTCAGCCTGGAAACAAGGGTGGAAAGAATCATAGAAAAGACCGAATCTGAGGCTTGATTGAGATGGGAGATGTGTATGAAGAATCTGATTCTTCCATCAACAGATCTGGACTTGTTGAAGTATATGATGAGTTTCTTCCTGCTTCTCTGACCACAAAGCACAGAGGATGTGACATTAACCTGAGAACCCTACAGTTACAATAAACATCAGAATCTGACAAGATAAACAACGAGGTCCTACTGTATAGCACAGGGAACTATATTCAATGCCTTGTAATAGCCTATAATGAAAAAGAATATGAAAAGGAATATATACATATATATGTATAACTAAATCACTATACTGTACACCAGAAATTAACACATTTGTAAATCAACTATACTTCAGTTTAAAAAGAAAACAGAATCTGACAATGACTCCACTAAAGAAAAGAGGAAAAATCACCAAAGTAGAAGAAGTTGAAAGAAGGTAGTGAGAAGAGAAAAAAGAAAAATGATGACACTTGCAACAGGGAGAAGAAATCAACAAAGCCCAGATTGTCCCAAATGGGCTTCACAGCTCTCCAGGCTGGTAATGAGAAAAAGAATAAGAAATGCGCTTGAGGCTCTAAATGATAAAGGGATGTTAAAGAAATTTCAGGATGAGAAACCGACCCAAGAAAAACAGGCACAAGGATCATAAGCCTGTGGGAATGGGGGAGCACCCTTCGCTCTCAATCTTCTGCTCTGCTCCTGACAGTGTGCTCCAGGAGGTCACTGTTATGGTCTCCCTGACTGATTTGGACTGGAAGAAGCTGCTCAGTGCATCTCCAGAAGGAAGCCCCTTCTGTGATATGGATGATGAAAGATTCCCATGGGGTGGGATTGGACAAGGAGTTCACATGGTTTTTATCCCTCCCCAAAGGCTCACCAGTGCCCTTGAAGAAGTGCCTTAAGGAGCTCGTTCAGACTTCCAGAACTGCTGAAGGACAGTGTAAATGGAAGTTCTCCACCGAGGATATCTCTGGGATCCTACTGAGCATGGAGGTGCAAATCTGGAAGCCAAACAGCCAGATCTGCTCTGAGGTGCACAGCCATCTGACTTCATCCCTGCCCTGCAGCAGAGACATCCTGGCCCCACTTGCCCCCAGAACTTCATCTCTGGGAACTGGGGGGAGGGGTGCATCTGGAGGAGCCTCTATAGAAACTTAAGGAAGCTATTGGCAGGGCAACACCAGAGCAGATGGCCCAGTACCAGGATGATTGCCAGGTACACACACAAGCAAAGACTGCAGAGATGCTGGAAGGGGTAAAAGACAAGCAGCCGAGAGAACAGATTTGTTCTGGTAAGGAAGAAGAAAAGGGGAATGGAGCCCAGAAGAAATTCCAATGGAATGCTGAAATTAGGAAGGTGTGCTGTAGGTGGTGAAGACAGAACCAGAGGGCTATGATCTGGAAAGGACCAAGAGCCAGTCCAGGGAGGACTTCATGAAAGCTCTTCTGGATGCTGAAGTCCAAACTCTCTGGCCCCAGGGCTGGGTGCAGGCCAGGTCTCTGTGTAAGGAGAGTGAACCACACCATGGGTCCCTGACATCGATCGTGCCCGAGATGAAAGTAATGGCTCCTTCAAGGTCAAGGTGAAGGAAACACAGAATAAGTCTCCTGAAAAGGTTCTCATCCTATCAGCCCAAATTGGCAGTCCTGTGGCTTTGCATCAAGGTCACAGGTCTTTATATACAAAAGGAAAAAAGGAATTTTCCAAAGCCCAACTCTCTGGACCATCACTCTCCAGCACTCTGTAATCATCCCCTCAATTTTCTGGCTGAATGGGCAGTGGTACTGGAGCAGCCTGAGGAGAAAAATCCCAAGAGTTCTGGCTACAAAGAGCTCTCTTGCCAGGCTCCCCTCAGCAAAGCTTTCCAGAAGAACAGCAGTCTAAATTGCAGACCCAAGTCAATTTTGTACATGTTCATTGAATAGCACAAAGCTTTGCTCCCACACCCCACCTAATTCCATCTGGCAACAACCTTGCCAAGTCTTCTTCCTTCAGCATCCATGCCTCCACAGTAGCCTCTTCAGGAGGCACTTCCTTCTCCAGCAGCGATTCGTAAGAATCCAGCTCCATCCCACACTTGAGCCACAAGGCAAAATGACATTCGGCCAACTCTCCAGGGCTGTCTTACAAATCTCCCCTCGCTGGTTCCAGCTCCCAACATGGGCTTTCTTCTAGCAGCTCTCCTCTGGAAGAACAACCATCTAGAGCTTCAATTCCTTCCAAAAACTTGCCCCCATGGTAGAGCCTCCCTGCACGGGACAGCCTCCATGGACAGGTCCGAAGCCCACAGTGAACAAACCTCTGTTCCTCAGAAGCTGGCCTTGGTGGTCCAAGTGGAGATTCTAGTGATGGGAGGCAGGGAGGAACAAAGGTACTGACCTTGTCCCTGAAACTCACGGTGGTTAGCAGCCCGTGCTCCTCAAAAGGAACTCCCAAGTTGCTCCTGGGCTTCAGAGTTATGTGCCGGACAGTTAATGGAGAGACAGATCTTGGGATGGAGAGCGTTCTGGGTTTGGAATATGGGGGGTATATGTGTTTCTGAGTTCCAGCACTGTGGCAGACTAGTGTATACAACCACATTTTAAATCTGCCAAACACCTTGGCATTTGGTCAGAGTCCCTCATGGAGTCCCATAGGCCAGGGGCTTCTTCTGGCTACAAGAGGACCTATGGGATGGTCGTGGTAGCCATCCCATGCTCAGATGGTCTGTTCAGCAGGACAAAAACCTGGACTAAAGCCACCACTGAGAGAAGTAGCTTTGTCTCTGAAAATATATTCAGAGCACTTAATACATACTCATTGCAGGGGGCCAATTTCTCCTCTGAACATGACAATGAAGCTCTTTTAAAGACTTGTAGATCCATCAATCTCGAGATAATTGTAATAGACTTTTTAAAGGCACTTATGTTGGGCTCAGCTTTTATCATTACCTTTAAAACAGATTGGATAGAATAGGACTGTTCCTGGCATGTCACATTATAGGAAGACATAATTCCAGGGCCTTGAGAGTAGAGCAGAATTCACTCACTCACAGCCTCCATTTCAGCCCTCTGAGCACTTCTCAAAAGACCTTTGTAAAAAGACACATCTCTTTTTCAGACAGAGCCACTTTTATTTAGTTGAGCTTTTTCCAGTTGAATTCTGTCAATCTGTGCCATCCTGACTTTAAGATCAGCTGGGCCCAGAAAACTCGATTCCCAATCCAGTTTTGTTTTGTTTTGTTTTTCCCCAGAGTTTATCCAGGTGGACCTCAGGGCTCCAAAACCCTTGTTGGTCAAATCTTCATCTCTTTATGGGCAGAGGTCATGAAGGGTTCCAAGTCACAGATAAAGATGCTAGTTTGTTTTATTCTTAGAAGTCCTCTGAGGCAGGGCTATAGGAACAGACCTCTATGAAGTATCTGTCATACAGAAACAGGCCTTGAAGGGGGAGCGTATAGCTCAGTGGTAACACATGTACTTAGCATGCATGAGGTCGTGAGTTCAATCTCCAGTACCTCCATTAAAATAAATGAATAAATAAATAAATAAATAAATAAACCTGATTACCTCTCCCTCCCCAAACATTTTTTTAAAAATAAATTTTTAAAAATTTAGAAACAAACATAAAAAAAAAGAAAAAGAAAAAGACATAGCCTTGAAGTCCTAGAGTTTTCCAAGCACTGGAGTATATATATGTGGGGAACATGCAGTTAAGCTTGGAGAATGAATCAAGGACAGATATTTCAGAGTTCCCAAGCCACCAAGCTATTCACTAAGGTAGTGACTGTTCCACAAAGGTCTTTAGAATGCTTACTTGTGCCAGTGAAATCTGTACCATAAAGTGTCTTTGAACTGTCTGCTCTAGCTAAGTGAATTCAAATATGTCAAGCGTAAACAGTACCTGGGTGAATTTTATGATGATGTAATTTATGTAAAATCCACAATGTGGTACCCTCTGAAGACCACATGACTCATTCTCTTCCACAAATAAATTAAAGGGAGGGTGGAAAAAGAGGGAAGGGGAACCTCTAAGGTAAAAGAAATTTAAGATACATGTTAACTGATTACATTGTGTGAAGCTTGTTAGGACACTGATTTGTAGAAATCAACTCTTTTTTTAATGAGACAGTGGGAAAATCATAACATTTATTGGATATTTGATGAAAAGAGGAATAGTCTTAATTTTTGGGGTGTGATAATGGCATTATGGTTAGAAAGACAGGAAGGGAGGAAGGCAGGGAGGGAGGGAGGAAGGATTTAGCTGGCTTTTGTAACCAGTTCCTGGGAAGGAACCTCTAAACCCTTGAAATTTCCTAAGTGACAGGAGTGTCTTCATTATTCATGGTGGTCCTTTAGACCCAGCCTGATAGTATATGTCAATGAGGTGACTCAGGGTAGGGGCTGGCCATGCCAGAAAGACCAACCATGTGATTAGAGGGTTGAGGCTGTGAGCCTCATGGTATCAGCCTGACCTCTGGAAGCAGAAGGGGGCGGGATAGTTAGTTCAACCACACAGGTGATGATTCAATCAATCATGCCTACATAATGAAATCCCAATTAAAAGTCTGGACACCAAAGCTTGGGTGAGCTTCCTGGGTTGGCAATACACCAGGCACGTATTGCCACATAGCAATGCCAGGAAGGTAACGTACCCCTGGGAACATGGAAGCTTTACATTTGGAACCCTCCCAGTCCAAGATTCTGCCCTATGTGTATCTTCTAATTTGCATCCTTTGCCTGTAATAAAAGTGAATGTGAATATAACAGGTTTCTGTGAGTTCTGTGCGTCTTTCTAACAAATTCTCAAACCTGAGAGTGGTTTTTCAGTTGGAGTCAGAAGTCTTGGGCAGATTTGGCAGTCTGGAGGATGGTGCCTTTACCCTCAAGTTTGGCTAGTTCAAATTAGAAAGAAAAGAAGTCTTTGTCCTTAAAGATACATATGGAAAGACTGACAGATGAACTAGTATGTCATGGATTTCTTGAAAAATAATCTGGGGTGGGGGGTTGTGGGGAGAAGGGAGTCAAGAGATAGGTGGAACAAGTTTAGCCAAGTGGAATCACAGATGCTGGGTACTGGAAACATCAGGGTTCATGGAATTATTTTCCCTTCTTTTGTATATGTTTAAAATTTTCCAAAATGAATATAAAGCAGTGATCCATATGTAAAAATATATGGCCTTACTTTATATCATGTGGTGGACAGAATTTTAAGATAGCCCCCAAGATTACAGGCCCATGGTACACAGACACCTTTTCCTCATTATTTAATCAAACACTAACCAAGGCAGTGCTGTTTAGGAGTTTTATAGATGTAATTAAGATCCCAAATCAGTTGACCTTAAGATAGGGAGATTGTCCTGGGTGGGCCTGACCTAATCAGTTGAGACCTTCATTAAAAGGGGTAGGACTCTTCTTGAAGAAAAAATTCTCAGTCAGAGAGATGTGAAGCATGAGAGGGATTCCATCCAAGGGAGATTCTTTGAAGATGGCTTTTGAGAGTAGCCGAGAGCAGCCTCTGTCTAACAGCCAGCAAGGAAATGGAGACCTCAGTCCTACAGCTGCAAGTTACAACATTCTGCCACAACCATGTTAGCTTTCAAGAGGACCCCAAGTTCCAGATGAGCACACAGACAGTCAGCAACGAGATTTCAACCTTATAAGATCCTTAGCAGAGAATGCAGCTATTTTGTACCAGACTTTTGACCTAGAGAACTCTGAGCTGATAAATCTGTGCTATTTGAAGCTGCTAGGCTGGCAGTAACTTGTTACACAGCAGTAGAGAACTCAAACACACAATCAATCCAAAAAATATTCCAGTTGTGAAAAATAAAACTTTACAAATTTTTGAACTGAATTTAGAAAAATATATTTGTGGCCATGGTATAGGGAAGGATTTCTTAACATACAAAAGGCAAGATTAATAAATTCAACTATATTAAAATTACATACTTCGGAACTATAAAATGTACCAAGTGATAAAGTGCAAAGAAAATCTACGGACTAGGAGATACTATTTTCAAGACATAAAATTACAAAGCAAATTTTTAAAGAAGCTCCTACAAATCAACAGGGAAAAACAACAAACAAGCCAACAGAATATGAATTGGTAACTCACAGAAGGGGAAGCTGAAAAGATAACAAATACGTGAAAAGATGTCCAATATGACTATTCATCAGAGAACTACAAATGGTAATGAAATGCAACTTTATCTCCAATGGACCAAAAAAAATTAAAACTTCAGATAATACTGACTTAGGATGTAGAGTAACAAAACTCTCATGTCCTGCTGATGGGAGTATAAAGTGGTACGGGCATTTTGGAGAGCAATGTGATAATATCTAGTAAAACTGAAGATGTACCGCATTCTGCTGATTCTTATTTTGTAGTTGGCTTTATTCCTTTGATAACTATGTAAGTTTAAAAAGCTAAAGATCTAATCTATTCTTAGAAACAATAAAAAACGAATATATGTATGTATAGGCATGACTGGGACATTGTGCTGTTCACCAGAAATAGACACATTGTAATTGACTGTACTTCAATAAAAAAATAAGATAGAAATAGAAAAAAAATTGAAGATGTATATATATACTTTGACCCAGCAATTTTACTTATGGGAATATATTCTAGAGAACATTTTATACATAGGCCCAAGGAAACATCCACGGCTGTTGTTGCAACATTATTTATAATAATTGAAAAACTGCAGACAACCTAAATGTCCATGGACAGGAAAATGAAGTTAATTAAGTTTCCATTTTTTTCAATCCTTGATATTCTCCCTGAATCTTGACTGCCAACCCATCCGCTAATCTGCCAGAGAACAAGCCCAGTTGAGAATGAACTGCTTAGTTTACCGATTCTAAGAGTTACCCATAATTCTCTCAATTGTTGTCAAAAATAGAAAAATGTTTTCACTGACTGTGATCTTCAAAGAAGCCCTCTGAGCCAACAGGGATCAAAAGCGCCCAATAGATCTGGAAATACACTTCCACCCAAGGATGAAATGACTTTTTAAAGGGAGCTGGAAACTGCTGACTGAAAAAGAATATGGATAATCCAAGTGAGACAAATGAATGCTTCTATGCTACTGAAAAGGGAATATACTTTTCAAAGGTCCCCACATCACATGAGAATTAATTTCATTTAATGAGATTGAGCATAAGCAAAGCTTCGTGTCTAAAAGTCAATCTGTGGATTCCTCCAAACATACTAGCACTAGGTACCATGTTTTGTTATTTAGAACACATCCAGCTATTTAAATCATCTCCAAACTCTCCATCTTAATTTTGTTTTTTTGTATACCTCCCTATCTTAGATGGGAAAAGTCTGAATAAGACACTGGCTTGTAAAAGCATCAGATACCGTTTTGTTATTTTAAGAAAAATAACAAAAACAGAGAAAGGACTTTTTGTCTTTTATCTGTCCGTGACAAACTTTTACTTTTAAAGCACTTTTTATATCCATTCTAGATCCAATTTATATTTCTTTATTTACATTGGATGTTTATCCATTGGAAGCAGATATACATTGTATTATTTATAGTTGTATTTCTTGGATACCATCTAACATTTTCCATTGCAATAATTGGCTAAACAGAACTAGCCAAGATACATTTTTCCGTTTTGCTGATAAATAGTTACAATGGAGTGATATTTTAAAATTCAGATAATATATTCTCCTAAAATATTCCAGTTGCAGAGTTATGTATGAGATGCTATAAAATATATCTGAGTTTGATTAACAGTTTTATGAATAATCATATCACATAATTACCCAGATTTATCACTTTAAATTAAATGAAAATTCTTTGTGGCAGACATTTGTATGAATAGCAAAGTGTTGATTTTTGTTCTCATTTGCTCAGTTTGAACCATGCCACACTGTGACTTGCAAAGCCATTTTCTCTTTGTGCTAATTATCCAAAAGTGAGTTCAAAGTGCTTTTCCATTTACCTAAGTGTGCAAAATCAAACCCTTAATTGCAAAGTCAAAGTGTTAAGCAAAGGCTCTAGATTTCTTCAGTCCCAATCCTAATGACTCTGAACATGATGACTATTTTATCAGGCCAAGGAAGGCTCTACTGCTTGAAGCAATTACTGAGCTCTAGGCAGTAGAGTGTCTCATTAGAATAAACTGATGAGAGACTGTAATAATAAATAAGACCCTATTTTAGTCTGTTCGGACTGCTATAACAAAATACCACAGACTGGGTAGCTGATAAACAACAGACATTTATTTCTCACAGTTCTGGAGGCTGGAAGTCCAATATCGAGGGGCCAGCAGATTCAGTGTCTGGTGAGAACCGGCTTCCTGATTCATAGACAACGATATTCTCACTGTGTCCTCAACATGGGTGAAGGATCCAGAAAGCTCTCTGGGGTCTCCTGTATAGGGCACTAAACTCATTCATGAGGGCTCCACTCTCATGACCTAATCACCCCTAAAGGCCCCACCTCCTAATACCATCACCTTAGGGGTTAGGTTTCAACATAGGACTTCGGAGACGACACAAACATTTCATCTATAGCAGACCCTTTGCATGCTATTCAGGGAAAATGGGCAATATCATACCCTAACAAGTCAGTACGAGAACAGGAGGGGCTACCCATGGCAGCCAGCCTTTCTGGGCCAGAGCCCTGCTCAAATGAGCCTGAGCTCTCCTTTCCCCATTAGGTCACCAAGATGTTGGCTGTCGCCTCCCTTCTGGCAGCCTCCACAAGGGGTCCACACCAATTTCAGTTCTCCTGAGATAATTCAGTTGGGCCAAAGCATTCAGAAGCAACTTGGATTTTCTGAGGTAGATGTAGGAAGGGATTACATCACGCCCAGCAGAGCAAATTCAATCTGTCTTGCTATGTTTCTCTTCCCCACTAGCTCATCTCACCACAAGATCACCTCTTTCTGATCACCCCCAGCAAGGCTCTGCCACCTCTTTTCCTCTGCTTCTCCCACCTTCTGCTCCAGGTTCTTGCCCTGTCCTTCATATCTCAGCTGATTCTTTTTATTTTTTTTCCTTCCAAGCTTATCGAGATAAATCGACATAAAGCACTATATGAGTTGAAGGGCTACAGCATAATGATTTGGCTTACACACATCAGGAAATGATTATCACAGTAAGTTTAGTGAATGGGCATCATCTTGTGTAAACACAAAATGAAAGAAGTAGAAAAATGCTTTTAGCTGATTCCTATCGAAAGCAGTTTATCCCTCTCATGAGTCCCAACTTGTCCGCCATCACCTCTTCAACAAACGGTCCTCCACATATGGAATCCCTACACCCCTTCTCCCACCTTAAGGCCCAGTGAGGAGTTACAATGAACAACAACTACAAAAAGATTTTGTGTTCTCTCACATCTATCTACCTGCCCCGGCTGCCTCACAGGATTCAGAGATAATACATGTGAAAAAAAATAATGTTTAAGCATAACATGTTATAGACTTTTTCTCAGTGACTATTTCAACCTTAATATTTTACAGATGATACAACTGAAGCCCAGGAAGATTCAATGACTTGCCCAAATGCTTAATGGTAAAGATTGACTTTAACCTAGGTCTCTAGCCCACTTCCCTATCGTTCCTGCCATTGATCTGAACTGCCTCAGGTAATTTGTGGATTTCTGGAGCTTCGCTTTTCCATACTCCATTAAGTAGGGATTAAATGTGACCTTTCTCCTGGGGCTCTCCACCACACTCATGCACGCAACATGTGATAATTCACATAGGTCCCGTGGTTGAGGAGATAGAAGGGAAGGCTAGTCATTCTTTTAGTAACTCATTTGTTCAACAGATATTTATCGAGCACCTACTAGGCTCCAGGTGCTGTTCTAAACTCTGAGGATATAGTAGTAAACAAAACAGACAGAAAACTCACACCCTTATGGACTTTACATTCTAGTGGGAAGAAGATATGATAAACAAATACATCAAACAGTTGGCATGGAAGATGGTGGAAGATGCTATGAAGAAAAATAAACCAAGGAAGGGGGATAGAAAGTGTCACAGGGGAGGGGGAGGAGGTTGAAATTTTAAATAGGATGGTCAGAAGAGTCTTCTCTGAGGAGGTGACATTTGAGCAAAGACCTGAAAGAGATGAAGTATCAAACCATGGAGCTATTGAGAGAAGAGCATTCCCTACAGAAGAAACAGCCAGTGCAAAGGCCCTGCATCAGAAGCAGGCTTGGCACAGTCAGGGAGCAGTTGGCTAGGAGACCATCTGGGGAGAACAGAATGAACAAGCGGAAGACCAGCAGAGAGGTGACAGGGATATCACTGTGTAGTCCCTTATGGGCCATAGGAAGGACTCTGGCTTTTAATCTGAATGGTAGAGCAGCCTAGGCAGGGGTTTGAGCTGAGAAATGGCTTCCATGTTCATATCACTCCTGCTGTCTCCTCCCTCCAACGTCACCCACTCAAAGTTTCAGGTTAAGAGTGTCAAGTCATTATAGGTATAACTGAATCACTTTGCTGTACACCTGAAACTAATATTGTAAATCAACTACACTTCAATAAAAAAAGTTTTTTTTTTTAAAAGATTGTCAAGTCATCTAGGCCCAGGTGGGAAGTTCAGGCACCACTTCTTTCACTGGGATATCTGCTCTTTAAAACTGGCTTTCTTGCCAAAATAAATAAATAAATAAAGCACTTAGAGAATTTTCGAGAATCTGGGGAGATGTTTTCCAAGATCTCTGTAGGTTGCCTAAAGTCTCTTTGCAGAATAGAAAGTTAAAAAACTAGGAGCTAGGTTAGGAGAGGCAGCTGACAAAGAAAGCATTGAGGAGGTTAAGAAATGAGGGGGTTATCACACAGGTAGAGGGTCGAAGTGGGGCTAGAACACAAGTAGAGATCTTATCCAGCAACTTTCAGTGCTACTGTTTACTGTTTAAATAGCAGTAAACAAAATAGACAGAAAACTCAAAAATAAGTAAGTGGGACTACATCAAACTTAAAAGCTTCTGCACAGCAAAAAAAAAAAGCATCAACAAAATGAAAAGCAACTTACAGAGAGAAAATATTTGCAAATCATATAGCTGATAAGAGGTTAATATCCAAAATATATATTGTTTTAAAAACCCATAGTTTAAACAAGAACAAAAAAAGATATGATTAAAAAATGGGCAGAGGAAGTGAACAGATATTTTTTCAAAGAAGATACACAAATGGCCAACAGGTACATGAAAAGGTGGTCACCATCACTAACCATTAAAGAAATGCACATCAAAACTACAATGAGACTGTTACTTAATACCTGTTAGAATGGGTGTCATCAAAAAGATAAGAATTATTAGCAAGGATATGGAGAAAAGACAACCTTGGTCCACTGTTGGTGGGAATGTAAACTGGTATAGTTATTATGAAAAATAGATAGTATGGATGCTCCTCAAGAAGTTTAAAAACTACCATATGATCCAGAAATTCCACTTGTGGGTATATATCTGAAGAAAATAAAATTGGAGAAATATTTACACCCCCAAATTCACTGCAGCATTATTTACAATAGCCAAGACATGGAAACAACCTAAGTGTCAATCAACGGGTAAAGAAAATATAGCATTTATCCACAGTGGAATATTATTCGGCCATGAAAAAGAAGAAAATTCTGCCATTTGTGACATGGATGGACCTTGAGGACATTATGTTAAGTGAAATAAGTTAGACAGAGAAAGACAAATAGAATATGTAACCTTTACCCTCTACCTAATATCATACAAATGTAAGATGTGGGCTTTTTCACATGTTAACACCTATAGAAACAGGTATTCTTCAGTAAATAAAAAAAATAATTTATCATGAAATACTGTGATTTGATTTCGCTGAGCTAAGTCAACTGTAAATCACTGGATTCATAAATCTCTGCAATTACCACCATTCTCTGTGATAAAAAGGGTCACTCAAATGATGCCTCACATTGTTGCCAAGGACTTTAAACACTGATTTCTTTACTTGACTTGTTGGGTTAACCAAGTATAAAATAGCAGATCAAAGAGTTAGCTATTTCTTATCAGGCAGATAAGACTGGCTTTCTGTACCTTAGCTAGGTGGGGGAGGGGTGAGGAAAGGAGAAATTTTCCTACTGATGGAGCCATTAAACTGAATCATATCAAGTCCGAGTTAAAATATTGATTGAACCAGAAAGGAAAAATCTGCTGGTGGCTTGGCCCCAGTTGAAACCCAGCTTTGGAAGTGCTCTCACATTTTGAGGTGGAGGGCAGCCTTCAGCCTCTGTCAGGGCTGTAGTCTCCTATCAAGAGCAAAAGAATAGCGCCCTTTCTTTCCCTCATACTTCTCCAAGATGGCGTCCAGGCTTCCAGGTGGGCTTCCAAGAAGGCACTTGTCCCTCCAAGAGAGTTCTGGAAATTCCCCACATACCAGGAACAGGCAAGGATGGATAATCTGAGTCATGGCTTTTGCCATTCTCCTCACTTCTGGATAAGATTCCTCTCTCAGAGAGGGCAAGGCAGGAGGAGGGGCAGAAAAAGGCAGGAAAAGTTAACTCAACCAGGAACTTGTTAGACTATCTTGATAAAGTGTATTTGTAACCAATGGAAAATACTTTAAGAAGTGCATGATGTAAGAGTTTTGCTGTTCTGTTCTCATATCCTTAACCACATAGTCTCACAAAATTTGATCTTTACTTCTTGTAAGAGTTTCCTAGGGCTGCCATCACAAAGTACTACAAACCAGGTGGCTTAAAGCAACAGAAATGTGTTGTCTCAGGTTCTGGAGGTTAGTAGTCAGAAATTTAGGTGTTGGTAGGGCCATGCTCTCTCCAGAAGCTTTAGGTAAATCCTTCCCTGCTTCTTCCCAGCTTCTGGTGGTTTGCCAGCAGTCTTTGGTGTTCCTTGGTTTGTAGATGCATCACTCCAATCTCTGCTTTTGTCATCACACAGCATTCTCCCTGTGTCTCCTTGTCTTCACCAGGCCAGCCTCTTATAAGGACACCATTCATATTGGATTAGGGCCCCATCCCTTTTGATAATGACCTCATCTTCCTCATATTAACTAATTACATCTGCAACAACCTTGTTTCCAAATAAGATCACATTGTAAAGTACTGGGGGTTATAACTTCCAAGATACCTGGGGGGTTTGGGTAGACGAAGGGGGATACAATTCAATCCATAACAGTATCAGAAAACATCAATTCATACCGGAAATTACACATAGGATCCAAAATACATTTTCCTATCTAGAAGGAAAAACCAAAACTCAAAAAATCATAAACTGTTGGAAAATGACAAATTTTGAAAAATTATGGTAGAAAGAAATTAAGAGTTAGGAATTCTTTTGTAGGAAGGCTTCAAAGGCAACTTGAATATTCCATTCAGGTTGATGGCCAGGAGCATATTAGAAGGCAGATTAAAAAGCTGATGAAGTTGGGGGAAGGTATAGCACAGTGGTAGAGTGCATGCTCCCCATGCACAAGGTTCTGGGTTCAATCCCCAGTACCTCCATTAAAATAAATAAATGAACCTAATTATCACTTCTCCAAAAAAAGCAAACAAAAAAATTAATTTAATTTTCAAAAATTGTCCTCCTCAAAAAAGCTGACAAAGTGACATCAGAAATTAAAGGTAGTATATTACAGTAAAATAGGAAATGAAGCAATACGTAGTATAGTCCAGTGTTAAAGCATCCTCTGGTTTAAAGCAGTTTACCATGTCAGCAAGGCCATAATCTGAACCATTTACTTCATTTATGGTGAGAACAGCATCTGAGCACTTCCCTCCTAAAGCCGATCACAGAATCCTAACATTGTTATATGTCCACATAATCAGGTTCAATATCAAATGGTTCCAATTCGTTTCGCTTATTTAGTCAGCACGACACTTAGCTGCCATAACTAGAAAAGAACAGGTGCTGTGAGAGGAGATCTATTTATTTAGGCTCTTCACTAACGTGGAAATTTAATCTTCGACCTATAAAATGCCCCCTGATTAAATTCTTCGTGGACCATGCAAGTGAATAAAACCAAACTGGATCTCATCTCAAACACTACATGTGACTGAATTTTGTCATCCTAATCATAATATAAACCAAAGGTTGGCAAGCTTTATTTGTGAAGGGTCGGATAGCAAATGTTTTAGGCTTTGTGGGCCATGTGGTCTCTATGGCAACCCTTCAACTCTGCTGTTGCTATACAAAAGCAGTCACAGATAATATGTAAAGGAATGGGCAGCATGGCTGTGTTCCAATAAAACTTTATTTACAAACACAGACAGCAGGACAGAGGACAGACCATGTGAAGACACAGGTGGAAGACAGCCATCTACAGACCAAGGAGAGAGGACTTTATCTTGATGTCACCACCTCCAAATTATGTAACTTCAGAGAAAAGGTGATATCTGGGAAACCAGATGACCCTAAACTTTTTTTTTTTAATTAGAGCATCACAATCATGCTACCTCCAGAGAGATATTCCCAAAGAAAAAGAGATTAAGAAGTTCCCAATATGTGTTCATACTGCTTCATTGCTAAAAGAGACTCTCAAACTCTGGGTAGGAAAATAAAATTTCTACTGGTTATCATTGAAACACAATTCTCTCTGCTCTAGTCCTGAAGTCTTTCTCTTTCCAATTCTCTACCCCTTAAGCCTACTACCCTCTCCTCTGATCACAGCTACGAAGTGCAGGCACCTAATATTTACTATTTGCAATTCTCCCAATTGCCTTGACAGGGAAGCATCATTGCTTACACAGATGAAGAAACTGGGTCTCATAATGGTTGCATAACGTGTCCATAATTATAAAGCCATTAGGTGGTGGGACCAAAATTAGAATGATGCTTTTCAAAGCATTCTGCTCTCTCCAAATTGCCAGCATTTTCCAGACTACCTTGAATCCAGAATAAATAGTGGGATTTCAGTCCTACTTTGTAATCTCAAAAAAAAAGAGTAAGAATGTATTTACAATAGGTGTTAGACACCCAAGAATTCACTTGTGACTGACTTGGCAAAGGAGCAAAGGCATATATAGAAACTTGTGACTTTAAAATAACATACTTAAAAATTCACTGCCACTTCAAAGCTTCAGAAGAGGAAGTCTCTTTTAGATTGAATGTTCATTGCTTCTCTAGATACCATGGTACCATTGGGGACCTGATAACATTCTTGACCTTGATTGGTTTCACAGGTGTATACTTATATAAAAATTCATTTAAAAAATGTAAAAAGAGTTGTGCCCTTTACTGTGTGTCTGCTGTACAGAAAGCTTGCATTTGCATAAGAAGGAGCAGAGAGAGTCTGTAAGTCCATGCGTGGATAGGTGGTATATCATGTGTCTGGAATGATGCAGAAAGATCTGGCAACAATGGTGGTGTCGGGAACTGAGGGAGGACATAGGGTGGAGGGAGACTCATTCACATTGTATATCCTCCTGTATCTGCTGAATTTTTATGATATGAGTTATTTGTCCATTTTAAAAATTAGTAAATGAATAATTTCAAGGAAAAAGAAACACACAAAACCACAAAGTTCCTATGAATGTATCAAAATCAGTCCAGAAAGTCGGTCTGCATTTGTCATGCTCCAGGGAGTGCAATAATAAAGTGGAGATTTTCAAATACAGTATTCTAATTTTTTCAGTGTCAGGAGAAATTATGAGGATTTGCACTCCCTCTCTCCACGGGAGTTGTTATGACACTCGGCTAATGACGGGGGATGAGGGTGAGGCTGGTGGGTACGTGGAAAAGAACATCTAACTTATTCAGAGGCAAACATGCATTGATAATTACCACGAATGAATAATTGTTGCTGAGTGTTTTACATTTTTGCTTTTGTCTTTCAACTCTTTGCTTTCTTTCTATTTTTATTCTTCTCAAGTATGTGCACATTGTAGAAAGTAGAGATGAGAAATTCAGAGCAAACTCTGTTCAGATGAGATGCCAATGGGGTGAAGGAAACAATGATATACATGAAAACCAGAAAAACAGATCCATCCACATGTCTCATTTAGACCCCTATTCCTACACGACCTGTCCCTTTCCTTCCTAACTCCCAAGACGGTTTGTTCATTCATTAGGAGGTATTTGTGTATGGCAGTTGTCATCTTGAAAACGTTGAGCTATTTGGCCCTTGTTATCTGCAGATTTCAGACTACTTTGCAAGAAAATGCATGATTATTTTAGATCTAAATGCAAAAAATGAGTGGAAGAAATGAAATGATGAGCACAAGATACCTCAGGAAAATAATTTCACAAGCAGAACAAGGATGGTTTTAAAAAAAAAAAAAGACAACATTTCTTTAAGCCTTTGTTTCTTCTTAGTTTTACTGAGCTCTCCTACAGTGTGTCAAAAGAACTTTATACTCCAATTTGTTTCTCGGTATCCCTGGAGATAAGTTTACCATTTCTGAAAACAGGTTTCTCAGCCTTAGTACTACTGACATTTTGGGCTGTATCATTCTTTGTTGTGGGGGGACCATCCTGTGCATCCTGGGATGTTTAACAGCATGCCTGGCCTCAATCTACGAGATGCCAGTAACACGCCTAAGGCATGACCACCAAAAATGTCTCCAGACATTGCCAAATGGCCCCTGAGGGGCAAAACTGCCCCTGGTTGAGAGCTACTGTCCTAAATACTAATACCTAGAGATCTTTATTCTGGGAAACACACCAGCATCTCTTATTTCCAGAAAACAGGTCCATGCATGCAGCAATACTTATGTATAACCACAGACTCCATCCTTAAAAAAGAATTTATAGCTTTTAAGAGGAAGTGTACTGGTGTCTGTCATTTATTTTGAACACGTCAAAAAATATGATGGCTTGAGTGACAGATGGACAGATAAGTGATAAATACAGTAAAATGTTAATTGTAGAACCTAGGTGGTAGGTATATGACTGTTCATCATAACATTCCTTCAATTTTTCTGTATGTGTGAAGATTTTTTATAGTAAAATGTTGGGAGGAAATGTTTCATGAATATTTGACTATCACAGCCAGAAAATCAAGAGGTTCATTTTCCTTAATTATCTTAGAGGGAAAAAGGAAAATATCTCACTGTCAGTACTAACAGGGATATTCTTCCTCCAAACCATATTGTGAAATCTAGGTAATCTAATCATATGGAAAAACTACCTATTAGTCATGGGGCAGTTGAAATTGTGAGCACTGATTCAGCTGAAAGAAGACTCAGATTCACTAACTGTCCCATTTTGTAGATGAACAAACTAAGTCCAGGAGAGAGCATGCCCTGTATTTTGCAAGTGCTGCTTTACACAGGAGTCTTTTTCCAGTCTTCTAGTTTCAAGGATCCTGTCTTCTGAACATTTATTTTAAAATAATCTTAAATACTATTTCTCCCTAGGAGTCTCACGGCCCAATAAAATAAGATATATTGAAATATTCAAGTTAAATCAGATATATCACCTTCTGAAAATCCCTTCCTACCATTACTTACAGTAGTAATTACCATACTTATGGTGGCTGTTGCCTTTAAGCATTTCATTAGACCATAATTCAGCCAATGTTTATTCAAACTATCAGCTGCCAGGAACTGTGAGTATAGCACTGATTCTGAGAGCACTGTGAATTGTGGAGATTTAGATCAATGTGAAATAGCCGTGCTGCTGTCGTGTTGCCCTAAGGCTTTTGGAATCAGATGACTCTAAGGTACGAGCTAAGGTCTTGGAGTTTAGTATTTTGCAAATTTTTAAAAAGCAAGACACAGAATGAAAGATGCTCAAAATCGTAAGTCATCAGAAAAATGCAAACTGAAACCACAATAAACTACTATACATAACCCCCACCCACTGTCTAAAATTCAAACACCTGATAATTCAACGTGTTGGCAAGGATACAGTACAACCAGAACACTCGTACACAGCTGAGAGGAATGCGCGATGGTACGGCCACTTTGGAAAACACTGTGGTAATTTGTTATGGAGCTAAACATAACCTACATGCAACCCTGAAGTTCTGCTCCTAGGTATCTGCTCAAGAGAAATGAAACTATGTCTAAACAAAGAACTGCACGCAAATGTTAACAGCAGCCCTAACATGGCAGCCAAAAGCCAGAAATATTCCACATCTATCAACAGGCAAATGGACAAACCCTGGGTATATTCATACAATAGAACACAACTCAGCAACAAAGATGAACAAACTACTAATACAACATTGATTCATCTCAAAAACGTTTTGCTGGTGAAACTAACACAACATTGGAAATCAACTATACTTCAATTAAAAAAAAAACATGCTGAGAAGAGCATTCTCACATTTTGAGAACCACTGCTTTACTCCAATACTTACAAATTGTTTAGTCCCACAGAGCTGCTCATTTTCAGGATATAGCTTCTCACTGATGCATGAGACGTGACCCTCCATGTTACTACGAGCATATGGTCTAAGAAGTAACTTATACGCACTGCAACCACAGAATCAGTTTTAGATCTAGAAGGGAACTGAGAGGTCAGCTACTACAACTTCCCAACCCTTTGCAAAAATCTCCTCAAAGTGCACTGGTTCTGCTTTTCTCCCTTGTTAAACCCAGAATGCTGAAAAACAGAATTTTCATCAATTTAGGAGATAGTTCTCCCAGTTATTCATCCAAAAGACCACGTCTCATTTTACAACATGACCCATGTAGACAGCAGAAGATATGCAGATTTATCTAGTCTTTTGTTTTTGTTTTTGTTTCGATGGAGCTACTGGGGATTGAACCCAGGACCTCATGCATGCTAAGCACGTGCTCTACCACTGAGCTATACCCTCCCCCTTTACCTGGATGTCTGTGGTTTTCTTTTATTTCTATTCATGCAGCTTCCCGTCTCTAGCAGTTCTTTAGGACTTGGTCCTCCCCTTCTCCCTCTCCCCCACCTCCCCCATTGGGTCAGTTTGTTCTCGAATTAAAGCACTTTTTTAATTGATTTTTTTTTTTGCCACTTCTTTTCAGTCAATAAATGACCAATTCTGACAAGGTTTTTGGTTGGTTGGTTGTTTTTATGTTGTTTTGTTTTAATATACATCTCTAGCTAAAAAAAAAAAAAAAATTCCATTTCTACAATTTTACTTACCTTGAGTCTTCTAAATGTTTTCAGACTCTCCAGAAAACTTGCTACTCCTACCATTTTCCTGAATATTTATATAATACTCTCACATAAAGTATGTTCTCAAGCAACCTTGACTCAGGGTGAGAGATTATAAATTCAACTACTACCCCCAGGCAGCTAAACGCTGACTTTACCAGCCAGCTGATCCCATTCATTCATATTTGGTCACTTTCTCTTAAAAAAACAACAAAAAAGCATCTTTTACCAGAGAGAGTCCATAAGATAACGAAAGCGTATGAGGTAAGTGTAGTAAACTGGGAGAGACTTAGCAAGACCTGTTTGTTAGGATACTTCCCAGCTCCCCATGTCTTCAAAGATAAGGATGCTCCTTTCCTCCCGGTGTAGGGAGGGCACCTCTCACATGAGGGATTTAATAACCTGCTTCAAAGGGGAGGTGGGAGGGGGTGGCTCAGCGTGACCTTCCAGCTTCTGTTGTTTCTCAAATTCTCTCAGCTTAAAATATTTAACATGCCAAGGTGCCATATTTTGGGGTAGCATGTTCTGAACCCCATCACCAGTCTTTATTAAAAAATAAAGATATTCATTTAAGATGAAGTATCTCCAGCGTTGGCTGTGATAAAGTATTGCACTTCCTCAATCTGAACAGCAAGTGTGAGGCTCTGTTTCAGCTCTACAGTTTATGCTCATTTAACTTAAAAAAAAAAATAGGTTATACATTCACATGATTCAAAAATCAAAATAAAAGTGTGGATATTAAGTCTCACTCTCAATGCATTCTGAATGCATTTCCTAATGCATTCAAAGCAATATGAATATATTTCCTATATTCCTAAGTCTTTCAGAAAAGGTAGCATCCACTACTCTTTACCTTGCTTTTCTCATTCAATAATAAAACCTGTTGACTCTTGGGAGGGGAGGGCACAGCTCAGTGATAGAGCATGTGCTCAGCATGCATGAGGTCCTGGGTTCAATTCCCAGTACCTCCATTAAAAACAGATAAACCTAATTACCCCTTCCCCCAACAAGAACAACAAAAATTTAAAACAAACAAACAAAAAAAGGATTTAAAAAAAACTGTTGGTTTTTCATTTCAGTACATAAAGCATTTTTATAGCTGAATAGTACTCCACTGTGTTAATACATCATGATTTATTTAGTCTCTGACTAATGGACAGTTGAGTTGTCTTCAAACTTCTGCTATTATAAAAAACACTGTAATAAATAATCTTATACATATGTCAAGAAAATATAATAGTGATTATCTTATCTCTGGGAAATAATATCATGGATTTGTTTTCATTTTACTTTTCTCGATTTCTAAACTTACACTTAACATGCATTACTTTTATAAGGAAAAACAATAAATGTTACCATTTTTACAGGACATACCTTTGAAGTATCTAACTCTTTTTGCAAATAATAGTTTTTAGTTAGAATACTTGGAGATGCTGAAAGCCGGCAGCCTGTTCTGTATCTTGGCGTGTGGAGTAAATTTAAAACAGTGGATCCCGTCATTTAGAAGTAGCTCAAACTGCACATCGCTACGCCCATAACTGCTCCCCCAAAAAACAAAACTAAGTATCAACACTAAGCACGAGAGACCACTCTCTACAGTGAAGGACAAAGGGAACTCCAAAATGGTTTGCACTGATCTCGTGCTACCGCAGAGCGTGTGGTTCTTACTAATTCCCCCAGGACACAAAACCATCCTCAAACTAGTTAACAACCTAGCCCCGCCCCCTTCCCCAAACCCCCGGTATATTTAGGAAGAGAGCTAATGTCTCTTGTTTTTAGATGTTTTCTAATCAAACCAAAAGCAGTGCTTGGGGCAAATTAAACCAAGGCACACGGGTCATTCTATAATAGGCCTTGACATTCCTAAATCATTTTTTGTCCTGTTTTTAAATATTACTTTGTATTTGTAATTACCCTTTGTTTTATGATGTGAACGTTTTACTGGATTGTGACCAGTAATAGACTTCATTTTCCTACACGCAAGTTTCACGTAAAAGAAATGTATTAAGTTTCCTTGGGCTTAACAATCAAAAGAAACAGAAAGGACACGCTCTTTTATTTCTGAATTACCTGATGCATTTTCAATATTTGCAAATTCATAATTCAAGAAGGCTCTTTTTCTTTTCAAAAATATTTTATTTATTTATTTTTTAATGGAGGTACTGGGGATTGAACCCAGGACCTCACGCCTGCTAAGCATGTGCTCTACCACTGAGCTATACCTTCCCCACCTAAGAGGGCTCTTTTTCTTGGATGCTCCTTCATCCTTAACTTTTCACTTGTTTTGTGTCACAATACTTCTTTAGTTACACTGAAACACTGACCCACTCAGTATTTACTGAAAATCAACAATATGAGATGGCATTCTCAAAAAAGAGAGACGTTCAGATAAGGATTTGAGTGAAACTGGAACCACTATTCACCAAGTAAAAGAATAATAAATGCTTTTTATGATAAAAATAGATCAGAGAACACTATTCAGCCGTAAAAAAGAATGGACTTTTGATATATGCTACAATGTGGATGGATCTTGAAAACATTCTGCTTAATGAAATAAGCCAGAAACAGAAGGACAAATAATGTATGATTCCATTTATATGAAGTACCTAGAATAAGCAAATTCAAATTCATAGAGATGGAAAGCAGAATAGAGGTGACTAGGGGCTGGGGGAGGAGAAAGGGAAAGTTACTGTTTAACAGGTACAGAGTTTATGTTGGACATGATGAAAAGATTTGGGGTATAGATAGTGGTGATGGGTATACAACATTGTGAACATATTTAATACCTCTAAATTGTACACTTACAAATAGTTAAAATAATAAATATTATGTCATTTATTATATTTTACCACAATAAAAAAATCAACTTAAAAAAACAGCCAGGAAGATAAACAACAAGTTTATACTGTATAGCACAAGGAACTATATTCAATATCTTGTAGTAACTTATGGTGAAAAACAATATGAAAACCAAAATATGTATGATCATGTATGACTGAAATACTATGCTGTGCACCAGAAATTGACACAACATTGTAAACTGACTATACTTCAATAAAAATATATATAAACAAAAAAAATATTTTTAATTAAAAAAGGACAGGGAAAAAATTTATCAGGACTTCTGGTCCAATGGGAAAGACCGAACACACATGTAACACTCCATCCCATAATACCCAAGTTGCATCAATATGCAAGAAATTATACTTTTTTAAAAGAATAAAAGCAATGCTAGGCATAAACTTAACAAGAAAGGCTCAAAACTCATGTGAGGAAAATGACAAAACTCCTAAAAGATCCACAGTAGACTTGAAACAATGGAAACGACCATATTTAGGGAGGGGCAGACCTAACATCACAAAGGATGTCAACTAATTCTAAGTACAGTTGACTCTTAAACATCACAGGTTTGAATGCACGGGTCCACATATAAGCCGATTTTTTTCAATAAATATACAAAAACACAGAGTAGAACATCATATGCAAAACTTGTATTGAAATGGACAGCCGATTCTTACAGAGCCTTAAAGGTGAGTGATATTTAATACAAAATTAATGTTAGTTTTCTCGCTATTTTAGAACTTGGCTCTCAAAGAATTACATTATTGTACAGTATGCCTCTCCCTCTCATAATAGGAGAAACTTTGTGTCAGCCTATCATCACAAGTGGTTTTTTAAAAAGTGTAACAATTTTCCCGATACTGTGTTATGAATATGACTGTAATACTGTATGTCAAAAAATGTTATAATGATTCAGTCATTTGTGTGTAAGCTAGGCTACTGTGAAACACTTGGATGGATTATACTAGGCAACAGAGCAATCATATCACTGCTTCTTCTTTATCAATGCATGAATCCTTATACTTATAAATAAATATGAAATTCTTTTTCACATTACCTTTTCATTTTCTATGTCTGGTGTTAGCAGTACATATAACATCTCAGTGTTTTATATCATATAAGACAATATTGATGTAGATACTGACAGACAGTTCACCTTGCAAACAGATGACGTAAACTTAACAGTATCAATAAACACAGAAAAGTACTGTGAATGTATTTTCTCTTCCTTTTAATTTTCTAATTTAAAAAAATTTTTTTAGTTTTTTTTTCAGGGGAGGTAATTAGGTATGTATGTATGTATGTATGTATTTATTTATTTTATTTTAACGGAGGTACTGAGAATTGAACCCAGGACCTCGTGCATGCTAAGCATACACTCAACCACTGAGCTACACACTGCCACCCCCTTATTATTTTCTTAGCAATATTTTTCTTTTCTCTAACTTACTTTATTATAAGAATACAGTTTATAATACATATACATACAAAATGTGTGTTAATTGACTACGTTATTGGTAAGGCTCCCGGTCAACAGTGGGCTATTAGTAGTTAAGTTAGGAGGGAGTCAAAAGTTATACACAAAATTTTGACTGTGTGGGGGGTCAGCACCCATAACCCTTGCATTATTCAAGGATCAACTGTATCTATTTTTAGTACAATTGCAATAAAAATATCAGATTTTTGTTTCCTGGAGTTGATTATAAATTACTTGAGGGAGGACAAACAAGGAAGAATAGCCAAGAAACATCTGAATAAGACAGACAATGATGGGGACCTGCCCTATCAGATAGTAAAAAAATGTTACATAACCCAAAGCAGAGAATAAACATCCAAGAGCTCATACTGATATAAATAAGTGACTGAATAAATAAATAACTGGGGACAAGACAAATCTCTCGTGCATGATTCCATTTAGTTTATACAGATACTCTGACATCACGGAAGTAGAGCCTAATTCCTTACTCCTTAACTGTGGCCTGCACGTAGTGACTTCCTTCCAAAGAGGACAAAACAGAAAACAAGGGGAAAAGGGAGTAACTTTACAGTGAAGAAATTTGACAAACCCTACCTCAGCCAAGTGATCAAGGTCAGCCTCAACAGTGACAAATGTTGTTATGTGCCCTTGATATATTGTGACGAAAATGACACTTTACCTCTGGTTCTTCTGCCCAAAAGCTCATAATCTCCAACTAATCATGAGAAAAACATCAGACAAATAAATGCCCCAATAGAGAGGCATTTTACAATATACCTGATTAGTGATCCTCAAAACAGCTGAGCTCATCAAAATCAACGAAAGCCGAAAAAACTGTCACACCAAGAGGAACCTAAGGAGACATGATGACTAAATCCAATGTGATATCCTGGATGGGATCCTGGAATGGAAAAAAGACATTAGGTAAACTAAAGGGATCTGAAGGAAGTACACACTTTAGTTAATAATAACATATCAGGGAGAAGGGCCAAGATGGCAGAATAGAAGAATGCTCCTAGCTCACCTTCTCCCATAAATACACCAAGAGTGACATCCGCGTACCTAACCAGCCACTCAGAGCACCTGCTGAACTCTAACAGAACATCACCTTCTTCAAAAGACTAAATATGCCACAAATGTGGTAGGAGAAAAGGAAAAAGGAAAGAAGAAAAAGGAAAATAGTGCCGGACTGGTCCTGTGGGGAGAGAGCGGCAAAGGAGGAACAGGGCTCATTCGCTGGGAGAGGCCAGCGGGATGGAGGGGGAACCTCTGAGGCTCGGATCTGTACGGAGCAGCCCTTGACCGACAGAACTAAGTTAAAAGTGCACAGAGGGTCCCTGCGCCCCCCCAGCCTGAGACGCAGGCCGGCAGCTGGGGGCCGGGACAGGCTGCCCCAGGCGGGCGGAGGACTGGGGCGTCTGCACTGAGGCAGCCCTGGGGGACTGCAGGGTGCTGCACGCCGTGGCTGGGAGGGGATACAGAGCAGAACAGCCTGGGGCCCCCATAAAATATGGAAAAAAAAGCAAAGCAACACTGCTGGTGTGCCCTGGGGGAAGGGGCGCCACAGCCTTTTTCTCCTCAGACCTGCCGCGCCATTATTGGCGTGTTCTCGCGAGAAGAGGGGCGGGGCGCAGCCACAGCTACCATATTCTCGCGGAGGCGGGGTCGAAACCTGAATCCTTCCTTAAGGGCTCCGCAACCTCATAGGCGGGACTGGGGTTTACCTACAGCCCTAGGCAGAGGGGACCCTTCTTTTCCGGTGTCTCCATGGACTCATGCGTCAGACAGACAAGCAAGAAGCGGAGTTTTGGCCCAGAGCAGAGCGAGGGCTGGTGCTGCCTTTGCGTCTACAGAGTTCGGGATCCCACGCGGTGCAGGGAGCTGCGCTGAACGGGACAGCGACCCGCCCACCTACCTGCAGAAGTGCAGCGCCGAATCGTGGCACTGGGAGGGGAAGCCAACTGCCCGCCCGCCTCCCGGCACTGGGACAGGCACAGACTCAGGGAGTACCCAGAGGGCCTCTGGGACCAGCGAGCCGAGTTCATGCAGCAGGGCGAGGGCAGGAGCAGTGACAACCACAGAACAATGAGGAGGCCCTGCTCAGTAGCCAGGGCACCCTCTGGCCACCGCAACACTCGCCACAACCCCAACCAAAGGCAAAGGCATGGAAGGAAGACTTGGCAACTAGCCATACTTAAGAAGGACCTCTAGACAGAATTATTAACAGTGCAGTCTCCACGGGAACATATCCACTTTTTTTTTTCTTCCTTTTTTCTTTTTCTTTTTTTAATTTTTAATTTTTTTAATTTTTAAAATTTTAATTTTTTAATCCCTTTTACAATTTTCTTTAACATTTTTAATAATTTTTAGCAACACTAAACCCATGCTAAAAGAAATATTGACAGGTCTAGTCTAAATAGAAAAGAAGCAGGATGCTACAGAAAGGAGAAAACCGTAATTGGAAAGGTAATAACTACAATGAATTACAACAGAATAAACATGAAATTGTAAAAGAGGACTTCTAAATCATTAAGGGTGGGAAAGGGGAGCAAGAAAATGTGGTTTTTTTCTTTTTTCTTTTTGGTTTGTTCTCGGTAGGATGGGTTTGAGCTTGTATTACTATCAGTTTAAAACAAACAGATATAATAATGGGTTAATATACATACAAAACAGGGTAACCACAAGCCAAAAGCTTACAAAAGAGTCACAGAAACTAAAAAGAAACCAAGCTAATACAAAGGAAAATTATCAACCCCCCACCAAAAAAAGAACAAAAAGGAAAATACCAAATCAACTGCAAAAATAAGTTCAAAATGGCAATAAATACACATCTATCAATAATTACCATTAATGTCAATGGACTAAATGTTCTAATCAAAAGACACAGAGTGACAGATTGGATAATAAAACAAGAACCTACAATAAGCTGAATATAAGAGACCCACTTTAGGGAGAAGGACACACATAGATTGAGAATGAGAGGATGGAAAAAGATATTCCATGCAAAAGGAAATGACAAGAAAGCAGGAGATGCAATACTGATTTCAGACAAAATAGACTTTAAAACAAAGGCCATAAAGAAAGATAAAGAAGGACATTATATAATGATTAAAGGTGCAATACAAGATGAGAATATTGCACTCATTAACATATATGCATCCAATATAGGAGCACCTAAATACATAAAACAAATACTAACAGACATAAAGGGAGAAATTGATGGGAACACGATCATAGTAGGAGACTTTAAACAACCCATTTACATCACTGGACAGATCTTCCAGACAGAAAATTAATAAGGCAATAGAGAAACTAAATGATACAATAGAACAATTAAACTTGGTTGATATTTTCAGAACATTACATTCCCCCCAAAATAGAATATACATTCTGTTCGTGCAGCCATTGTGGAAAATAGTATAGAGATTCCTCAAAAGATTAGGAATAGACTTACCATATGACCCAGCAGTCCCACTCCTGGGCATATATCCAGAAGGAACCCTAATTCAAAAAGACACCTGCACCCCAATGTTCATAGCAGCACTATTTACAATAGCCAAGATATGGAAACAACCTAAATGTCCATCAACAGATGATTGGATAAAGAAGTTGTGGTATATTTATACAATGGAATACTACTCAGCCATAAAAATGACAATATAATGCCATCTGCAACAACATGGATTTCCCTGGAGAATGTCATTCTAAGTGAAGTAAGCCAGAAAGAAAGAGAAAAATACCATATGAGATCGCTCATATGTGGAATCTTAAAAAAAAAAAGAAGAAGACAAATGAACTTAAATATAAAACAGAAACATACTCACAGACATACAATACAAACTTGTGGTTACCTGGGGGAGGGGGGTGGGAAGGAATAAAATGAGAGTTCGAGATTTGCAGATACTGATTGATATATATAAAACAGATAAACAAGTTTATACTGTATAGCACAGGGAAATATATTCAATACCTTGTAGTAGCTTATGGTGAAAAAGAATACGAAAATGAATATATGTATATCCATGTATGACTGAAGCATTGTGCTGTATGCCAGAAATTGACACAACATTGTAAACTGACTATACCTCAGTAAAAATAAAAATGAAAAAAAATAACATCAGTAATGGTTCATTAACTGTAACAAAGGTACCATAATAGTGGTAAGATGTTAATAATAAGGGAAACTGGATGTGGGGTAAATGAGAACTCTCTATACAATCTTCTCAATTTTTTAATAAATCTACAACTGTCCTAAAAAAAAGGTGTCTATTTTTTTTAAATGCTGCACAAAACAGTTTTGTAGACATCACTTTGTGGCCATAGGTTAACTGGAGAATACACCTAGAAGCGAAATTCCTGGGTCATATAATTCAGCTTTGCTAGATATTGTTAAATTTATCTTTAAAAGCTTCTACCAATTTTCATCTCCACCATCAGTGTATAAGAAATCCAATTCTACATTTTCTGACATAAATCTTAACAATGTTCTCCTAGGGCAATCTACCCAGGCAATAGAAATAAAAGCAAAAGTAAAGAAAGGGGACCTAATTAAAGTTATAAGCTTTTGCACAGCAAAGGAAACCATAAACAAAACAAAAAGACAACCTATGGAATGGGAGAAAATATTTGCAAATGATGCAACTGACAAGGGCTTTGTTTCCAGAATATACAAATAGCTCATACAACTCAATAACAAAAAAAACCAACCCAATCCAAAAATGGGCAGAAGACCTAAACAACCAAATCTCCAGTGAAGACATACAAATGGCCAATAGGCACATGAAAAAAATGCTCAATATTGCTAATTATCAGAGAAATGCAAATCAAAACTACAATGAGGTATCACCTCACACCAGTCAGAATGGCCATCATTCAAAAGTCCACAAACAATAAATGCTGGAGAGGCTGTGGAGAAAAGGGAACCCTCCTACACTGTTGGTGGGAATGTAGTTTGGTGCAGGCATTATGGAAAACAGTACAGAGATTCTTCAAAAGACTATAAGTAGACTTACCATATGACTCAGCAATCCCACTCCTGGGCATATATCCAGAGGGAACCTTAATTCAAAAAGATACAAGCACTGCAATGTTCATAGCAGCACTATTTACAATAGCCAAGACATGGAAACAGCCTAAATGTCCATCAACAGATGACTGGATAAAGAAGAAGTGGCATATGTATACCATGGAATACTACTCAGCCATAAAAAAGAATAAAATAATGCCATTTGCAGCAACATGGATGAACCTGGAGAATGTTATTCTAAGTGAAGTAAGCCAGGAAGAGAAAGCGAAACACCATATAATATCACTTATATGTGGAATCTAAAAAAAAAAGACAAATTTATTTACATAACAGAAACAGACTCACAGACATAGACTTACCAGGGCGGGGAAGGGGGTGGGAAGGGGTAAATTGGGAGTTCAGGATTTGCAGATACTAACTACTATATATAAAATAGATAAACAACAAGGTCCTACTGTATAGCACAGGGAACTATATTCAATATCTTGTAGTAACCTATAATGAAAAAGAATATGAAAATGAATATATGTATGTTCATGTATGACTGAAGCATTGTGCTGTACACCAGAAATTGACACATTGTAAACTGACTATATTTCAATTAAAAAAATAAAACAAAATAATAAAATTTTTTTAAAAAGGAAATCTAATTCCATCTCCTCCTTCCCCAATAACACTTACGTCCTTTTTGATTTTTATATTTTCAGACTTAATTTTTTGCAAATTGGCTGAGTGGAAAAGTGACATGAATAGTTGTATTAACTTGTGTTTCTGTGATTGCCAGTGAGGTCGATTATCTTTTCCTGTTTCCTAACCTTTGGGCCTTTCTGTTCTGTGTATTCATGTTTGTTAACTCTGACCAGGTTCCTATTTAATGACTTGCCTGTTGTCCTTTACATTGTGATTTGTAGTTCTTTATGTAGCTTAGAACACTGGTATACTACACATGTGTCAAATGTTCTTAAACCTTTTTAATGATGACAGCAAATTTTTAAATGCTGATGGGGTTAAATTTACCATTTTTATGGTATATACATTCTGCTGTTCCTTTGAAAAATCTATCCTATTGAGATAACAAAGCATTCTCCTATATTCCCAACTGAAAAAAAATAAAGCATATAAAAAAGCATATTATAAAGCCTTAATAATTTAAAGTGGCACTTGACCAGAGTATCCAGAAATGGATCCACAAGAATATGGAAACTTGGCATAACAAGGTGGCATAATAAGGTACACTGGAGAAAAGATGGACCTTTAATAAATGGTACTGGGATAACTTGTTAGCTATATAGAAAAAATAAAATGGGATCTGATCAATTCCAAATAGAACAGAGATTTTAAAAAGTAAACCACACATGTCTAGAAGAGCTCATATGTGAATTTTTCTATAACTCAGGAATGTAAAAAGCCTTCCTAACTAGGACTCAAAATCCAGACACAAGAAGAGAAAAATATTGCTAAATTTGACCACACAAAATTGAAAAAAGAAAACTGCATGCCAAAAATTACCACAAACCAAGGAAAAAGACAAATGGCAAATAAGGAAAAAATATTTTCAGCTTGTATCACAGATAAAGGTTTAATTTCCTTTAAGTGTTTGTTTAAAAATAGAGAACTAAAAGGCCATCTGCCCCATAGAAAAATGGGAAAGAGAAAAGAACACACATTTTCAAAAAAAGGAAATGCAAATAAGTGGTCTTTAAACATGAAAAGTTACACAGCCTGGCTGGCAATAAAAGAGATGCAAATTAAGTTACACAAAGACACCATTTCTCACCTATCAGATGGGCAAAATCCAAAAGTTTGATGGCATACTGGCTGGAGCCCCAGTACAAAGTTGAGTAAGAAATATTGATAATACAGTTTTCCCCCCTTTATTCTGTTAATGAGGTGAAATATATTGATTCCAAAATGTTAAACTGATCTTGCATTCCTGAAATGAATCCCACTTATTCATGATATATTGTCCTTTTTTACATGCTGGATTTTATTTGTAATATTTTTTTCTAGGATTTTGGAGTAAATGTTCATGAGAGATATTAAACTTTAACTTTCCTCTTGTAATTTCCCTGTTAGGTTTTGGTCTTAAAGTTATGATGGCCTCATAAAACAAGGTTAAGAGTGTTTCTGCTGTTTCTAGTCTTTGGAAATATTTGAATAAGAACAGTGTTATTTCTTCTTTAAATTTTGGAAGAATTCACCATTGAAGTGATCTGGGCTGGGAGTTTTCATTCTGAGAGGCTTTAAATTGTGGATTCAATTTCTTTAATAGATATAAGAATCTTCAGGTTTTATTCAGATTCTCTGCATCTTCTTGAGTAAATTTTGGTAAATTGTGTTTTTTGAAAACTTTATCCATTTCATGTAAATTTTCATATCCTGACTTTCCTAAACTAACTAAATTGAAAAATAACCAAATAGTTGATGGGTTCGTTTTTCTAAATGAATTCAAGATTATAAATTATTTGTTCAAGAACAAATAATTAACTTAGAACATCACTATTTTGTAACCCCAAATGAAGTCATGGATCTAGGCACCCATTATTAATAGCTGCTCAAAACATTCGGTGATAAGTAGATGGGAAGTTTTATAATGGTCAATTTAGGCTGATTTACTTGAACTTGAACCCACTGATCAATTTTAACGCCCCTCAAAGAGAAATAACCAGACAATATGTGTCGCCTCTTACAATACAACACAGAGTATACACCTCTACCTATGAAATGTCCTTGCCAAAAAAATAAAATCAAACCTGAATCTAATTGTAGCTTGATTTAACTATCAGTTGACAGGGAACATAGGAGCCAAAAGAACATGTTCAATGACACCATAAGGAGGCAATGAGCAACATTCAAAATATAGTAAGTTCTGTAGGAAAATGACCTGGTTTCTTCAGTGAATAAATTACAAGAAAAAAGAAAAGAGGAGGTGGGTCCGATAAATTGAAAGAAAATAAACTTAACAGCAACCATACGCAACGTGTGGATCCTGTTTAGACACTAATTTGAAAAATCCAACTGTAACAAAAAGAAAAAAGCTTGAGATAATTGGGGAAATTTGAATACTGAGAGGATACTTCATACTATTAAGGGATTATTGTTAATTTCTTTGGTGTGATAATAGTAATACAGCTTTCTTTAAAGAGTCCTTATCTTTTAGAGATGCATACAGAAGTATTTACTGGTGAAATTATACATCTGAGATATATTTCAAAATAATTGGTGAGGGAGTGGTTAAAGATAGTGGGCGGCTTTAGCTGAAATAAGATTGGCCATGTGTTGATAATTAAACTGAGGGATGGGTACGGGGGGTTTTGTTATATTATTCCTTCTAGTTTTGTATATATTTAGAAATTTCCATAATAAAGAGTTTTAAAAAAAAACCATAACAGTGCTGGAAAACAAGGGTGCTATTCACCTGCCAAAAATTCTATGAAATTCAAGACATTTGAAAGCAGATGAGATCAGAAGTCAGAAGACAGGAAATCACAGATCAGGTCATCCCAAGGGCTCCTGCCACAGCAGCCCTGAGAAAAGTGGGTAAGGAAGTATGCTTCCCCAGAGTTAGGCATTTTCAAGATGTATTGGCATGAACGGTGACAATTAGGGAACTTTCTCTCCATCTGGCCCTTTTCTTCCTCACCCGAACAGAACTGCTGGCAGGAAAAGTCCAAGAATGTTCTTTAAAGAGACTGGCCCTAGTGAGTGCATAAAATCTCGAAAATAACAATGGCATTATCCTAGGGTCAGGGAATAGAAAACAGAAAATGCTTCAGTCCCTCTAGCTCCCTAGGAAGTCCTCCATCCAATTGCACATGCCTATTGCTCCCTGACCCCACCTAGCTATTAAGGAAGGCCTCCTGCTGTGACAGCCTGTCCTCACCCTGAACCTGTACCCAGCCCTCCTCCTCAAAGGAGCCGCCTGTTAGGAGAGCAGACCTGCAGGGTTGCCAGGAAAACCCACTCCAGCTGTCTCTATTAACCAAAACAATCCACTTATTCATAAATATAAACTGAAAGCCAAGATTCGCCAGATCTTGGAGAAAAACCAATCCCACAACAGAAAAGCAAAATGCAAAAAGTAAAACACATTGCAATGGAAAAAAAATACCCACCTGAGATACAAAAAGGGTTCTTGGCCTTTGAATGAAAGAATGTAATTATTGATCTAAGTATTTTGACTAATAGGCTGGATGATAAAAGCAGCCTAAGAGACCAGATTCATGGGCTGGAAATGAAAGTAAGGAACTATCCCAGGATATAGAGAAAAAAATAAACAGATGAAAAATATTAAAAAGTTATGAAGGGGAAATCGAGGAGCTCCAACATCTAACTAATCAATGTTCCAGAAATAGAGGATAGACACTGTGTCAGGGAAGAAATAATCGAAAGTATTTAAAATACAATTTGCTAAACACATTGATTAGGGGTATGTCAAAAGGACACAGGAGCCAACAGAAAGAGCTTCCAATAGACAAAGCTGGAACAATAAAAGCAAAAAAATAAAGTCCTATTGGAGTATAGCCCAAAGTCCAAAATAAATCTCCATGAATCCTTATCAATATAAACAACTGAATAAATTAATAAATAAGGGAGAAAACACATATTTCCTGTGCTGAATTTTAAATAATTTATGCAGACACTCCACACTAAAGAAGGGCTGGAATAATTCCTCCCCGCTTAAGTGTCAGCTGCATCTGACTTCCTTCCAAAGAGTGCAGTAACAGAAAGTGGAGAGAAATTATTAACTACAAAAAGGAGAAACCTGGCTAACAGGAGCCCAGCCAGGGCATCAAGGGTCCACATGAACAATGAGAAGTCATGCTGACAGTATGTACCTTGATGTGACATGATGAAAATGGCACTTCACATCTGTGATCTTCTTCCTCCAAGCCCGTAACTCCAGTCTAATCATGAAAACACATCAAAAAAGTTTCAATAGAGGAGCATTCTACAATATACCTGACCAGTACTCCTCAAAACTGTCCAAGTCATCAAAACCCAGCAAATCTGAGAGGGTGTCACACCAAGAGGAGCCTAAGGAGACAGGACAACTAAATGTCACGTGATATCCTGGATACGATCCTGGATGAAAGAAGGAATATTAGGTAAAAATTAAATCTGAATAAAGTATAAACTTTAATTAATAAAGTATTTGGACTGGTTCATTCATTTTAACAAATTGTACCACACTAATAAAAGATGTTAGTTATCGGGGAAACTGCGTGTGGTTCCAAGGGAGATATATGGGAACTCTCTGTACTATCTGCTCAGTTTCTCTGTAAACTTAAAACTGTTCCAAGAAATAAAAGTCTATTTTAAAAGTATAATTTGCTTGAGGCAAAGATGTGAATCTTCAGAATAAGAGGACCTAAAGAATGCTGCATATAATGAAAGAAAACTATTGCGTTTCATTTCCATGATTCTGAATCCCTCTCTCTCTTATTTACTGATCACTTATTTGAGGCTCTCAATCTCACAATCTGGAGAGTGAGTTTAGACTCTCCCACTGGCTTAGATTTTTATTACGATTTTTTATTTTTGGTGGGGGGAGGTAATTAGGTTATTTCTTTTAATGGAGGTACTGGGGATTGAACCCAGGACTTTGTGAATGCTAAGCACACGCTCTACCACTGAACTATATCCTCCCCCAGTTTTGGTTTTTAAATGTTAGCTGTGTGTATCTTCTGTGTAATGACAAGAACACACAGCAAAAGGACACTAACATGCATTTTTAAAGTTCCCTAATTCAGTTTTTAAAAACCCACATTTAGAAACAGATTTATGAAATTTCAAACTCCACAGTAAAAGAAAAAAAAATCTGCAAGGTTTCAAAGGAATAAAAAATACAAAAGAAAAGGTTACCTGGAAAGGTTCAAAATCAGACTGACATCATGCAGCATCAGCTGGTAGAATACAATGGAGCAATGTCTTCAAAATTCTAAAGGCAAAGTATTGTCAATCTTGAATTGTATGAGAACAAAAGATATTTTAAGCATACAAGAACTCGGAAAGTTACCTCCCACACCTGTAAGAATTACTCAAGAAAATACTTCAACCAAAAACATAAGTAATCCAAGGAAGAGCACATGAGATAAAAGAAACAGTAGGGGCTGGGTTTGTGAGGGTTTGTCCCAGATTGAGGGTGAGGACGGGAGGATTAGAAAGAAAGTTAAAGAGGCTTTATCACGTCTTGAAGTTTGGAGAACTCTCCACTGAACAGTGACGTCTTATAAACATTTCCTTTTCTGTGGCTCTAATCCCACTACTTGAGTCTACATAGAATGATGTTTACATAGATTCACATTGTCGATTCTGTTCATTTTTCCTTTTGAAGTGATTTCTGATATATTTGGATTTTTTTTTTTTTACCAGTTTTTATGCATCCTATTTACTCTGCTTTCTCTATGGCTTCTTTCTTCTTCCTTTCCTGCCTTCATTTAGACTGAACTGGTATTTATATGTTTGAAATATATTTGTTCACCACTTATAGTAATTCATTTAGGGATTGCTCTGAAAATTTTAATATGCATGTATACTCAAAGTGTGAGAGGTTAATCCCTATGCTTCGGAACAAGGACTTTACATTAAGAATCAAAATATTTCAGTTCTGCATTTGTTTTATGGCCCTTCCACCCCTCCCTCAACTCCAGCAGACAGACCTATTTATTGTTTTACAGGTGCAAGGCTGGCTTAGATTTACCCACTGTGGTGGAAACTGTTGGTGTCCCACCCACATCCCTTTTATTGGGCCAATATACCCACTGCCCAGCTGCATATTAACTGCTGATGGCTGACAGTCACACCATTCTTGTGAGAACTGCTCTCAGCAGGACAGTGCCTCCCTAGCCTGGAGCTTACCCACCTCAACCCTTAAGGGCAGACTGCAGCCAGTGCTGGATTGATATGGGAATACAAAAAGCTATCTCTCTTGCCACAAGGAGGCACAGCTCAGTGGCACTAGTATTAGTTTCCTATTGCTGCTGTAACAAATGATCACAAACTTAGTGGCTTAAAACAACACAAATTTATTATCTTACAGATGTGGAGGTAAGAAGTCCAACATGGGTCTCACGGCCAAAATCAAGGTGATGGCAGGGCTGTATTCCTCTCTAGAAACAACAGGGTGGTCTGTTTTCTTGCCTTTTCCAGCTTTGAGAGGCCACCAGCTTTCCTTGGCTCATGCCCCTCTTTCCTCTCTTCCTCAGTCTTCAAAACCACAGCACAGCATCTGCCTGATCATTCTTCTTCCGTAGTCACATCTTTCTTTCTCTTCTGCCTCCTTCTTCCTCTTTTAAGGACTCTTGTGACCACACTGGGCCCACCAAGATTATTCCAGAATAACCTCTTTGAGATCAGCTGATTAGCAACTTTAACTCCACCTGCAACTCTCATTTCCTTTGCAATGTAACCTAACGTACTGACAGGTTCAGAAGATTAGGACATGAACATCTTTGCAGGGGGGCATTATTCTGCCAGCCAGTGCCCTTCATGCTCCAGAGCTATTCCCAGGCTCAGGCTAAGGCTAGATTCCAGCTGAACCCACATAAAGGGACCAACAGGAAGTTGTGTCCTTACTCAACAGTAAACAATATTTGTCAGAAGTGTATAAAACTTCATAGAGATTTAATAAATTGTTACTACAAAGATGTGAAAAGGAAGGTGTTTTAGAGCCAAATCCACATCTGCCATAACAGGAAGCCCAAGTCAAGCCATTTATCAGAATAGGAAGTCCAAGAAATATGGTTGTAGTAAATACCCAGAGAAACAACTAATACAGTTCAAACTTCTGTGGGGAAAAAGCCACTAAATTGAAGAGCAGTAGAACAGAGAAGTGCTCCTTTTCTTAGAAGCCTTATTTGTAGTTAAATACTATTTGATTTCTTGAACTATGTGTGCTACTTTGACCAAAATAACTTAAAAAATAAATCCACTGAATAAAGTAGAAATAGCCACCTAAAGTAACAATTACCTATTAATTTAAAATTCCTATTCCTGGGTCTTAAAAGAACAACTTTTGCTACCTGTAAAGTAATATGTATTCACTGTAAAGACTTCAGATGACATAAAGATGTTGAAAATACAACATGAAAATCCTCTATACCAACCTAACAGAGATAGCCTCTATGAGTATCTGTATGCACATCTATGTTCATCTGCATAGTTTTTCTAAAAAGTGGGGTCATACTGTTTGTAACCTGATTTTATCACTGACATGTGGCTCTTTCTAAATCGATTTATATAGCTCTACACTCTTCTTAATACTGGTTTAGAGTTCTTATCATTTGAGTAGACCAGGAAAACTAATACTTAACAAAAATCAGGAGGCCAGAGGGTGGCAGGAAAGAGGTATGCTGATTTTCCCCATCTTTAATTACAGGGAGTTAGTAGATATTATCTAAAGCTGGTAACTAAGGACAGAAAAAATATAGTATTTAAAGTAATAAAGTTATCTACTAGAAAAACTAAAAATATATTAGCAATCAAAAAAAAAAAGTGTGGGGTGAAACAGTGGGTGTGCACAAAATTCCTTACCTTTCAGAGTGAACATTCCATATTATTCTATCCAAACTTGGACAATAAAAATTAAGTACAAATATATTAAAAAATATATATGAAGAACTTTTCATAATGGTTGTCTCATAAAAGGGGGTGAGGGTGGGCACTTTTATCTTTTTGTCATCATAAAGGTAACTACTATTATAAAAAGATGCTCATGATATATAAGTGAAAATAGCTATGTGTAAAATAGTACATAAACTATGACTCAATTTTTATATAAAATACACATAATATGTATTCATACATATGTAGAAAAAAATTCCAAAAGCTTTATACCAAAATATGGGCAATCGTTATCTCTAAGTACATCATATTATAAACATTCTATATATTCTTTATGTGGATGTATCTTCCTATAATAAGCATATTTCATTCATATTGCCATTGGAAATAAGAAAACTGCAAAACTCATCTTTTTTTGTGAGGGAGGACTATTAAGAAAAAAAAAAATTTGTCAAAACATCCTCACGTATCTTCCAAAGCCTAAGCCACAAACTACCTGGATTCTATATACTCAAGTTTTAATAAATCTTGCAAATAACTTTTATGCCCTCAAATATAAAAATCCCCATGTTAGACAAAGGCAGGCTATAGGTTTTTCATTCTGCCCAAGCCTCTCCAAGTCATTTCTGATGGAGCTTCTGATTCACTGGACTGCTATACAGAGACGGTTTCCTATAGGTTGACACCAACTCTAGCACAGTAATACGCTTTTCACACAACATCAGCTGAATACCACCATGAACAAAGCATTGCACAGGGTGTATCACAAGTTACTGATTAACACCACACATGACTGCCTCGAGTAGTCTACAACCCCGTGGAGAAATGGTGCGGACATGAGGCAGAACAGGGGACACTAACAGAGAGGGGACCGTATGGAGAACTCTGATAATATTTTGCATTTGTATACAAGTATTTCCAAACAAATCAACAAATACTTGGAGATATATAGGTAAAAATGAAGTGCTATCTTTTTCACTTTTTCACTTTTCATTCCTGTTTGGACTTGGAAAGTAGTTATCCTCGTGACTCATTTGCCACTAAATCATATGCCAGGTTCCCCAATAGAACTTTTCATATAGGAATATTTAGTCTCTATTTGAGGGCAGACATTTCTGTGCCCCCACCCCTCCTTTCCTAATGAATCATACACAGAACAGACACTAGAAATATTTCCAAGATGAAAACCGAGCCAGCTACTGGAGTTCCCCACAGTAGCCCGCCTCATGGTATCAGATCAAACTATCATGCAGATATGCACACAGAAGTGTGGCCAAGTTTCTACCTAATGTAGAATATTTTTCCCTTTTAATTCCATGGTAATGAAAACTTTGGCAAGGCAGAAACAGAGAAAAGCTCGAAGAAGAAAAATAAGTATTTATAAACAAAACCACTTAATATTAAGAAAAGTCTGAATTTTATTTAGCATTTTATGAGGCACTAATGAGAGTAAAGGAAGAAAATGAAGGTGGATCCCATGTTGAATTTTAAGGAGTCTCGCAAGAGTGAAAGCACAGGCTGTGACAATCTTGAAAGTATGAAATGCCTTGTTTACAATACACAAAATATATCACGGGGACTGCCTAGCAAAAGGAGATGGTCTGACTATCTCCAAAGTCTTTCCAATCTGAAGACTCCAACACCTGTCGTTCTGCTGCTTTTTTTCCTAATTCCAACCTAGAACTCTATGGACAGAACAAACAGTACGAAAAGCTTTTCCGGGTAAAGGAGCCTCTGAGGGAGTGTGGCATGGGTCCTGAGAAACAAGTCAACTGGCCTAGTGTTCAACCAACATAATGCTACCTAAAAACCTGAAAGTCTTAGTACTTACATCTCAGACTAGACCAAAGAGACAATTCTCTTTAAGCTACAATTTCAGGATTATGTAGAAAATCACTACTCTTCAGGTAATAAATTCATACTATACTATTAAGGTGACTTTTACCTCTTTGTGAAGAAGAGGTCAAAATAATAATTAGGATTTTTAAAAATGAAAAACGGATTTCAAAGTTAATAAAATGAATCAGTGACTCAACTATATGTACCCTCAAAATAATTAGTTCTACCCAGGCTGCTAGGATAAATAAATGAGTTAAAAAATTAGAAGCTTATATACAAGACAATATTTTTACAACTACAGACATCAAAAAAAAAAAAAAGGAAAAGAGCTTTAGACATGTAGTATTTCCTTAGAAGAGCATTCCTTGAAACTGTTTACTACAGTTATTACATAAGCAAAGTAAGAACTGCAGGAAAAAAACAACCTAAAAATTGGTATTAAATGTGTTTAATATCTTTAATAATTCTATTATTTGTAAATCCTTCCACCAAAAGGGAATTACAGTTCTTCAGTTTATTGCAAACATATCTTAAAAAAAAAAAGTCAGCCCTAATGCTGAAGCTATAAAACAAATTTTTAATTATTGGCACTATACTAAAAAGCACAATGGAGAACATTTTATTTAAATAAAAATGGGGACAATATTTCACTGGGGAATATAGCCAACGGATTTTTTTTCTTAATCTCTCCACGTCTACATCCAATGGTGGTGCTTTATAGGCAAATTTTAAACAAATGCAAATTTTTAAAAAACAACCAAAGCCATGTTGTGCTCAGGAATACTATTATACACATACCATATAGGCTGTTTTATAGCAGATACTAGATTGCCAAATTTCAGACGGCAAAATGCTAAGCAGTGAGTTTGGTATTGTCCAGCTAGCTGTTTCTCGTCATCCTGGAGAAGCTGGCAATGTGTAATGTTGAGACCATCTTGTCACCACCGCTTCACTCCTCACGAGTGACTCCACTGTGACAGCACATTCACAGCCTTAGGATGCAAGGCCTAGCAAAAAGCCTCCCACAAATCCACTGGATATCACGATGTTCCGTTTGACAAACTCTGTCGCCTGAAACAAAGTTTAAACAAAAATACTCGTCATTAGGCTACGACACAGATGAATCTTGAAAACGTGACACTAGATGAAATCAGACAGACGAAAAAGGAAAACGTTGTTTGATTTCCACTTATATGAATAGTCAAATTTATCAAGACAGAAAGTAGAACACAGGCTACCAAGGGCTGGAGAGAGGGGTGAATTGTGGGAGTTACGGCTTACCTGTGAAGAGTCTTCTATTTGGGTTTTTTCTTTGTTTGTTTTGGGGTTTTTTTTCCGGGGGGGATTAGGTTTATTTATTTATATATACACATTTATTTTTAATGGAGGCACTGGGAATTGAACCCAGGACCTTGTGCATGCTGAGCATGGTACTCTACCACTGAGCTCTACCCTCCCCTAGAGTTTTCTATTTGGGATGATGAAAAAGTTCTGGAAATGGATAGTGGTAATGGTTGGACAAAAGTGTGAATGTACTTAATGCTAGTGAATTGTGCACTTAAAAATAGCTAAAATGATCAATTTTACATTATGTATATTTTACCACAATAAGGGAAAGAAAAGATACAAATTTTTAAAAATACTCTTAAGTATTAAATCCTAAGCTAAGTATCATTTTCAGATGCTTTCCTCAATTCTATAGATACTAAGCAAAAATCCTTGTGTAACTATTGGCACCTATTGCAGGTGCCAACCACCCTGCAAGATGCCAGGGCTGTCCATTACATCCTTAGGAGCCCGGAGCCCCCAGCCAGGCCCAGGAAGCTTCTTGCTATTGGAATAACAGGAATATGGGCAGCAAAATTCTCACAGGTAAAAAGAAGTCTCCTAGGGGAAGGCATAGCTCAGTGGTAGAGCACATGCTTAGCATGCACAAGGTCCTGGCTTCTAATCCCCAGTACCACCATTAAAAAAAAAAAAAAAGAAATCTCCTTATAGTGCAAGCATAAATGAATGGACGATCATCAATTTATTAAATCATCATAACACAGATGATTTAATAAATTCCCATGGCATGCACAATGATGTTTATTCACAGTCCACTTAGCCAGGAGGAAAAAATGTGCAAGATCAAAAAAATAACACCTTGATAAAATGTTTAACCCAACTAAAATCATGAAGAAGCAATTAGATAAAGCCACACTACGGGATACTTTGCCTAGATGCTTCAAAAATGTCAGTGTTATGAAAGACAGAAAAACAAAAACAAAGACAAAAAAAACAGATGACGGGACCATTTAAGATTAAGGGAGACTTCAGAGATAAGACAATCAAATGAAATACATAATTTTTAATTGGGGGGGAGATGTGAAAGATATTTTGTGCAAAAATTTTAATATGAATTGTTTATTAGGAAATATTATTATATCATGTTAAATTTGGAGAGATTAATAGTAGTACTTGTAATTATATAGGAGAATATGCATACTCCTGGAAGATATGTGCTTAAGTATTTAAGAATAAAAAGACATGATGTCTTAGACAGTTCAGCGAAAAAAAAGTATAAATCTCACACACACACACACACACACACACAAATGTTGCGAAACATGAACAATTTGGTGAGTAAGTGAAGGGTTTTTGGGTATTCATTGTATTGTCTTTCAACTTTTCAGCTGACTTGAAATTTTTCAAAATTTGGGGCAGTCAAAGGATAGAATAAAAACAAAGGCAAAGGAACATTCAGCTCAATTCTAAACAGAACACAAGAAGAAAACATAGAATGCACATAAAAATATTAATAAAACTAATCCACACTAATAAAATATACACATTTTCAAGCTATTCTACCTCAAAAAAAATTGGTAGTTTTAGTTAACAACTAAAAAAATGAGTGATTTAAATGGTAGCTTGATCTCAAATTTTAACTTAACACTCTAGACATGACCAGAAACACCATTTTTTTAAAAAAGAAGATAATCTCTAGTTACATTCTCTGCTGAGATTCATTAAAAAAAAAAAAAAAGCCCAAAATATACATTGTCTTACTTCTTCAATTATATTGTTGATTTCAGGTGCTGCCTTATTTGCTCGTTTCTTAATCTGTCTTTTTGCTTTGTTTACATCTTTTTCAACTCTCTTCCAGTCGATCTGCACATAGCCACTGTGACTGGCAATCTGCAAAAATGTAATAAAAATGGTTAAATCTAAACCAACTAGGTTGCTAACAGAATGTATGAACATTTAG
This sequence comes from Vicugna pacos, assembly GCF_048564905.1. Taxonomy (NCBI): domain Eukaryota; kingdom Metazoa; phylum Chordata; class Mammalia; order Artiodactyla; family Camelidae; genus Vicugna; species Vicugna pacos. The sequence continues at coordinate 36,796,666 of NC_133023.1, forward strand.
ATTTCAAAAAATTATGAAGCTCACATAAGAATAAGCTCACGTAAGAATCACAATTTATTCACGAAGGTATTCATTTACAGATACTGAGTGCCTATTCCGTGCTAAGCACTGTTCTAGACCCCCAAGCTATAGCCAAGAACAAGGGAGACAGAAGTCCCCACCCTCAGTGAGTTTAGGGTCTATCAGAGAAAACAGACTTAAGTATAAATAATTACTTAGATGTGATGAACACTATGTTAAGAGAAGTAGAGTACTTAATGGAAAAAGAGTCCAAAAATTGTTTATTTATAACTATTCTATAATTCTCTCATAATTTTTGGAATTTGAGAATTCACTAAAAAGGCACAGAGACTATTGAAATTATATAGCTAATAAATAAGTAACTTTAATTAAATAGATGTTTAATTATAAGAGATCAGAAGCCAATCAGTTATTAGGTCCCTAAAATAGCCTGATAAAAGGCTCTTCACTCTCTTTATTTAAATTAAGAATAATGCTCTACACAAGTTTCATGCTATAAATAGGTCTTTTAATAAAACTATAGCTAAATGCCTATTAGCCCTAAGAAAAACTCTTATATGCTGTTACTGAGACACTGCAAAATCTGAACAAGAACAATAGTGTGTGTGTAAGCCAGTACACTGAGTCCCTCCAAATAATACAATCGACATGTCAAGAATCACATGAGCAGTAAACAATTAAGCCTCACGTACCGTCAAGAATCACATGAGCAGTAAACAATTAAGCCTCGCGTACCGTCAAGAATCACATGAGCAGTAAACAATTAAGCCTCGTGTACCGTCTTAAATCACTTCTACCAGGTGGATGCTTTCTTAGTAATCTTTTAATGCATCACTTTAACTATGAACCACACATAAGATACTTTAAATAATAAAAATACCTGATTTTATATAAATAGGTTGGGAATCTTACATTCCATTTTCACTGTGAATGACTCCATAGAAGAATCTATCTGCATTTCTTCCTATATTTATTCAGCTACTATCACATCAAACTCTAGCCTCGGTAAAACAGAGTGGTGATCAAACCAAATGGCAAGTGAAAGCTTTTCCTGGCAATACCTGGCATGGCAATTTGGGTCCCAGACATGGAAGTGATGATGAATCTTAGGGTCCCTTCCACAGATAGCAACCATAAACCCTGGTTAAGCACAAGGACTCCAGAATTAACTAAAGCAAGCAGATTTTGAAGAGGAGTTGAAACTTATAGGAAGGGACCAATATGAGGTGAGTTGCCTATTTTTCTGGCTTTATCCGGAGGACAAGATGGAGTTGCAGAGTGGCTAAAAGTTCAACAGAAAACATGCCATCTTTCTGGCCTGAAGAACCAGAGGACATTGCCCAGGACAATAACAGCTTCCAGGAAGGACAGAGCTAGAGAAGGAGAGCCCCAAATTCTATGTCTAAACTCTATTCAAGGCCTGAACCACACATTCATGGGGCATAATGAAGCACTTGGGCTAAGGCTTAAAAAAAAAAAATAACCTGAGATTTGAGCTGCTACCTGCCACAGATGAAATGGAATTTGCAATTTGAGTCTCACCAAGTTAACCACCTACTAAAATCAAAACACCAACATACTTCATTGGAATAAAACAGAATCCAGACTCTCCACAACATAACATTCCCAACCCAGGATAGCCCAGGA